>NC_134396.1:21433325-21748851 GCF_035582795.1 Mycteria americana | reverse complement strand
TTTTTCAGCAGCTTATGCTAACTGAAGCATATAATGGAAGGGCTTTAAAAGACTTTCTAACTTGCTCATTCAGTGTTTTAGCCAGCACAAGAAACACAGTTTCCTTAAAGCTCCATAACATCCCTTGGGCATAGGTCAAAGATGTTTAAGGTGTCTGTGATGTTTTTCCTACAATTTTTTTTCTCTGTGCATGATGACACCTTGTTCATTCATGAAAACACATCTCGTCTCCTAATCAAACCATTTTTCTTACAGTCCCTGGTCCCTTGCTGCCTCTGGGGATTCGGAGTGCTTTATGCACCACTACCACAACAATCTGGATGTCCACCAAACTCAGCATGGTGTAGGTGGAGCAGGTCTGAAATTTGAAAAGGACAGCATCTGTGTTCCCAGTGCTCAGCTAGGAGGTAGGCCAAGAATCACCAGGTCACCTCTCTTCTTCCCTTTTTTAATCTGAGCAAATGCAAGGAAACATGAAAGCAAATTTGTCAAGCAATGGTGTATGAATTCAGCAAGCTTTGCAGATACTTGTTCTTCTCACCTCAGTTAATTCAGCTGAGGAAAAACACCTGAACTCAAAAGTGAGGCTTGCCCAATGTGTTGGCATTAGTCCAACTGCCGTGGAGTTTTGCTTACTCCGCAGTTCTGGTGACACCAGGGGTTTATCACTGCAGTCCAAGAGGGGTTTCCTTGTGTCATCGCATTGTTCTCTGTTTGGCGTGGTTTAAACATGCACTTATTCTTATTCTTATTCTTATTCTTATTCTTATTCTTATTCTTATTCTTATTCTTATTCTTATTTGGAACAGCTGTTTTTATTCTGCTTTGCAAAGAACTCGTAGCTGTGGCCGTGGCTTTCTGACTCATCTTTGCTGCTACAGGGGTTTCTGTGGCTTGCGGTGACATCACCAAATGAGATCAGCATGTCCTTAACGTGGAACCTGTAATTACAGGGCTGCTTTAGATTGCCCACAGAGCAGTTCTGCCCTTGCCATGCTTACTTACGATCACCTTGTTATTGGCAATGGAAAGCTGCATTTAAAGTACAATAAATGAGTGTATATTTCAGCAGTATCAAACTCATTAACTGGAGAGCAAGCCTTGCTACCCTTGTTTCAAAATCAAGGATACTCATTTGCAAATGTGGTATTTTCTGTTATGGCAAGAGGTTAAATGTTATCTACTGATTCACAGCAAAGGTATTATGACAATGTCTAAAGACATTTCCAAGAGGTTAAGGCTTTTACTAGTGGGCTGGTGACTTGGAGTCACCATAGAGCCAGTCCCAGCTGGACCTACACCTAAGCAAAAGGTTTTTCTGGAGATGGAGGGTATGAGTGTGCTTCTGAGAATTGTTTTCCCCATGGACATCGATTCTGTGATGTGCCTCATTTTGTAGTAAGAGCGGTGGCATCTTGGGCACAAGCAGCCGGAGCTGCAGCAAGAGGGGATGTCTGTAAACTGCATGAGTGGTGGTGATAGACTAAAACCTCTCTGAAACATACTGCTGCAGTGAGCTCTGCTCCCTCCAAAGAGAGGCGAGCAAGGAAGCAGAAAATATTTAAGAGTTTGCCATGCATCTCCAAAGTGTGCTTGAAACCTTTTGTTTTCCTGGTTTTCAGGTCTGACCGGATCTTGATTTTTTTTTCTTTTTGGTCTATGTAGGAGCAGGTTATAAGCATTTAGCAGGTAGTTTTGTTAGCAATGTTTAGTCTCTGTCTGTTCTTAGGGCTGAGAGTTCTTCTACATGCCAACCCTTATGGGTTTAAAGAAAGTCTCTCTCTGCTACACTAAGTACCGTAGTATAAGAGCTGATGTTTCAAAGAGGTTTCCTTTATTGTGGATTGAATTCTGCATGTGGAAATTCCTTAGTCATGAAAGATTTGCTCATGATCCCTTGCATCCCAGAGTGCAGCAGACCAACATGTATTAACCAGGCTGATACTTGACTCGTGCACACAGTGGACCCTGCAAACTCTGCCTGCTTCTTGTAGAAGTGTGACTGCACCAGCAGCACCCAGATCATGTATTAATAGAAAGCAGCATGCAGAAATCTGATCCCATGAAAGCTACAGTTATTTTGGTTGGATTAAGAAATGTGCATACGCATAATTGCAGAGCAAACTCTAGCTGTTTTAAAAGATACTGAAATGCAATTGTTTCATGAAAGGCCTGATACAGAACAGATGAATAAGGCAGTCATAGTAGATGAGGAATGAATGAAACCACAGACAGTAGCAGCAGCAGGGCTTTTGCAAAGAGCTACAGCAGTATCTTTTAAAACTCTCTTCACTGGACTACAAGCAGAGCAATAGCCCTAAAAGTCTACAGATATAAAATTTGCATAGAAATTTTCAGCAAACCATTCAATAATCATACCGTGTTGCAAATAGGCTTGTTCATTTATGTTCAGACTGGTAGCTCTCTCACACAATCCCAATGGTTACTGGGTGCCCCACAGGAGATGCCCCTGCACCCCTGTGTCTCACTGGCAGGCAAATGGCAAAGGACAGGGAAGAGTGTCAGCTGCCACGGTCGCTCCTGAGGGCTGCCAGCGTCTGATGCCACTTGATTAAAGTATATGGGAACTCTTGGTTTTGGCCACACTTGCACTGACACATTGTGGTGCCAAGGCTGGGCAGCACATGGAGAGGGCAGATGTGCTTTTGTCTCTGTCATCTCTGAATTTCAGCAAGTTTTAATGTTTCCACTCCACTTCAGAAGCAAGTCCCGTATTGTAAGACCTCCATCTGGGGTGATGTGGGAATGAACCAAGTCAGGTTGTCTAATTTCTGTCTATGTGGAGGGCACTGATACTGTGCCGGGTCTATAGATGCATACGTCTCAGCTTTAAATGCTGCTGGTTGCCCATTCTTTCCCTTCAGATAATTAAGCAATAAAATGTAATTCAAGCTTGAATCCATAGATGACAGGTGAGACAAGGAAAATGAAAGCTGTCCTTCAACAGCCTAAAAAATCAGATCTGAGCCAGGACTCCAAATATTCAAATGATGGAAAAAGATGTCCCCAAAGTCTTTTGGCAGATAAGGACAACAATTAGGCACGACTGCTTTGTGTATGATTAGAATCAGAGAATCAGAGAATAGAATCATAGAATTGTTTAGGTTGGAAAAGACCTTTAAGATCATCAAGTGCAACCATTAACCTAACACTGCCAAGTCCACCACTAAACCACGTCCCTAAGTACCACATCCAAACGTCTTTTAAATACCTCCAGGGATGGGGACTCAACCACTTCCCTGGGCAGCCTGTTCCAATGCTTCACAACCCTTTCCATGAAGAAATCTTTCCTGATATCCAATCTAAACTTCCCCTAGTACAACTTAAGTGCAATTTCCTCCTGTCACTTGTTACTTGGGAGAAGAGACCGACCCCCATCTCACTACACCCTCCTTTCAGATAGTTGTAGAGAGCGATAAGGTCTCCCCTCAGCCTCCTTTTCTCCAGGCTGAACAATCATAGTTCCCTCAGCCGCTCCTCATAAGACTTCTGCTCCAGACCCTTCACCAGCTTCGTTGCCCTTCTCTGGACACGCTCCAGCACCTCAATGTCTCTCTTGTAGTGAGGGGCCCAAAAGTGAACACAGTATTCGAGGTGCGGCCTCACCAGTGCTGAGTACAGGGGCACGATCACTTCCCTACTCCTGCTGGCCACGCTATTTTTGATACAAGCCAGGATGCCATTGGCCTTCTTGGCCACCTGGGCACACTGCCGGCTCATATTCAGCTGGCTGTTGACCAACACCCCCAGGTCCTTTTCTACCAGGCAGCTTTCCAGCCACTCTTCCCCAAGCCTGTAGCGTTGCATGGGGTTGTTGTGACCCAAGTGCAGGACCCAGCACTTGGCCTTGCTGAACCTCATACAATTGACCTCGGCCCATTGATCCAGCCTGTCCAGGTCCCTCTGTAGAGCCTTCCTACCCTCAAGCAGATCAACATTCCCACCCAACTTGGTGTCATCTGCAAACTTACTGAGGGTGCCTTTGATCTCCTCATCCAGATCATTGATAAAGATATTAAACAGAACTGGCCCCAGTACTGAGCCCTGGGGAACACCACTTGTGACTGGCCACCAACTGGAGTAAACTCCATTCACCACCACTCTTTGGGCCCAGACATCCAGCCAGCTTTTCACCTAATGAAGTGTATGCCCATCCAAGCCATGGGCAGTCAGTTTCTCCAGGAGAATGCTGTGGGAAACAGTGTCAAAGGCTTTACTAAAGTCTAGGTCGACAACATCCACAGCCTTTCCCTCATACACTAAGCGGGTCACCTTGTCATAGAAGGAGATCAGGTTGGCCAAGCAGGACCTGCTGTTCATAATCCCATGCTGACTGGGCCTGATCATCTGATTGTCCTGTACGTGCTGCATGATGGCAGTCAAGATGATCTGCTCCATACCCTTCCCCGGCACCGAGGTCAGACTGACAGGCCTGTAGCTCCCTGGATCCTCCTTCTGTCCCTTCTTGTAGATGGGCATCACATTTGCTAACCTCCAGTCACCAGGGACCTCCGCGGTTAGCCAGGACTGCTGGTAAATGATGGAAAGTGGCTTGGTGAGCACTTCTGCCTGCTCCCTCAGTACACTTGGGTGGATCCCATACAGCTCATAGACTTGTGGGTGTCTACGTGGTGTAGCAGGTCACTAACCATTTCCCCTTGGATTATGGGGGCTTCATTCTGCTCCCCATCCCTGTCTTCCAGCTCAGGGGGCTGAGTACCTGGAGAACAAATGATCTTACTGTTAAAGACTGAGGCAAAGAAGGCATTAAGTACCTCAGCCTTTTCCTCATCCTTTGTCACTGTGTTCCCTCACATCCAGTAAAGGATGGAGATTCTCCTTAGCCCTCCTTTTGTTGCTAATGTATTTATAGAAATATTTTTTATTGTCTTTCACAGCTGTAGCCAGATTAAATTCTAGTTGGGCTTTGGCCCTTCTAATTTTCTCCCTGCATAACCTCACGTCTTTGTAGTCCTCCTGAGTTGCCTGCCCCTTCTTCCAAAGGTCATAAAATATCCTTTTCTTCCTGAGTTCCAGCCAAAGTTCTCTGTTCAGCCAGGCCAATCTTCTTCCCTGCCAGCTCATCTTTCAGCACATGCGGACAGCCTGCTCCTGCGCCTTTAAGATTTTCTTCTTGAAGAATGCCCAGCCTTCCTGGTCTCCTTTGCCAATTAGGGTTGCCTCCCAAAGGACTTTGTTGACCAGTCTCCTAAATAGGCCAAAGTCTGCCGTCCGGAAGTCTAAGGTAGCAGTTCTGCTGACCCCCCTCCTCACTTCTCCAAGAATCAAAAACTATCATTTTGTGATTGCTATGCCCAAGACAGCCTCCAACTGTAACATCACCCACCAGTCCTTCTCTGTTCACAAACAACAGCTCCAGTGGGTGCCTTCCCTAGTTGGCTCACTCACCAGCTGTGTCAGGAAGTTATCTGCCACACACTCCAGGAACCTCTAGACTGTTTCCTCTCTGCTCTATTATATTTCCGGCAGACACCTGGTAAGTTGAAGTCCCCCAGGAGAACAAGGGCTATCAATTGTGAGACTTCTGCCAGCTGCTTATAGAATATTTCGTCTGCCTCTTCATCCTGGTTGGGTGGTCTATAACAGACTCCCACCATGATATCTGCCTTGTTGGCCTTTCCCCTGATTCTTACACATAAACACTCAACCCTATCATCACCTCCATTAAGCTCTAGACAATCAAAACACTCCCTAACATACAGGGCTACCCCACTGCCTCTCCTTCCTTGCCTATCCCTTCTGAAGAGTTTATAGCCATCCATTGCAGCACTCCAGTTGTGTGAGTCATCCCACCATGTCTCCGTGATGGCAACTATATCATAGTTTTCCTGCTGCACAATGGCTTCCAACTCCTCCTGCTTGTTGCCCATGCTGCGTGCATTGGTGTAGATGCACTTCAGTAGGGCTATTGATCCTGTCACCTTTTTGGGGGGAGAAGCGCTAATTCCTGCGTGACCATTCTCAGGTGCTTCTGTGGTTTCTAACCCTTTTAACACATTCATAACCCTTGCATCTTTGCTGTCGCATGGATCTCCATCCCCTACCTCCACTGAGACAGCAGACCAAAGGACCTTGCTAGCGCACCATCCCTCAAACATCAGCATGCTGCCCTCAGGCAAGCCTGGTTTTATCCCTCTCCCTCTTCAAATCTAGTGTAAAGCTTTTTCAATGAGCCCTGCTAGCTCCTGTGCAAAGATCATTTCCGCCCCCTTGAGACAGGTGTACCCCGTCTGTCGCCAGCAGGCCTGGGGTCATGTAGACCGACCCGTGTTCAAAAAACCCAAAATCTGCGGTGACACCAGGCTCGGAGCCAGGTATTGATCTGCGGGCTCTTCCTGTTTCTTCCCTCATCGTTCCCTGCAACTGGAAGGACAGAGGAGAACACTGCTTGTGCTCCTGATCCCTTAACCAGTCGTCCCCAGGCCCTGCAGTCTCTCTCGGTTGCCCTCGGACTTCTAGTTGCAGCTTCGTCGCTGCCTACCTGAAAAGTCAATAATGGCTAATAATCTGAGGGCCGTACCAGGGCAGGAAGTTTTCTCTTCACACCTTTTACCCAGGCCCCGGGCAGCAGCAGACTTCCCTAAGAAGTGGCTCCGCTCTGCATATTGGGCCTTCTGTTCCCTTCAGAAGGGAGTCTCCTATGACAACGACCCGTCTTTTTCTCTTTATGGAAGCAGTTTTGACGCAGGGCGTAGACCGACTTAACCCGGGCAACACCTCCAAGCTAGGTGAACCGTCGTCCTCGTCATTGTTCAGTTCCACTCGCAGAGCCTCGCACCTGTTGTGCAAGGGCACCTGGGGAGGTGGGGCAGTCACAGAGGAGACGCGCCTGCTGCGCCGGGCAGGAGCTCGTCACCATTGCCCCGTCCCTTCAGTCGCCGTGTTCAGCCAGGCGGAGAGAGGACAGGGGATCCTCCGTGTCACGCGTCCTGTCTGCCTGTCGGGCCTGTCCCGGGGAAGGCAGGGTGCGATTCCAGCGGTCTGTCTCTCTCTCTCACTCTGCCTGGTGCTCCTCAACCTACTCGCCTGCTCCCGCAGCTCTGTCACTGGGCGGAGGAGCTCCTCTGCCTGAGTCCACCCCCACGGGTGTGCTCACTGCGGCCGCCGGCACTGCCGTAAGAGCAGGGCACACCCTGCAGCCGGGCACCTGGGCCTGCTCCCACCGGAGCCCTGTCTGGGGGCCTGCGTCAGCCGTGGTGGGCGCAGGGCTTAGAGAGGCCATGGCTTTCTGCCGGGCGGGTACCATTGCTCCCTGGTCGAGCTGGCAGAACTTCAGCGCCCTCCCTGCATGCCCTTCTGCGTGCAGAAATAATTATTGTATTATTACAATAAGCACAGTAGGCTGTGGTGCTGTATGCATGAGCACGTCTGCAGAACTGAGAAGTTTTACAAGGCCAAGCACAAGTGACATCCATTTGAAAATTCATACCCAAATGTTCCCTATTTCCAGTTCCAGTCTCATGATTAGTTAATAACCTGTTCTAAAGTTTGCTGTTCAGGCAGGGGAAGGAAGCCAGACCCTGACTACTGTCATCAGTTACATCCTGGGAAACAAATGGCTTGACATAGACTGAGCTTGCACCCCTGAAGGGGAGCTGAATTTGCCCAGAGCCATGATGCCCCGAGTTGGAGACACAGAGTGTGACAGTCTCCCTCCCTTCACCCCAAATACCGACATGGTGCAGGCTACAGGGAGTGGAAATGCCTCCTGAAATCAAACGGAAAGGAAGCTAGGGCAACAGATGATGGAGATTTGCTGTTAAACAAGAGGTGGGCACCTGCTATGTTCTCCAACTAATGACTGTGCTGAAGGAAAACATATCCTGAGTTGCCGGAGGCTGAACTTACAACTCCCCAGGAAGGTCTCAGACAGCAAGAAGGTTTGCAATATGGCTCACAGTACAGAAGCAGACCTTAAAAGCAAAACACTGCCTTAACTTTAATGAGAGGATTTGTAGTTGCAGGTTTGGCAGTATTATCATAGCATGCAGCTGCTTTGACCTAATTTTATATATATGTTTGTATATGTATAAAATATGTAATGTATAATTTTTACAGATTTGGCCCAGCCTTTAAGCAGGGAGGGGAATTATGAAGCTTTCCTTTTCTTAGAATCATAGAATCATTAAGGTTGGAAAAGACCTTTAAGATCACCTTTAAGATCACTTGCTGCCCTAGCATCTCATCCACCTAAGAGCACAGGTGGCTCTGGATCCATCTGGTGTGACACATCCAGAGTCTCCTCTTGCAGTGAACAGGATGGACAAGCAGCGCAGCTTGCCCTGCAAGCATCCCCCTCGTTTCTGCAGTGATCTGTTTGGTAACAATGCCAGCATGCAGCTAGGGAAGAGAGATTGTGTTGCCCTTACCTGTTTCCACAGCACCTCAGAGCAGAATCCAAGTAATATGAAGCCTCCTTGCATTTTGATACATATAAAAGTGTATTTGATAGGAAGGACGCCTGTAACTACCTTTTACAAGACAGAAGAAAAACTGATTGGAATTCAGCCTTTTTCTTTCTGGTTTACCACAGGTGGCAAGATTTGTGCTACGTGGGAATGATGCAAACCAGAGCTGCTCCTTTGTTTTGTAGATCATCTTCATGTGGGAAATGGATTTTGACTGCACCTAGTTTGACACTGGCAAAACAACAGGATGTTTGTTTAACAAGACTAAAACCATGTCTGTTTTCCTGCCCAAAAATATCTCCCACAACTTATCTTGTGACTGAGGTCAGCCTCAGATAACTGAGTCCTTGTCAGTTCCCCCCTATGGCACGAGTGAGCAGGCAGGGAGGAAGGTTTGCATTCATTCCCTAGGTTCACACTAGGCTCCGTGTGGCCTGTTGTGCTGGTTTTGGCTGGGATAGAGTTAATTTTCTTCATAGTAGCTAGTATGGGACTACCCTTTGGATTTGTGCTGGAAACAGTGTTGATAATACAGAGATGTTATAGTTGTTGCTAAGTACTGCTTATACTAAATCAAGGACTTTTCAGCTTCCCATGCTCTGCCAGGTGCACAAGGAGTTGGGAGGGGGCACAGCTGGGACAGCTGACCCCAACTGACCAAAGGGCTACTCCATACCATATAACGTCATGCTCAGTATATAAAGCTTGGGAAGAAGAAGGAAGGGGAGGATGTTTGGAGTGATGGCGTTTGTCTTCCCAAGTAACCGTTACATGTGATGGAGCCCTGCTTTCCTGGAGATGGCTGAACACCTGCCTGCCCATGGGAAGGAGTGAATGAATTCCTTGTTTTGCTTTGCTTGTGTGCAGCTTTTGCTTTCCCAATTAAACTGTCTTTATCTCAAGCTACGGGTTTCCTTGCTTTTACCCTTCTGATTCTCTCCCCCATCCCACCAGGGGGGAGTGAGCGAGCAGCTGGGTGGGGCTTAGTTTCTGGCTGGGGTTAAAACACGACACTCGTGCAAAGCAAGAAGCGTGTTACGTGTCCCCAAACCCCATGGTGAAATTCTGCACTACTTTTATTTGCCTAAGGCCCCACTTCATTTCAAACATCACTTGCACTAATTTCAACAAAAAACAAACATGAGAAACCTCTAGCTCTTGCTTTTTAACAGTGCTGAAGTACCACAGCGGTATTATAAGCACAGTAACAAATGAGGCACCAGCATAACACATGGGCTGCTTTAGCTCATCATTTTCAAGAAGTTTCACCTTTGAATTTTTACATGGGCTTTTTTACAGTTATACTGAATAGCAAATAACTTCTGAATACATGCTGTAGAGAAGTAGAAACATTATTTCCTTTTAAATCACAGACATCTAAGCAGAGTATATATGTGGGTAGAGCTCCCCTAATAAAATTCCTCCACTGAGCTATAGAAGTGATGGCAATTGTACAATTCTGCATCCACTATAACCTGAATGGAGATTACCTGTTTTCATGTTGCAATAGCAATAGCAGTATAGAATAAGTTGATATATGGAACTTGGCTCCTGTTTAAAGAAATCACATTGTAGGTCACTGTAGCATACTTTGCCTAACTGCATAATTTGCAAACTTAGAGCAGGATTGTAAGTAACTTAGAGCAGTACCGTAAGTCTTTGGAAGCTTGAAAATAGCTTGAAAGACTACTGAAGTTTTGGACCTCCATGCATTTTGTATCCTTAGTATCATATCCAGTCATCTAGTTTCATGGCAGTCGTGTTTGCTATGCCTTTGAGGTAGTCATCAAAGACATTGTCTGGTATGCTTTAGTTGACCTTACATTTTTATTGGAATCTGGAGGTAACTGTTGAGAAAAGACATCTTGAAGCTGGATCAATAAACAGGAGGAGTCTCTTCCCGTAATAGGAACTGAGACTTCTCCTAAACAAGTCATGTCTTGGCATGTAGTGTAAAGGGTGGTGGCTGAAGAGGTCTTTGGCTCAATCATTAGCCCTTTCTAGTTGCAGCTGGATATAAAATAATTGCAACAGCGATGCTCTGACATACCTTAAACACCTCTCCTCATTCACTTCTGCATGTAGCTAAATGGCACCTGCATTTTGCTCACGATGAAGGAAATATGACTCCAATCTACCACCAGCATAAATTTGCATGGCTCTCTTGGCTCTCACAGAGGTACTGGGAAGATGCAGTCCTTGGGACCTAGACAGGATGATTTTTCAGTTGAATGTGATGATTGAACTGCAACTTGAATTAGTGATTTCACATTGTCTGAAACACAGGTACAGTGCTGTGCTGTGTTCAGTGCTTGAAATCAAGGAGTGCGTGACAGTTCCTATTAATAGTATAAGTGCTAATCTTCTGGTAACTAGCACAACATGTTCATACAGTATGTTTGCCGTACTGTATGAGTTAGTTTAGTCCATCTTCTGATGTCCTCATTTCTTTTATGATATAATACTCACTCGAACAAGGCTGGAAATTTTTCTGAGGTGATGGGGTTTATCAAAAAGCTGCAAGGCTATTCTGGGGATTTAAAGGCAGATCTAGGGCTCAGGTCACTCCCTCTCATTTCAGAAAAAAACAAGTGTTGACTTTTATAAAGCCATTTTTACCTGCTTTTTCAACCATTATTTCTTTTGTGCAGCAACTGTTGAACAAGCAACTTTTAATTCTGCACAAGATGAAAATTGCTCTGAGATTATTTGAAGACCTCTGATCCAGAATTTGCTCCAAAAAAAGACTACTGAAAATGATATTAAGGCCTCAGGGTTTGGCCCCTCATTTCTTAATGCACTGGAAATGATCAGCAGTGAATCTTTCAATGGATGAAAGGGAATGTTTCAAACCCCCCTCATTACTATTCAGAGAGTCTTGAAAGATAAGTACATAGTGGCTTGCTGTCCAGAAGGGCACATGCCCTTATTTCTCTTGTAAATTTGTCCAGGGAGCATTTCATAGGACACCAGCCTGAATTATATTGCTTCTGACAGTGATGTCAGAATGAGCAAATGCTGAGGTCATCTGCAAGAAATGCTGCCGGCATGGTACAGCAGTCTTTGGCTTGTAGATCGATAATTTCCCTGTCTTAAGAAAAACTAAAGACAGCAGAGTAACTGCCTTTCAGCCGCATGGTCTGATTTCACAAGCCTTTGCCTCTGGCTGCAAACAGGCAGGGCTCCCTGGACGCCTGCCTGGGTCTGGGGCTGCCTCCTCCAGGCACTGCCAAAGGAGCCAGCTGCCTGTGGGGACAAGTGGCAGGGACGGGGGCAGCCCACGGCCACCGGCAAGGCTGTCTGCAGCCCTGCTGCCTGCGCTGCCTCTCCCAGGCTTTCCTCCTGATCACTCTTCATGTCTCACATCTGCAGGAATCGGACCCACGGTGACCTGTTTTATTATTTTCTGTATTATTTCCCACGTATTCCAGTTCCCCTGAATTTCAAAGAAATATCTGCTTTGATAGTTCTATGACATGGGGCCCTGCTCTGTGAAACAGCCACCGATAAACATGAGGTTTGCCATCCAGGCCAGACCTTGGTGACTTTAAAATCTCCTCTCCACAGCACTGTACTCCATAAGGTACAGCTGGGGGCAAACGGCTTACAAACACTGCACATCCATAAGTAGCTGGGAAGCCTGGTATTGCAGGCTTCAAAGCTCAATAAAACAAAAGCTAGGTGAGGCTGAGCATCTGGGTGGAGGTGTACGGTCACGGGGACAGAGCTGGCTGCAAACCGACTGGTTCCCATCAAGCAATGGCTGCGTTAAAGAGCAGAGTGCCTGGGCAGAGAGGGGCACGATTTCTCTGAAGCAAGACAGGAGAAGACTCACGGTGGAGCAATGGAGGCAAGGCACCATGCAAGAAGAAAGGAAGGGTTTTAATCCCATCTTTCCCGCCTCTGCCTGGTTTCATTCACCGCCAGTGTCACTTCTGATTCAAGCACTGCCATGGGGTACTCAATGTTGGCACAGAGCTGCTGACATGAGGATGAAATGTCAAATCATTGCCCTGCTGCTGCCTGCCTGCCCAGCTGTATTTCACTCTTTCTTTCTCCCACCAGTGAGGGTGAGGGTCAGTGCGAAGTGCAGCCCCCCTCGCTAGGGAGGACATTGTGAAGGACAGCCATGCAGAAGGACTTCTTTTCTGCACAGCTGACCTGCTTGGGGAGGGTGGGTGTATATGCTGAATTTGGGTGGGGGTTTTTTCATTATCCCAGAAAGCAGAGGAATTTTCATCGTAACTGCAAAGCTCAACTCTCTACTGACAAAGCGAGGGAGAAGGATCTGTCGTCCTTGTGGAAAGTGGATGGTAAACACCGCTGGCAGCTGCTAACTGCAGTGAAAATGCTCAGTATCTCTGACTGACCTCCTTTGCATGTCTCAGATTGCGTGCCCCAAAATCTGCAGCATGGAAATTTCAACTGCCCACTCCAGTGAACCCAGTTATACCTCTTCCAATATTTTTTCAGAGTTATTTTTTATATTGGAGAGACCTTGTCTGCCTCTTTTAGTTCTTTGCTTTCCAGCCTCTCCATCATTTCCTTGATGCTTCCATAGCACCAGGGCTAAATTAATCCTTATTTCACCTGATGCAAAGCTATTTTGCTGTAGAGGAAAGTTAAAGGCTTTGCCCTCCCTGGTGAGTCTAGCACTGCCTGCTGTGAGTTTGAGATCTATCTAGGGATGCTCTGAAGGCAGAACTCCTCATGTATGGCATTTACAAGTAGTAAAAAAATTTCTTTAGGGGAAATAATTGCCCAAATTCATAGAAGAAGCAAGACTGGATGCATTTCTAGGTTTGTGAGTAGTGCTATCAGAGGTGTAAGAGCAACATAGGTTTAAGGACCAAAGCCTGCTCTGGCCTGGTGAGATTAGGCATCTATAGCAGCAAAGGAGGAGCTGCACTTAGCTCAGGACACACTGTCTGCAGGACTCTGCAGACTCTGCAGTTGAGAAAGAGTTTTGCTACCTGCATTAAGTAACACAGTGCTGTGACCACTCTGGTAAAAAGACATAAACTAAGCCATTTGTGTGTGTCTGCATGGGTGCTCACTACACAGTGCTGGGACTTGCTTTTCTGGAGCTGTAAACCGCTCTGCCACCAGTTGTTCCACTGGTGTCCTCTGCCAGAAGCCACTCACTGCCTTCATTCTCATTTGAACTAACAGGCACAGGCATGATAGTACTCCGCTTTATATGGGGAATTTTTTTTTCTGCCTTTGACCAGAAAACGCCACTACAGTATTGAATATCTTCTCTAAATTTAGTACAAGGACCTGGAGTACATTACAGCTCTTTGAACTGAGAGAAGTCATGTAATAGAGGATTCATGCCAGACTGAACCTGCTGTTGAAATAGAAGAATTGAGTGTAATAAACATCCCCATATACTGGAGAAGTCAAAGCCACTGTCTTCTGCTCTCCACGTTAGAGATAAATGCAGAAATTCACAGAAAAAAACATGTTGTCCATGCATATCTAATGTGCTGTTGGACTGTTTTGTATACTGTTTTGAATTCATGAATGTGGAAGGATGAGACCAGAGAGAGATAAACACTATTTTTTTTCTGTTGATAAGATACACCCTGTGGCTCCTTGTTCCTCACAGCATGGGGGGGTCACCTGTGGCCTCCAGCCAACACCAGGCTCTCTGCTACCTGCTGTACAAACACATAGTAAGTAACAGCACCTGTTCTGATAAATTTACAGTGTAAATAAACAGAGTCAGTAAAGGATTTAGAATGAGAGCATAATTTTACGGCCGGCTGCCTGAGGTGCAGAGGAATTAAGTTACTTGCCCAAAGTCACATCAGAAGTCAGGTGGAAGGTGAGGACTTGCTGCAGCTCTCGAAAGTACACATCCAGATTCTCTGGGGAGCACCCAAAGAGGGCAACTGGCCTGTTATGCCACACGTGCAGTCCCTACTGTATTTTGTGATTGTACATGTGGAAACTGTTTATCAATCATATCATTTTATAGGTACTGTGAACAGTATAGGGTTGGTTGTTTGTGGGTTGGTTTTTTTTTGGTATTTTTTTTTGCATTTGCATTCTGAACTGTAGTGTGTGGAAGCAAACCTCTTGGTTTTGCTTTTAAAGCCCAGAGACCATTAGCAATGTAAAGTCAGATTTTATTTTTGTAGGTAACTGTGATGAGTTTGGAATTATTGCTGAATCTTAAGATCTCCTTACAGTCTTGGTGTTTGCTGTCACCAGCCCACAACCAGGGCCTTGCAGGTTAGTAGAGGACTGCCCTGTAGAGTTGCTGGCTCTCCTAAACCTGCAAAGTGTACACAGCACTTTACAAGCTGTCCACCCC
The DNA here is from genome assembly GCF_035582795.1 of Mycteria americana. Classification (NCBI taxonomy): domain Eukaryota; kingdom Metazoa; phylum Chordata; class Aves; order Ciconiiformes; family Ciconiidae; genus Mycteria; species Mycteria americana. The sequence continues at coordinate 21,734,079 of NC_134396.1, read as the reverse complement.
TTACTGACACATTTGTCACCTTCTGAGTGTGGAACAGTCTGTGTTCAGTTTCCTAGGGACAAATGATAGAGAGAAAAGTCTGTGCATGCTGCTTTCTATCAAAAAGGGTCAAAACTTATGCTGGCAATCACAGAAACAGGTATGGAAACAGAGCGCTTCATTAGGATTGTACTTACTAAGAAGGGTCTTCCCCACCGCCCACATGTCTACAGGTGGCTCCCTGCCCGAGGAAATCCAGGGGCTGGCATACCCAGGGGCAGGCAGGGGTAGCACTACATCACTCATGCTGCATTGCCTCCAAACCAGCTCCCTTTGCTCACAATGGCATTTCTCATTCCTATTTTCCTTCCCACTGGTTGTGTTGTCTGGATGCTGGGACAGGCATTTCTGCTTCATGTCTTTAGGTTTGCTTAATGAACACATCTATTGCTTTGCTTACACCTCTTATTTCTCCCTGGCCTCTCTTCGCACTATCATCTGATGATAGAGATCTCATTTGTACATTTAATCATTTCTTTTATAAACTCTGCAGGTTTCATTCTTGTACAAACTTCACATAAAGATGTAATCTGAAATAATTGATGGTGAGTTTGAGTAGCTGCTGCATGCATGGTGCTCATCTTATGGGAGGCTTCTTCTGGGGCCCTGTCCAAGCACACTGGTTATATATGGTAACAAACTATTAGTGGAAACATTTCTGCTCAGTGTGGAAGACTATTTCTGAAGCATCTCTAAAGCACCCTGACTGCAAACTGTATCTGTGAGGTTAATATTCCTCTCCCTCCTCACCAAGCGTGCAGAACTGGTGCCACAAATGAGTCCATGTAGCAACAGTGCAGCAAAGCTTGGACCGATTATGGCACAGCTTGGTAATCTTTTCCAAAACAGCATAAGCTCAAAGCCAACACTACCATGTAACCCCAAGGACCTTGGTCTTCTGGGGAGTGGGGTGGGTTGCTAGCACAATTGCTTTCCTTCTTTCTCTTCTTGATGACTTCTATTCAAAATTAACTTCTTTATTCTGGATGTTCAATAGGTGAGGCTGATAGAAATCTTTCTTGCTTATGCTATTCTACCAGTCAATGTAATTGCCTACAAAAGGAACAGAATCAATAACTTCTCTACCCTCCACCATGTGTTGCTTAAAGAAAGGGAATAAATGATCTGACTCCATCTGGTGTGGATGTTCCTTCTGGTTTTGATTCAGGATCACCGTATCTGTAAGACCAATACAAATCCTTTAGGCGATAAGTGCAAAAAAATGGACCACTTCAAAGCCCTTGTTGCAGTTCATCTTGGCTCTGTAGAGGACTACACGATGTGTGAGCAAGTTCCTTTGGATCCAAGGAAGCTCTTTTACAAAAGTGTCTATGTCTCAGGTCCTATTTCAATGCTGATATATACTGATTTTCTTCACCCTCATTGCTTCACCATTACTGCTTTGGCATACCTGATTTTGTGCACCGATATATGTCAGGAGTATTTTACTTAGTGGTATTAGTAACATTCATTTATAATTGTATTCCAGAAACAGTATGCATTTCCCGATATCTAGCAGAGGCCACCTCTGATCTAGAAAAGCTGCCAGGTTAAGGGAAGAAAGACAAGTTATGACACCAGGCAAATGATGCCCTCACTTGGCAGATCATATACGTACTGTTTGATCTGGCACATTTCATGAATATGTTAAGCCATATAGAAACACCTGTGTGTGCTGTACGACATATACCCATTGGCATAGGCACAGCAGCTAATGCTACAAAAGTGTGCATTTTGAAGAGTCTTAAAATTCACAATCGGGGAGATCTTACTGAAAACTAATCCTGAATTTCAGCCTGGATTTAGTAAATAAAGGACCAGTCTGGGAGAAATTTAGTAATGGTGAGTAGACTTCCTGCTCTACCCATAAAAATGGGTGTATTTTGGTGAATTATATATTAAACATTGCAGTTTATGGGATAAATATTAAAATATCGAGCCTTTTGGCCCCACAAAGATAATGAAAGAAAGATATTGCTGTCTACTCCTGTAGATTGGCTTGGACAAAAGTGCCAAATCTGAGAAAATACATGTGTCAGAAACATAAGTATTACATATATTCATAAGAATTGATAGAATTTTTATATTCAGTCTGTGTGATATGTACTTACTTAATAAACCACATATTTCATATCTGATATGACATATTTAAGAAATGTGTTTAGACATGTAAAAATGCCTGTGTAAGCTGGATCACACTCATGCACTTCTATATAAACACACACACACAGAGCTAGGTAGATAGATATAATAAGGCAGAATGACCACAATGGCAAACTATTGCAGAAATATCTAATGCACAATATGAAACAAAATAAAAATGTAAATGAGACATTTTAGGAAAATCATGAATGCCTTCTATTTCTGTCTTTGGAAGCTGAATGTTGCCTTGCTCTGGGTCTGTTTTTCCCAAAGGTTAGCAAAGTGCTAATTGCAAAGTGTGAAGAGCAATCAATTTCCTAACAGAATTTGTTTTGAAACCATTTTTAGTCTGAGCCTTCTATCCACTGTCTCCACAACTTACCCCTTCAGTATTGTTCCCTCATGTTTTTGGAAACAGTCTTTTAAGAACTAGAAAAGCTTCAGTGAAAGAAACCCATTCAGAGAAAGGATACTTCTGAAGTACTAAAACAGTGTAACATTTCTGTTCAAAGAAACACACAACTGAAATAATCAGTGGGGCATGAAAAGCATGGCAGAAGTAGCCTAAAACCCAAAAAAGTTTTAAAATAAACTTTCAGGGATTGAGCCCATCCTTATTCAGTTAGGCAGCAGATTTTGGTGACTGAAATAGGAGAAGGAACAAGCCTGGTAAGTCAAATCATGATGGTGAATCTTGATTCATAGAAATATCTATGTCTACAGATCGCAGGTGACACATTGTTAGCCTGAAATGAATTTTCTATCCTGGAAAAGCTCTCCCACAAAATCTATAAGTTTAAAAAGTGATAACATTTTGCAAGCAGACTAATAAACCTTTTAAAAAGGTTTTTTTAATAGGCCATAGAATATAAAGTGAGGTTAATGAATCAGGGGCCAGTCTGTTCTCATGAAGGATGTTACCTATGTCAGATGTCATCTGGGCATCAGGGCTGTGATACTCTGCGGTACCCAGAGGGGCAGGTTGAATTCTGCAGGGACAGCAAGCACACACTCAGTAAGAGGAAGGAATAAACTGCAGGTCTTGAATCCTAATCCTAATTAAAATAGTGAACGCTATAATCATGTCACTTATTATTGCTAACAATGGTTGCTGGAGGCAGTAGACGTGGTGATTCACATGTGATGTGGAAAATGATGAGTACAAGAGAAGAAAATTCCCAGAGAATACATACAGTAACACAACAGGGAAAAGGCATGTACAAAGCAGATCATGCTATCCCAAGGTTAATAAGCAAAACCGTGGAAATGACTGAAGATATGAAGCAAGACACTTTTAAGATACAAATGAATTAATTATTGAAGACACGTGCTAAAAGAAGACAAGATAATATCAAAAAGCTTTGAATTATTTACACTTTATTGCACTGAATCTATAAGCGATGTGTCATGCTTTGTCTCATACCGGGGCTATGTAGAGAGAGCAACCACCAGAATAACATCACCAGCAATTTGTCTCCCATCAAATTTATGGTCACATAGATCCACTTCCTCATTTACAAGTGAGATTTCACACAGGAACAACTTACTGAAAGTCACCTGCTGGGAAAATAGCTTCACGATCACTGGTCTGAGTGTGCATAGGCATAGCAGGCAGATAAAGGGGTGTTATTCAGAAATATCCTTCATTATTAAAAGAAAACAAGGTTTATTCAATCTTTGTCATTGTGACACATGGTACTATTTATCTGGCTTTTTATTTTTAAGTAGTATTCTGATAGCTTGTTAGGCATACTTCATTGTATTGAATTGGGCTATGATTTCTTGGACTCTGACAAAATGTCTGATTTTTTTTTCCACTGATAGCTCTCGCATGTGCTCTCTCCCTCTCTTTGAGGTAAACCCTACATAACTGCAGCATGCCAGTGATGTTTGGCTTTGCACAGAGAAGGGTGTATCTCACTTTTGTTAAGGAGATTACACCCACTTCAATCATCTGTATTTTACTGATATACTTATGCATATGTTTAGAGTAGACCAGGCGGAATATTTTATTCATTATAGAGAAATCAGAGCCCAGATGTGATGTTTCAGTTCTTGCCTGGAGTCACGGTGTGTCTGTTGGCTATTTGCTTCTAGCAAGGTGGATGCTTGCCTGGGGGAAAACCTGCCTGAAATTCAGCACCTGCAGTTATTCCCGTTCTGATCCTTTGCTCTTTACCAGGTCTCATGCCCCAGCCCTTCCATCCACTGAAAGTGTTCTGGGGATCATGTGGCTTCACTGTCCTCATGGAGGCAGCGTACCCTAAGTGTGTCCCTTGCACTTTGGTACAGCTTTCTCCAGGAACCCCAGATGGGAGTGCTGGTTCTTGCTTTGATAAAACAAAAATTGAATCTTCTAGTTGAAAGTCTAGGAAAAAGAGAGTACTAGTAAAACAAAATTTAAATCACAATTCTAGCTTAAATTTAAAATGTGTTTAACAGTCTATTAATTAATGCTTGCCAATGCATGGGGAGCTGAACACTATGGCTGTTGCTCTGTTATGAGTCCATCAGCAAGCTGCTCCCTGGCCTGACAACATGATGCCTGTCATAGGAGCTAAAAGGCTGTGATTATCCATATAGATCGGTAAAGCCATGATTTCTGAGAGGTAACCAGCATGGTATAGAGTCCACACCTGATACATGAATGATGCTGATGACAGACTGAGTAACAACTTCCTTTGGACTAGCATGTTGCAGCTTCTAACTTGAAAATATTGTGAATTCAGGATGAAGGTTTTACAAAATTATTGAGTGCCTATGTGGAACTCTCTTTTAGAGAAAGTGGCAAGCCCTACAATTTTTTTTTTACCATACCAGAATCACAGAATTTGAAATGCACTTGCGTATTTCCCTTGAGTCATAAAACCCCCAGCCTAAAACTATTTTGAAAAGCCCCAAGATATTTTATTCTGTACTAAAGATGCACTTCATTCAAGGAAATGATCCCTTTCTTACATGCAACAGAGAACAGGGATTCAGCCTGCTGGGCTCACCATCTTTTGTGAGCAGCTCTTGGTGTGCCCGCGGCGAGGCAAGCCCATGCTGCCATCAGATGTTTCCCCATTTCCCATAACAGGCTACAGTGGAAGCTCCTGAGTGCTAGCCGTGACTTGTGGGTATCCCTTCCTCATTGCTGCCCCAGTTTTATTTTCTTTCATGTTTTTCAGTGTCCTTTCCTTAGGAACAAATGGATTTCTTTAATAAGCACTGATTTTAGGGAATCTTGTAGGCTTCTCAAAGGGGCTGGAGCCCTGAGGTATAGAAGCATTGATAAGCCCTAATTCATCCTCAATGACCAAGGTACATTAGTCTCTTAGAAAGGAAGTTACAATCTAAATTTAGCTGAAGTCAACAGGAAAAATCACTTGAAGAACCTGCTTAAATGGTGCAAACTCATTTTCTGAACTGTGTGAAATCTTACTGACATGTCTGGGGGAAAGAAACAACGAAGATGAGACTCTGAATGTGAAATGTTCATCCTGAGTATCACATTTCATTCAGAAAGTTGCAAACACATGAAGATGGGGGTTTCAAGTGAAAACATCTTTCTTCCTGCCCTGAAAACATTTCTGGTGCACTGATAAACTCGACGTGTGCATGCATCTAGTGAACGTTTGCACATGTGTGCGCACACACAAACCACACATGCACACACACTCACTCAAAGAATTCACTGACAGCCTTTCATTTCCAACAGGTAGTATCAGACTGGATACAGAGCAATTGTGACATGCTCACATCTGGCATGTGGGTTCACACACCTGACATCACATCCACGTTCTGCTGGAATGAGGAATGAAGGCAGTGATTTTTTCTGTCTTGATGAACAGCTTTTTGATAGGGAGGCTTTTCTCCAGCGGGGGTGTGCACACAGTCTGTAACACCTAGCACAAGTGCATGCCTGAAAAATACTATCAAATGTTTTGTATCTTGCTGCTGGTGCTCAGGTCTTCCATAAACATCAATACTGTGATTACACCTCATTTGAATAACACCTGTACATCAGTCAGGGCTGCTGTTTCTGCCAGGCAACCACAAAGGTCAATCAGCAACGCACAGGAATTGCACAATTATCATAGGAATCTTCATGAGCTTTTACTGAAGATAATGAAATACCATGATCTTTTCCTACCATCTGTACCATATTATTTGAAGAGATGCTGAGCTTTTGCAAAGTTATAAGCATGTCCAACGGCAACACATGCATGAGATAGCCTAGCTCTGCCTTTGAGAAGGGCAGCCTCCTGCACCTTCAGCAACACTGGGACTAAATGTTTCAAACAGTGCTTTCCAAGCTCCCTCTATTCTCCTCCAAAGCTCCCAGTCTCTGCAACTGAAATCATTCACCAGACAGGGATCATTCACTAGAGAAATATACAAATACCTTTTCTATACCAAATCTTTAAAAACAATTGTAGGTGGTATTTTGCTTCAGCTGTGGATCATAATTCCTATGCCCTTGTAATTTGAACTCCCCTGAGCACTGCCTGGCTGAAAAATATTGGTTTTTTTAGAACTCATGTCAATGCATGCTCCACAATGATTTAAAAATAAGAAAGATAGCTGTGAATGGTTTTATCTGTGATTCTCACGAGTCTTAGAGGACTGTGTACATTCCCACACTCCTAATCACTTCTGTAACGGCAGTTTGTTGTTTTTCTCCCATGTCTGGTGAACTTTGGGAAGAAAGTAACAGCAGCAGAAAACATGCTTGTCAGCAAATACTGCTTGCATGAAAATAACTCTTAATCCTGCTAAATATCTTCCTTTCTCTCATATTTTTCCTACTGTGCTTTCCAGTGGGTACTAAATGATGAAGGCACACCACGTACTAGGTAGCGTGGCCAGTACACCATGGGAGTTATGACCTCCCTCTCCGTGAGGCTGTACCTGGGGTGCTGTGCAGGGAGTTTAGCCCGCCTGTTCAAGAGGGATGTGAGGAACCTGGTGAGGGTCCAGCAGAAACCCTCTGACACTTCAGGTCCTAAAGCACACAGAGAGGCTGAGGGAGCTGGGCTTGCTTGGTCTGCAAGGAGGAGTCTGAAGGACAGCCTAAGAGTTGCCTGCAGTTGTGCAAGGGATGACTGCCAAGGTGGTGGGCCTGAGAGTGTCTGAGTAGCGGCAGCCAGTGAGATAAGGCTGCAGCATTGCAGCTTGAGAGCCCAGATTGGGCACCCCACTCCCTAGAAGGTGGCACAGCACTGGCACAGGTGGCCCACAGAGGGGTCTCCGTCCTTAGAGGCTTTCAAGGCTTTGCTAGGCAAAGCTCCAGCAACCTGTCAGAGAGCTGGAGAAAGTCCTGCCTCAAGTGCAAAGTTAGAGGAAGGATCTCCAGGGTGCCATCCCAGCCAACACTTCTGTGGTTCTCTGATATTTGAACCTATGAGCCATGCCACTGTGCTTCAGACCTTAAATGCACCAAATATTTTGCTTCCTTACTTAAAAGTTAAATTCACACATGTTTTCTGCTCGTTGCTCTACAGTTCTCAGTGCAGGAGGTGTACAGCAATCTGATCCATCTGCCCCTCCCCAGGACTGTGTGCATTCAAGTAGATGTCCCTGACAGAGAGGCTTCCTGGGGGTGAGGTTTGCTGTTCATGAAAGGCTCAGCCTCTCTCTGATCTGCCAGCTCATCGTTGTGGAGCTGGATTTTAACACTTTGAATGCAGCTGAAGACAAATCACAGATACAGTGTAAGTGCAATTTTTGTTTCAGAGCAATAACATACCTGCAGCAGCTAGATGTCTCAGTAGCAGAATTCAATGTCTTTCTTTTGCCTTTTCAATCTGAGAGTTCATGCAGCTGTGAGGCAAGCGCAACGGGCCTGAGTTTCTCAAGCAGGACTGCATCTTTTGTGTGTACTAGGGAAGAAGATTTCCCCAAGAGAGCAAGGAAAGAGGATATTGTGAAACTGTGGAGAAGCATGTAGCAGGCTTTCTGTCTCTCTTTGACTTCGCAAAAACATGTTTGTTCAAGTTTTCTGAGATGCAGAAATTAATCTACAGGGAAAGTGATGAACCAAGATCACACCAACCCACAGATGGAAATACCTCAAATACGAGCACAGAAAGAGTATCTATGTCGATTTATATCCGTCTATTTATCTATCAATCATCTAACAATGATACTTTCATAGCAACATCAGAATTACATCTGAAATCAGTCCAGCTAATGCCTGCACCTTGACTGCTAAAAATCACTCTCACTTCAATCAATCAGCTTTTGCAGCTGCCACTGGCATGAACCACTTAATGAAGACAAGCCATGGTGGTTATCTGCATGTGAATCTCTCCATCCAGGCATTTGTTCATTTACTTTCATAATTTTTATGGCTTTTTTGTCATGGGAAAGTCCTCTGTGAAGGCATGTTAACTAAGCTTACAACGAGAGAGGAAAAGAGAAAGTAATCCCCAATAGGCAATATTTCAGCTCCCGTTGTAAAAAGGGATTAATTCAATTACATTAAATACATGGCATACAAGAATAGGGGTCAGGGTCAGTGGCAGGAACAAAGTGACGGGAGCTAGCCTCTTATTAGCATAACAGTGGTGAGAGAGAGGAGAAAAACTTATGGCAAAGACATATGAAGTAAAAAGCTTCAGTGAAGTAAAAAGCTTCAGTAAAGTAAAAATACTTCAGACAAGTATTTGGGACTGACCTACCTTTAAGATTGTTGCTGTGTAATGGTCTAAAGTAATTTATAATCACTTAAGAATCTCCCATCTCCACTTAGCTTCTATTTTTGGTGCTGCTTTTCAGTTACTTCCTAAACCAATGTGGGTGGTTGTTGCCCTTCTTGTTTGCCAGTGTTTCCAGTCTATCTCCTCTTTCTCATAATATTTTTTACTTGATAATTGTTAATAAACATACATGTTTCAAATTAGATCCAAGTAACCTATTGACTTCCATCCTTTCCAGTAGGAGTATATTAAAATCCCGTACTTTTTCTATAGGACTTAACCTTAAAACCTACAAGTACTCCACAGTGGAAGGCAACAATAACACATCATAATTAAAAGCTATGCATTTTTTGATGCATAACACATGTGGACTTTTGCAACTCCACCTGCATTTAAGCACCTAACTATCATCATAAATTTTAGCCCATTCTGCAGGAAACTCCAGAAGAAAGAAAAAAACCCCTTTTCCCATACTTCATCACTGCTAATATAATCAGCCATTTCTCTTGCCTTTTTCATCCTTGTTATTAGCACTGACAGAAAGTGTTAGAAAATTCTAGACTGCTGCTTAGAACTCACACCTTTCTCAGAAAAATTGTCCCATCACCTTTTGCAAGCTAACACATGTGGCTTCACAGCATCAGGCTTTAGCTACAAAATTTACGGAAATATCCCACTGCAAAGTAAGAAGTATCTGAGAGGTGACCATAAGGACACCTCAGCTTTAACCTTCTTTTTACCCTAAGTTATTCGTTACCCATCAGACAATTTTCTCTCCGGCTTTTGATTGTACTTCTTGTCCACAGGTACCTTCAGAGCGGGAGTTGACACACTCTTTTTGCAGGGATGTGATTGAAATGAGACACATGCAGTTTCTGCATACTGTGTGCTCTTAAGATGGAATTTCAATATGTGCAAAAAATACTGTCTCGGTTGAGGGGTATGGAAAAAACTCCCTGCCTTTTTAAGTGGATAGCTATTTTAGCTCTGGCTGCTGTCACGAAAAGGGTCCAGCAAATGTGTCTCTAAAAATACGGAGATTATTTTTCAGCTATAAATAGATGCTTTGAGAAATGAATACAAACCTCAGAGAGATTTTAGCAGTTGCAGACACATGTAATGGCTTGCCCCTGTGGTAGATGTAAGCCACCTTGCGCTTAGAGCAAGAGGTAAGAATGTGCAGCTGGGTGATGGATAACCACTGATGAGCTGCATGTTCAGCCCTTTGCTCAATATTGTTTGTCTGGGTATCTGGCCTGAGTCTTTTGAATAAAATAACAGCTACAAGCTTCCAGTCAAAGATGGCATGAAGGCAGGGTCAAACTGAGATCCGTCATGTCAGCCCAGCTGGTGAGCTGGTGAGGGTTAACTCCACCAGGCCAAGAGGGTTCAGGCCCGTGGTCCACCCACCCTTGCAAAAACTACAGGAAAGTCTGGGGGATGCACAGGGCAGCGCTTGTCCCCTGCCCTGTGACGTCTCCTTTACAGCAGAGGTCAAATAAATCAACCAGTCACAACCTGAACTGTATTTGTCATCTCTGCCATGGTTTAGAAACATGCACAAATTTTCATAAGCATGCATCTGGCAAGGTAATGAGCAGCGTTATCTCCTGAGCATGACACAGGCCCCAAATAATGACAGCTTAGTATTTGTTCATTTCCTTTTTATTTCTATTTACAACAACAATAAAACTGCCAAGGAACTCATAATGCTCCTCATTACCAAAACTGAAATAACCAAAATTCCAAAAATGCCCATCGAAGTGGCCTGCTATTTTTACACAAAATGAAGATGTGCCAGAAACTCCTGAAAGTGCATAAGGGACTTTGCTAAAACTTATTGATTTATGTGGAAAGCACTGAAATGGCAGAGTCTTATAAATGCCTCAGATCGACACTGAGCTCGGCTTGCCGAAGCCCACAAAGGATGCTGGGGCTGGAAATCAGGAGCCGCTGACTCCCCTGTCTTGGCAAACTGCTAGCTCATGTCTTTCTATTAACGTTGGTAGTATTTTTAGAAATGCTCCATGTTACTCTTTTCACTTACTCATTCAAGTATATTTGTTTTCTCTTGACCTATTGGCTGAACTGTAGTTACTGTTTTCACCTTTTACAGCAGAAGTGACCGACTTGTGGAGATACTGCAGCATGCCTCTTGATGTCTACTGACTGAAACTAAGGGCAGGCTATCACAAAACCAGCATCTGCTGTCCTTGCTTCTGTTTATCACTGTTTCTTAATCCTTACCTTTTACTAGGCCAGTCAGTTTTCCGTGTCTTGTCTGGTGTAGTTTGTTGAGAGAGGATGTTTTGTGCTTATAAAGATTTTAATTAAAGGTTAACTCAAATATCAGGGTTTAACAGACTCTAGAACTCGATGTACAATATGCTGATCTGTCTGACCTGGCTAATCATGCTGTGGGCTAATTAGTGCCATGACGGCCACAGTGCTAACGGGGGCATGATGGGAGAGATGGCAGCTGCGCCCCTGCATAGGGAACCCGTTTTGCTCAGCCATGCTGGGGGGAGCAGAGCTCTTTCACACAGCTTTGCTGGGAGTAGAAACTAGCATTGCGAAAGATCAGATGACAGCGAGCCTCATAGTTTAACCTGATGCCTGTGGAAGATAGAGGTTTCTTTTCCGAACTGCTGGGAACTTTATTCAGCAAAGGCTCCCCTCTTTTAGGAACTTCTGATGGATTGTCAAAACGGAAACTTTTCACGGGGAAGGGGCAGTTTGCTGTAGTTGCTGGATTGAAGACACTACTGCAATGTTCACTTGGAAATGAGATCATGACGTTGTGCTAGATCTGTGAAAGCATAAAAAACCAGGAGCAGTCCAGGAAAAAAAATTAATTACTAGGAAAGAGGATAGGAAGGTTATACTTGTGATGCTGTCTAAATCCCTGGCGTGCCCATGTGCTGGATGGTCTGTGCAATTCTCTTTCTCTGTCTCAAAGAGGATATGGCAAAAGTCAGAAAAGCCCAGCCACAGGCAGGAGATGACCAGAAGCAAGGCACAGCCTCTGCCCAAAGAATGAGAGGATTTTACCTTGGACAGGAGCTGACAGGATGGAGGTGAGAGGGCCCTGTAGACCTCCAAGAGCCGCAGACACATGGAGAGAGAACAACAGCTCAATGCCTTTTCCGTCACATGCTGTGCCGCAGGGACACGGATCTTCACGCGACCTGCAGCTGAGCCCGGGAACTCCTGGGCGCAGGGTATGGTAGGTGCTAAAATCCCACAGTGATGTAAAAGGCACTGAGCTTCCCAAAGCAAAAGCCACTGGGAGCTGCTACTTACAAACCCATCTGCCCTGGCTGAGGAAGTCCTGGGCTGCTGGCTGCTGCCAGCGCAGCATTCAGGGGCAGCTTGATGACAAACTTGCTCTGCCCTGCTCTGAGCACTGCCTTTGGAAGCTGCCAGTGATGGGACACAAGGAGAGATGAAGATTTGGTCTAACCTGGTACAGCACTTTCCATGCAATAATTTTTTTAAGTTCCTTACCTGCTTGGTTTTGATGCTTCCTCAGCAGAAAGTGTAAGTTTTCCAGAAATAAAGTTTTTGTTTCAAAGAACAAGGCAGTTTCAAAGCACAAAAATAAATAATAGCTGATATCTGAATGAAATGTTTAGAAATCATTCTTTGCACATTTTTCATCAGTATCAGGGAGATGCTTTGTAACCCAGCTGAGCAGGGCTGTGTGAGATGCTCAATCAGGCACACTGGAGACTTCTCAATTCCTAAACACCTGTGTTTTAAAAGTCTATTAAAAACTGTTTGAACACTTCTTAGTAAGAAAGGTTTCTGCACAAAGGACTTTAATTTGCTTCAATGAGAAATGGAAATAAACAATTCTCCCTTTAAAGAGCTCTGCTTTTTCAATGCACATATCTTTGTCTACCTGCACAGTACCAGGAACTGCTACTGGCTGAACTGCCCCTCAGACATACAAATATAAACCATACCAAGCATTAAACTGACAATAGTGTAAACTGGAGAATACAAGGTTTATATTCTTCTCAAAAAGCTGAACTTACAGGATGCCCAGTCAAGAATTTTGCACTGATTTATTGTAAAAGAGAAAAGATACAAATCTGCCAAAAGGGAAATCCTGTATTCCCTGTAGAATCAAAACTTTTTCTCAACCCGGCATGCACACAGGAGGTAAGGCTCTAACTGCTGTTACAGTGGGGTGAAGAGAGTTTACTATAAAGAACATTAATGAAGCTATCAAGGGTGCAGCCTCATAAACCCCCATCTGGCTATGTTTGTGGCAATGGGCACAGCTCAGCATATGACATGAAGTGCAGTTAGGGAAGCCTGTTGGAAGCAGCTGTAGAAACCTATAAACTGTAACTTGCTAGATTCAGCTAAACCATTTCTCAAACTGGTAAGAGAGGAGACAGAGGCAGGATCACATGCTCATATCCTTATCAACATGTTGCCTGCTGACCTTGTTCAAGGAGGCTACTACAGACTTATTTTCCTTCAGGAAAAATCCTGAGGGAGGATAAGCAGGGTAAACAGCACCTGCCGCACCAAGGGGATGGGCAAGGCAATCCCTGTGGAGTACAGCCTGCAATTAAAAGCCTCTGTGACTGGTGAAGGGGAACAGAAATTGCACTATAAACTGCTTCCTGTCACCCATCTATAGAGAGCATCCTGCTTTCACGGATTACAAGAAACAGGGCCACCCGTCTTTTAATTGGTGAAGGATACTGCATGGCTTTTAACTGCAGGGATGCGAACAGTGGAGGCTGTTGTTTCTCACCCACGCGGGGCAGGCTCTGGTGGGAGTCTATACCATGCTGCCTGTAGCACAGGTCACTTGAGCAGGCATGGAGATGACCTAGGAGCCCAGCTAACAAATCCCCTGGGATTTACCGCAGCGAGGTTGTCTGTGGAAGAGTCTTCTGCAAATGCCATCCGTGTTTGAATGCACAGATCAATGATGAAAATCTTGGTAGTGGATGGTACAATTCATTGCTACTGCGAGGGCTGGTGGCCAGCTGTCCAGAGAAGCACAAGGCTGTGGTCTGGTCACTGAGATTTATGGTCTTACGTGATGCACTTCTGAATCAAAGACAGATAGCTGCCAATTGCAAAAGGAAGGTGAAATGCCTGTCTTCCTAATGGAGGTGGAAATTTCTTCTGATAACATTTTGCAAGAAATAATGATGCATGAACAGAGGTTTTCTAGACAACTCTCTGGTGCAGTTACCTGCTCTTTTGGGAGCTGTGCAGAACATTTTGTTACTCTAGTTAATTACTGAGTCCTAATAGTGTTTCATGTTTACATGCAGGCAGACTTTGCTCTGAAGAGCTGAGGGGTTTATATACGGACAGTGCAAACATTCAGCTTCCCTAGTGAAGTAGAACACTCGGCTGTAATGGTTCCCAGGTATGTTGTGTGACCAGGTCCGTAGTTCTGGTAACTGCTACAGTCTTCTGGTTACCTACAACACCCATTTTTGCTTTTACTGTAAGTCCCTGTTTCCCCCTTTGTTTGCTTGTTAAACCTTATGTTTTTTCTCACATAGCTCTTGCTTTGAAACTCTTTTTTTTTTCTCTGTGCCTTTTTTTTTTTACAACACTGGATAATTTCTAGTTTCTTATCCCAGGCATTGACTGTACTTTCCTTTTTATGTGTTTTCATGGCATTTGTTACGTTAGGTTTTTCAGAAGCTCTCTGCTAAGCTCTCACCTTGCCAGAAGTCCCTGCTGGGAAGACTCCAGTTGGAAACACTCCAGCTCCTTGAAGGAATGTGGCTTTGTCCAACAGGCATCCACCTACTCTTGGTGGCCACAAAACAGGGACAAGTTGTGCTTAAGGGTTTGCCTACTGGAGCCTTCATCACACTGCACATTGCTAAGAGATGTGGGAAAAGGAGGAAAACTGGAAAGATGAAGAAGGACAGTGATAAGGAGCAGGTGGAGGCCTGATGAAGCAGAGCTGATAGGTGATAATGGCTGGTAGCATTACAGGGGGAATGAGGGAAGAGGTAAGAAATGAGGGATGGGAAGAGGTAAGAGATGAGGGAGCATCTGGAGATGGTCTGATATCTTTGCAGCAGCTGGGTGTCTGGAGCGATGCTAGTGCTGCCAGTGGGCAAACAGGACCCACGGGACCACGGCAGCAGCTGCTGACCATGGGGGGCAGGTGGCCTCAGGGGAGGAGGAAAGCGGCTGAGCTGTGCAATGCCCTTGGCCCGAGGCCCCAGCAGGGACGGTCCTCTTTCCCAGACTTCTCACTGCCTTTGGATGTCTTTCCCAGGCTTGCTGGTTTGGTCTTTCTCCTGGTGGCATTTCTGTTCACTGTCTACACGCTGGTTTCCAGCGGGTTGGTCACCACGCCTCTTCTTGTGGTGAAACAGAGGCTAGCGGCTTGCTCCGAGGACGTGCAGCTCTCTTCGGGCTGGTTCCTGGCACTGCCAGCCACAGGGACGGGGGATCCTGACCCTGTCCTGTGGAAGCACTGTGCTGTGCTGGCCCCTCTCACAGCCCTCCCTGGGCACCTGCACGGGCCTCGCCTGGAGAGGGACGCCTTACGTGGACCTTTAAGTCAGACCTGCAGCAGCTCCTGTCATGGTTTTGTAACTAGGCCGCAGGAGTTAACCGAGTTATTTCTACCTCAAGAGCTTAACTCCTGACACATCTTTGGAGAAAGACAGGGAGTTTTGATTTAAAACATTGAGGGAAGAGCAGTGGCCTAGAAAATTGCTCTATTGGTTAATTACATTTACTGATTTGTAAAAAGGAGCCTTTTTTTACTATTAATTTAGTTGGTTTCTGCTTCTAGGCGATTGATCTTGTTAAGTCTATGCTTGTTGAAGAGCTCTCTGCTAGTAGTAATCGCTTCCACATGCAGCTACTCCTGGACAGGGAGCAAGTCACCTCTTAACCTTTCCTTGGCTAAACTGATTAGACTGTGCTTCTTTGGTAAATAGCTTTTCCTGGGCTTCCCATCGTTCTGCTTGTTTTCCTCTGAGCTCTTTTCAATGCTGCAATGTGTCCATCATGGAAGCTCCTGGCAGAGGTGTGGGATTCCATAGTGGATGTACAAATGCCACGTATAGCTACAGGGTAACACCTCCCTACTTCTTCTGGTCATGGTCCTGTGCTTATCACTTATTTTGTTAGGCACGCTGGCAGGGCAGGGTCAGTGGGTTAACCTGCTTGACTCTGAACCTTTCTGAATCCTGGCTTTCCAAACCATGACTGTATTTGTGTGTCCTATAGCCTTCACTCCTACATGCATATCTATAGACATATTAATATGAAGTTGTCTTACCATTGCAATACAGATGGGACAGTAGTCATGACCCAATCTATTCACCATTCCACGAGTTCTGCCTTGTCTTCCAACTTTTCCAGCTGTATGTTTGTCATCATCTGGAGGAAAATACATCAAATAGTACTGGACTGTGAACAGACCCCTTTGGCCCATCAGAAATGCCTCCGTTTATCATCTGTTCTTGTAACTTTGAGATCTAGCAGCAGGCACACATCTGAATATGGGTCTTCCAAGCTGATACACAAAGGTATCTTCTGGCCAAGTTTGTACTGGTGGGTAGGGTTTATCCAGTGTCTGACTCAAAACTGGACTGAAAACTCTGCTGAAGTAATGCTTGGTAGAGATCCAAGATCTGTGTACTTCATAATTCATTCCAGTCTTCAGACCATGGCCAGTCCCCTGTGGCTGATTAACAGTAATTTTCCAGGAGTTAAACTATGAAGTATGTTATGAATGCATGCTTAAAAAAACCCAACCAAATAAACAAACAAAAAACCAAATCAAAAACAGAGAAACAAAAACCCCCGAAAGAGCCCTTCCTGGATTTGGCAGCAGCAGAGTGAGAGCTGTGGCGTCTCTAACAAGAGATGAACATAGACATGCAAGCTTGCGAGGCTTGCGTCTCTGTGCAGGACAGAGACAGAAATTAGGCCAGCTGTTGCCAGCTGTGTGGGGTGGGTTGGTTGGCCGGTTGTTTTTACACCTGACCTCCTTGCCCAGCTCCTGGGACTGCTGCCACCCAGGTAGCTGGGGCTAGGAGGGGTGGACAGTTTCGTCCCTCTCTGCCCTCCAGCCCCACAATGTGGGCATGAAGCGCCCGGCCTGGCCCCAGCTATGTTTCTCCCTCTGCCTGCTGCTTTCTGCACCAGGCACAGAGGGTGCAGAGGGCAGCCTGCAACTTTTGCTGAACATAAAGGCTTGGTAGCTCTGGCACAGTTAAGCAGGCAAAAGCCTGCTTTGAGGGAAGAAGGGCAGCTGGCACACTGGAGAGTTTCAAGATAGAGAGGGTCTGGGAAAGATAAAGAGGTAGCGATACGGATGGGGAGAGTACCATCTGGGAACGAGCAAGGGTGCTTGAGCCTGTGTGATGGAGCAGCAGGACATGGGGCTGAGGGGTTGGTGGAAGAGGTTGTTTTGAGCTGGAGGCTGTGCTGAAGGAGTGGAAAACATCCAGAACATCTCATTAAATAATCCTGCACCTCTGAATATGTAATGCTTTTATTCATGCAAATGTCCCAAGAAACACTTGACAGAAAAAAGGCATTCACTGCGGGAAAAGAGAGAGTCCAGGCAGCACATATGTCAGCCAAGAGTCCTTCATCCTTTCAGTGGGGAGAAATAAAAGAAAAACTAGACCTGGGTACTGAGAGGTGAGCGTTTGAACAAAGGGGAAGTTCAATGGGTTTGTGTCATTAAATGATTTATATCTTCTCAGCTTTATTGTGGTGAAGATAATAAAATAGAAATAGGTCACTGTGGTTTAGAGGTGAATGATCGCTGGGAGGTTACATATACTGTGTTTTTCTTAATGCATTTACTGAGAACTTCACTGACTCTAGATATTTTGCACGTATCAGTGCTTTTTGTGAGGTCTTATCTTTTATGTGACAGCACAATTATCTATAAAGCCAATGCAAACAGCTAGGGCTTTTTTCTATGTAGACATTTCGTTTCGAATTACTGGTCATCAAACCAGGACCTGCTGGACTTTTGTGCCTGTGATCTCTTCACCTCTCCTTCTTCTCAATGAGCTGTGGATTGACTGCTTAAATACAGCTATTTTTGTCTTCTCCTTTTTTTATACCTATCCTGCAATCTGAGTTCTTCCACAGTGATAAGAACTCATGTTTCTGCTGAAATGAAGTTCAAACAGTCTGATATGATTGTTCATTTATCACTTGTGGAAATGAATTTCCAAATAAAGCCTCGTATATTGTCCTCCATTCAATGGCGAAAAAGCAAACCTGAAGAAATAATAATAATTTTTTAAAAACCCAACACACAAACCCACACAACAAAACCCAGCTATTTACTGTGGAGAGTTTCCTAAAGGTAGTAAAAAAATACAAATATCTCATTAAAAAGATATTCCATATCTCAGAGGCAGCATAAACAACCGTATGATGTGGCAGTTTCTATAGTGACTACTCGCTTTCCTTTGAAAGCTCACTAAGCAGTCAGACAAAAGCAGAGTGACTGGCTGAGGTGTTGTGTAATTATTTCCCCCCGCCCCCCCCCAAAAATACTGAATACACAGATTTTCTACCCTTGAATTGGAAATGCCCCTCCTTGTGAAAGAGCCTTTGTTGCACGATAGAAAGGAGGGGGAGGCTTCAGAAACAGCTCAGCAGTGGTGTGGAGAGCAGAAAATTAGTCATCTGGCTGAACTGTCTTCTGGCTTGTGGTCTGGCATTTGGCTGGCTCCAGCGGGACCCTCGGTGGGACCGCTGCCCACCAGGCGTGCCATCCCTGCCTCTGAGCGATTGCAGCCGTCTCAGCCTCCCTGTCGTTGGAGGCAAATCACCAAGCAGAATAACATAAAGAACATTAACAGAAGCACAGTGTTACACTTGGGCTTCCTGAAAACCTCTGGGCTGTGCTGTGGGGTGACAGAGAGCACGGTTACAGACCTTGGGAGAGAGGTACATGCTGGTAGTTTCAAGGAAAAAGAAAAGAAAAGCTGCTGCTTTTTTTTTTTTCCCCTTGAATCCCTTTGGTCTCTTCCAACATCTTTGCCCTACTTGTATTTGGTAGGGGTTTAACAGCAACACTTTTTTGCTTTGTGATATGAGCACTTTATGGCAGAGCACTGAGTGAAATCATGTGCTTGATTCCTGCTGTAAGTTTTCAGCTGATTTTTATGAATGCCTTGTTGAGCACTAATTCGTAGAGAATGGAGAATCAGAGACAGGCTCAGCAGAAGTTTAATTTTTTTCCCCTCACAGCTGCTCCTACTGTATTAGTAAGTGTCCCCCTTGACATTGTCACTCAATGCTTCAAGAGCTGCCAGACAATCCCCTGTGACTGACTGATAAGAAGTGGGTATAAGCACTTTGGTCATGGGGAACAAAAACCAAACCACTTGGTGTCCAAAGAAATATGACTCACCTGACAGCACAGGCTGCAGTAACATTGAGTTTAACCTCAGCTCTAAACCAATACTACTCCAAATATGTCCTGGCTAGTTCTGAGTAAATAATTCAGTGGTGTATGATTTATTTGATTTGTTTCAGCTCTCCTTCTGCTTACAGAATGGTCGTGAGACAATCCTGATTTCCTATCCTTGAGTTTCTCAGTAAAATTTCCCCCTTCTTCCTGAACTCTGGATTTATGGCAAACATTTTTCTGTGAGAATTCAGTGCTTGAGACTGGAGGCACATTGACCAGAGCATCAATCACATGGCGTTGCTCTGTTGTGTTTTGGGTTTCATGCCTTTTCTGGATAGCTTGTGATCAAAAGCTTGGGAGATACTTCTGTTCTTACAGGGGTGTTTGGAGTATCAAACCCGTGAATTTAAAATTTGCTCTCTGCAGGTACCATGGGAATAAGGTGAAATTGCACCAATAATAATGGGAAATGAGAACAAAAGGAAAGAGTGCATTTCAAGGAATAGTCAGAGAAAAACATGTGCATACCTTTGCTAGTGGCACTTTAAAAGATAAGTTGGCACACTGACCGTGAAATGTTCTTGTGTTCTTCTTAGTTTTATTGTTGCTGAATGATGTTCTAGTGCTAAAACTGAGTACAATTATGCTGTGCCTTTGGAAGGACAAACCTGTTTTTGATGTATTAATATTCTAATATAGAGTAAGGCAAAAGCTTTGAAAAGGAAAAAGGGATGCTTCAGGGTGGGTTTTTGGCAAGAGAATCATCATCAAAATTGTTGCTGCTCTTAACATACAATGCACTTAGATAACGTTTTAATAAAAAAAAGTGTGCTATCAAAGTAGATCTTAACTGCCTTTAAGTGGAGGAGATTGAGTTGTGGATGATTATGAACTCAGTAACTCAGCTTTGGTCTGATGTGGTGTTTTGCATCTGCATTTGTGACAAATCCAGCTGTTCTAGACACACTTCATAAAGAAGCACCATAAATTAATATGGTGTCCACACATAAATACTGAAGAAAGGGTGACAAGCTGGTAAAAATGGCGGTTGCAGCAGTGCTCCAGAAATTAGAAAAGCTGATTTTAATATCTAACTCTGCCACGGACTTTCTCTGAGACCCTGGACAGACCGTTGAAGCCTGGTCAACACAAAGCAGTCTGTGGTGCATGGTCTGAGCTGCAATGCTCTCACTGATGTAGCAGTCCGTAGGGCAGGGTCCAAAGTTAGGCTGGCATAAGGTGCTTTATACTGGAATGGCTTATTGCCTTCTCAGAGGGGAATATACTTTATGGGTACAAACAATAGTGTTAATGGCTGGGATTCTCAGTATTTCTCAGAGCTGACTTCATTTTCTTCTGTGGGATCCAAATCAAGGTAATGCAAGCTGGCTTTGAAAATCTAGCCCTAAATGTCTTCTCAACATTACTGCTAGCATTAACTGGTTTGTTTGCAACAGCAACAGAAAATGCCATGAGCATTATTTCTGTGACTTCTATATTGTCATTGTAAAGGTATTTGAAGAATATAAATAAATAATTTCATACCAAAGTTTGTTGGTTTACTACCTGCCAGGATTTGTTTACAGATTGTAAATGGATACACTATAGAAATCAGCCATGCGATTTATTGAAATGTTTATCACCTCAGCTGATTTTACTTGAGCATAGATGTGCTTGTGAGATTTACACACAGGCTGGAGAGGAGCTTGGAGAGACCCTGCATTTTTTTCAAGGTGCACAGGCAGGCTTTTGTGTGAAACAGCATGTTCATTTCAGAAATCACCTTCCCGATACATATCCAGTCTTCTCAGGAGACAAAAGCAGCGACAGACCTTGCTGCTGTGACTCATTTGACTGCTCTGTAACCCCATGCTCTCTACTACATAGGAGCAAGCTACTGCTTCAGCATTTTCTGTGCCTGTAAGGAGTTGGGTTTCCGGGCTTGTTTCCTCCCCGGTCTCAGCCCAAGTCCTTCTCACACAGCGTAGTGCTCTGTCACCCACCGGTGCCCAGTGGACTGGGCTAGTTTTTCTCTTGCTGTTTGAGCCTGGCCATGCTGATGGCAGATGCATCTACACATTTCTAACATGTAGAGGAGGAGTGTTGGTGACTTTAAACCCTCGCATCTCCCTAGGTCTAGGGTCTGCTTCGTTCAGCCCCAGGTAATGCCTCATCCACTGCATTTTCACATCTTTCATGCTTCATTTTGCAAGTACAAGTGCTTGCTTTCAATGAAAGCTCACTTGTCCGTGTTGCAGAACTGAGTTTTGAATCGCTAGCAAGGTTTTGTCATCAGCTGAAATCAGAAGAGATAAAAATGATAACAGGATTTTTCAACTTACTAAATGCACCTTTGCAGGTTGCCTTGTGCAAATATATCCCTTCACAGTGGGTACTAAGGTTGCAGCGACCTTACAGGCAGGTCAGATGGGATGCAAAACAGGCAGCGCTTGCTTCAGGCAAGGGCAGGAGAAGGTTGTATACATGGTCTTGACTGATGTATATCTGGTGGGAGAGAGGAGGGTTCATTAAAAGAGCACTTTCCTGAGCCACAGGTGAGCGTTGGGGCCCCTCTGAGGTAATTGCTGTGCCGTGTTGTATGTCACGAGGAGGAGCCTGTCGCCTGAGGGCCGTCAAATGATAAACTGAGAAGAGACAGGAGGCATACTCACTGCTATGAAAGCTCCCACTTCAGCAATCTTACTTGTTGCAGAGAATAACCTCAACGAAAATCTGAGATGCAAATGGTTGTGACTGCAGAGGAAATACGGAACCAAATGTTGCGGCTAGCCCATCAATGGAAGTATAGGAAGTAGCATACAGGACCAGCCTGCAGGTACAGATACCCAAATATGTCA
Organism: Mycteria americana; assembly: GCF_035582795.1. Classification (NCBI taxonomy): domain Eukaryota; kingdom Metazoa; phylum Chordata; class Aves; order Ciconiiformes; family Ciconiidae; genus Mycteria; species Mycteria americana. Next base: position 21,711,952 of record NC_134396.1, on the reverse strand, counting down.
TTTCCCAAAGCTCTCTTTCCTGAAGTATTGTAAGAAACTCTGATATATCTGGTATTAAAGAAATACCCAGTATTATGTCTGCTTGCAATGATATTTGCATCATGCAAGTGGTTAAAATGCCCTGTCCACAAAACCAGTTAATTTTTAGCATCCAAAAACTGTTCTGTTCCACACAAGAAAGCAGAAGTATTTGTCTTGGATTAGATGGAAAGATGCAGTAGCTGGAAATATCCTGGTATCAAAAGAGGGATTTCCTAAATTGTTAATGAGACATCATTTGTCTCCACCGATAGTACTTCCAAAAATTGTTTAGACACTGAATTAGCAAGGAAGTTTTATAGCTAACTCTGGCTCTCTGTAGAAACTTTTACTTTCGTAACAATGAAACAATATTGTTCTGTATTGTTGGAGATATTAAAAACCTGACTGGACATGCTCCAGGACAACCTGCTGCCCCTGACCCTGATGGGGCAGGAGGTGGGACTAGAGGATCTCCAGAGGTGCCAGCCAGTCCCCATGACTTTTGTGATTCTTTTTTTCCTAATGCTAAAGCTGCTATTAATTTCCGCCCCCCCCCCCCGAAATAAACACATTTGATAGGTGCATCTGTCATCTGGTTTTAGTGAGCAGTTGTCAATTAAACAGAAAAATTAAAGAGGGATAAATAGGATTTTAAACATAAAAATATAGGGACTAGAAACAAAAACAAGGTTGAAAACAGTAGGTTAAAGCAAAAAGACCTGAAATGAGTTTATTCATTCCTTGAAAAACACATCAGAATATTCTAACAGTAAGTCAAGTGAAACTGAGGCAGCCCAGGATGGACCCAGGTTGGTAAAGCTGAGGCCAGAGCTTTTTTTTAGGAAAGGCAATGCTCCCATGTAGACAGAGGACATCCCACGGAGCCCCAGCGGGGTGCTACAAGCCATCTGCTTTGTTTGTCTCCATCTTGAGCTTTGAGATACTGACAAAACTGTCTGGTTCATTCTTTTCCATCAGCTTGTTACACTGGCCACTTCCACATATGGGGGAAAACCCTGACAGCAGGTCACGGCTGGAGGTCCAGGGCAAGTTGACCTACTGGTCCTTGAAGTGGCAAAGCTGCTGTTGGATGCAGGGGTCCTTCCCCCACTAAAGGCATTGGAGGGATGGCTGGGGGAAGGGAGAGCGAGTCCCAGCGGGCCATCAGTTAGCATGATTTAATTGTGCTGTTGCTCTGCTGCTGCTAATCCTCAATTAGCACTTGTTGGGACTGTACTACGCCAGACCTTAGCCCAGGTGATAAAGGCAACCAAGAGTAAAATCAGACATTGCTTTTAATTCAGCGTTTTCAGCTGTCGAAAGAAATGTACCATTCTTCACGGGTAGGTGCTGATTATAGGACTTGCACAGCAATAAATGGAGTAAGATTTCTAAGCAATTATCCTGATCGCTAGAGAGGCGAATGCTCACGGAGTCACTTCTGAAGTCACTGGGACCAAAGGAATAGGAGTTAAATATGTAACTCTTCTTGCCAATGGCACCAGTAGAATGTGAGATCTGTCATTTTCCTAGTGTTAAGAATAAAAGATGAGTGGCTTTGACAATCTTGATTAAAATCCTACCCTGAAAGCAAAAAAGTAGGGTTCAGACACTTGAATTGGTGATTTCATCCTGACCAATCTCTCTGTAAGGCCACCAGTTCTTTTATCATTTCTCAGTTATCCAGGATACTTTGGCTGCTGTGGCCACGTGAGAAATGTCTTTGCATGAATCCTCCGTATGGTGAAAAGCTACAGAACTGTAGTAGCTGTAGCAACTGTAGTGAAACTTCATCTCCACTTGTTGGAAATAGATCCATGCCCTGGAATAAATGCTGCATGGGATGAAATTTCTGTGACCACCTGTCCATGGCAAAACAGCCAGCAACAAGTCTAATGCAGCAATGAGATTTTGTTGCGACAAGATGTCCACGGTAGTGATTTTATAATGAAAAATATGCAGGAAGAGGACAAAAATCAAAATGGCACTCTGTTGTTCTTGATATCTGAAGGATGTTTGCAAGAAAAAAAACCTTTGTGGGAATTAAATTAGAAAACACCGACATGCATCATTAAATTTTAACACTCAACCCTAATAAAAAGGGGAATGCTAAAGGAAATTGGGCAAGTGATTGATGCAGGTCTGGCATACCTCAATTCTATTAAGGCATCAAGATGACTGGTAAGCCTGAAATGTTCTGTCAACGGTACCTGAATTAACTTGCCAGCTCCAGCCCTGCTCTTGCTCCTGCAGGTGTGCCGAGTCCTGTAGCCAGGCTGTGGATGCTGCTGCCATGGGAAGAAGCAATGCTGGCAGATGCTGGGAGGACTCAGTTTGTGACCGTTCCTCCTGCATGGCAAGATGTCCTGCTTTCCTCTGAAGAGCAGGGTGGGAAGTGGGGGGGAGGCGGTGAAAACCCTCTTCCGTTCCGATAGCAAGATTTATTGATTCTTGAGAATATTGCATTTTACAGTGATCTGCCTTTTCCAGTTAATGCAACCTGAATCTGAACCTGGACAATTTATGATGGCTTTTTAGATCAATACAAGCCTGCCCAGAAGCACATCATTTATGCAGTGACCAAAAAAAGGCAGAGAAGACAAGGTTAGGTATTTCAGCTGCAGGGCAAGGAACAATAAATATGCTTTGGAGATGAAGCCTAATTTTGCTATGAGGTAATCCAGCTGTTTGAGACTCCAAGAAAAGATCACAAAATATGCCACAGCCTACAAGTAATCTTGTTTAACTGCAAACAAAAATTTTAAGTGAGGACAGCATTAAAACAACACCCTTTAAAAAAAAAAAAGCATCTCGTCTCTTAAAAAAAAAAAAAAGGCATCTCATCTCTTTCATGCAGTGCCAGAAACAACCTGCACAGTTTTCTAAGGGAAGTCAAGCATTGGCCCTAATAGCATAGCTGAGTTCTGAGGATGAATTTTCCACATAAACATGCAGTTTACACATTTCAGAAATCCTGTCTGCTACTGAAATCTCAATCCTTCTTTGCCAATGGGCCAGTCAAGGTCACTTGTCTAGGTCTCTACCAGACTTCCCTGCATCCTCGAGGCTGCATCTCAGGATCTGAGAGGTAAGAATGCATATCCCTTTAAGGCAAGTTATATCATCATTGTCTATTATGTTTTGGGGTGGTGGTTTTTTGGGGTGGGGCGATGTTTAGATCAGACCATTGCTTGAGATAGCTTGCTGAGGCAAGCGAGAGCTCATATGAACAGCTAGAATAGTCCTGAGGGCTCCATACATTTTTTAGTTCAATTATTTTGTTTCAACAGGGTGCCATATTACAGCCATAAAAATAAATGCACTGCAATGGGAAATACTGCAGTGCAGGGATAGTGTTTACATATGGTAACCCTCCCTGTATCTCCTACTGGATGGAGTTGCCTGAACAATGGTGTGATCAACAAATGGCTGAGCAGTGTTCTCCCTTAATTTTCATTTTTTTGTCCTCTTCCTTTCATAGCCGTAAAGGTGGGCATCCAAATTTTGAGTATCTTTTATCAAGGGTGTAGAATCACTCGCCCTACTCCTCCCTCTCCCCACCCCAGCTTAACCTTGATGAACTGGTGTTGCTCTGAGCCTCCAATAAACTCTGGTAAGCATGAATTGCGTGTTTTACTAGGATGCAAACTTAACTGTCAGTTGCATGGACCACACACAAATGCCACTGTCAACGTCTTCACTGTGGTTCTTGATGTTTTTTTTTTTTCCCCCAGAAACATGTTCCAAACATACCTATCAAAGCTCAAAATCTCAGAATCTCAAAGCTCTCTAACTCCAAGCCTTCAGGTTTGGTAAAGATGCTGTTGTTGTTCTGACCAGTGCCAAGGTTGTCAGAACTTGTATGAGGTGTCAATACTTGGCATATAGCTAGCAGGGCAGCCTAACCACCAGCTCAGTAGCCAGGTAAATAAGAGAAGGCATGTGCCACTGACCTCATTGCCTATTTTTTGTGTTTCAGCGCTTTGCCACTCTGAAGGCGGTGCCCATTTAGGGGAAGCTGCTATGAGGTTTCTGTTCTGCTGCACCAACAGGAGTGAAGATATCGACCTGTGGCCCATGAGGGGGGCAACTGCACATGGCTTTGCCGCTACGCATTCCAGAGCATTACCAGTGGGGTGGGGGGCAGCAGGCAGAAGACTGGCTTAACCTGTGGTTGCCCTCCACAAATTACTTAACCCAGTGTCAGCCTCCACCTAAAACCCTGAAAAACTGTGCAGTCTCCTAAGCAGCACTCACAGGTAGAACTTCCTTAGCTCCAAGTCTGGGTGTGAAGAGGCTTTTGTTAGGGGAATATCTGCAGCAATGGCATACATACACAATCAGTCTCATACCCGTCCCATCCTCCTCCTGGTAAGCATGCTAAACCCTTCCCCTTGTCAGGAGCACGGGTGCAGAGCTCACCCTGCTCCACGCTGAGCACAAGACACATGCATTTCTTAAACTGAGAGCATCCTTTAGGTTGCTGGGAAACAATGCAGATGTATGACCCTGAGTGGCTGGGGTATAACGAATTGCTGAAATAAAAGCAAAATGGCTTTTTGCTTCTGTTTTGTAACATGCGATGTCCTGGAGCTGCAATTGGGTCCTTGCTGCCAAACACTGCTGAGTTCTGGAACTCACCCAGTCCCTGTTCAGCTTCTTGAAACACTTCGTGCAAGCACCTAGGATCCACTGAGGAGAACTGTGAGTTGCATGAGCAGTAAAGATGTGAAGAAAAGGACAGAAATGCTTTTAAAAGACTGAAAAGCCAACAAAGAAATGTGTTGGGGAAGCATCAAGATGTCCACTCCGAGCAGGCCTTTGTTTTTATTTTGGTGAGTGTTTGAAATGTGCTTGGCCTTCCAAAGGAAAGTTAGGGTCCTCCAGGATAAACTTTTAATCTCAGGCAGTTTATGGTTTTCCATCACTGCTTTCCCGATACAGCTGCAGTGGATTGCAAAGCATTTCACAGATGCCAAGCCCCTGTGATTCAACCCTTTTGCCTGACAGTCTGCAGACAAATGCGTTCATTTTCAATAAAGGTCATAAGTTAAAGGGAAGCAGGAGAGCTATAAAATCAAAACGTATGCTATCTGAAACACTGTGACAGAAACAATATAGAGCAGATAGTGGTAATGCAATGTAAACATTGGATGCAAGCCCAGTAACAAAGCTAGAAAAGAAGCATTTCAGCTAGCAAAACCCTGAAAGTAGAACTGGAACTATGGGAAAGAGTTTTAAGCTTGTCAGCCTCTGTTTTGCCCTGATGGTTTGAAATTGCAGCAGCAGGGGTTCTTGTTTAGAAAGGACATCTTTCATCTCCATGCTGCCAGGGACAGTGAAAGGCATCACACACTTATTTTTTTCCATGGACACTTTGAACAGTGAGGTAAATCAGAAGGGAAGGTGTAGCAAGGACCTTTGTGAAAGTAAGGGTGAAATGATGTGGGATAATAGGTAGTGAGTTGGAAATGGGCTTGCAGGCCACTCTCTGCAGAGCCAGACCTGCTTTCATTTGTTGCTGCTTTGTGCTGGAGGGATGTTTCCCGGGGGAAATGTTGTGCGCGTGTGTGTGCGCGCGCGTGCGCGTATGTGTGTGAATTTTATCTCTCTAAATGAATGGTAATTGTGTCTGCTGTGTTTCAGTTGGGATTAGTAACACTTTGTGCTTTCATCCAAAATGCATCTGAAATAGCTTCACTCTCTCAGTGCTTAAATGATTGCCCATTTGCAGTAGTCTCACTTATTGCTCTTATTTTGGATGAAAACAGAGCCTCCCCCTCTTCTTAATTTTGCTCATTCCTGCCTCTGAATTTGAGCTGGTTAGTGGTAAAGGTCAAAATGGCAGCAAGATTCAAACTGATATTTGAGTTCATGTGTACATATGCTGAACCTTCCTTTATTTCTGCTTTCAGAATTAGCTTTTCCGTATGCGTGCAAAGGCCAGCTAGGAAGTATCTAGCAATGAATGTACGAATTTGAATGAATGAATACCCACTTGCATGCAAAAATACATGCCTGTATGTTTCACATATAGTTTAAAGGCAGGAGTTTATAAACTAGTACTGAAAATAGAACCTTAAAGTAGGCAGAAGTGGCAAGATGCTGCAGACAACTTGATGCGATGACTATAAAGAACCGCAGAGCTGTCATGAAACAACATCTACGCTACCAAAGTTGACTTGCATAAGGGTGAGCAATAGCAAAATTACTATGGGTGGTTCAGTGGGTAATGAATTTCAAGTTTTTAATGCTGTGTCAGTTACGGAATATACTATTACGTGGCCAAAGGGGGTTGATATGAACAATGATTAAATCTTATAACCCTTTAAGCAAATTCAGTATGAGAGATGCAATGTGCCAAAACGGTCACTGCGTGTTACGCTAATCTCCCATTGACTTCTGTGGCTGTTCCCCTGCACTCTGATGGCAAATGGCCAAGGGCTCTGAGGCAGGTGGCAGTGTTCCAAAAAATATTAGCAATGAAAAAACAAGAAAACTTTGTTATCAAGCAACTTTAGGCATGTTGGGATGCAAATCCTTCTGCTATCTTTTGATGGGTCTTTGTGAGGGATACTCTAGGAAGCAGTTCATCTTCAGTTTTAAGAGTCCCCAACAACGGAAAGCGAGCAAACCTGAGAGTCTCCAAAGATTCTGGTAGATGGTACTAAATACATTGATGGAAAAAGAGCCCAGAACATCGAAAGTTAAGTACAATGCTTTTGAAATGAGAGGGGGAGAGTACCTGAGAAAACTTCAGAGGGCAGGGCAGGCAACAGGACTCATCTTCTTGTCACTGCATCTAGGCAGCGTGAGAGAGCTGCCTGGGCAGTGTCTTCTCTGAAGCCCTACAGTACAAATGCTCTTACCTTGGAAAAGGCTGCAGCAACAGGCTTAAGATCCTCCCTTTTCATTAATTTGTTTTTGCAGCTTGTCCTGAGATGCTATTTATCTGTTGATGTTGTTTCATGCAAGCAGGGCCTCCATTGCCCTGATTAGCTGATTTTGTAGAGCTCAGGTGCTCCTCTCACGCAGCACGCCAGGGTGGAGGGTGTTGTTTCATTACAGATCCACTGTGACTTGCAGTTTCCTGTTCCCTTGCATTGCTCCTGAGGGCCGTGTTGCTGATTATTTAAATGCCCTCTTACTAGCAAACATCCTCTTGTGTTGAGCAAGCAGACATCAGCTTTATTAAGCAAAATTTCCTCTACAAATTTTGGCAATTAGAAAGTCATTAGAAAGCATAGACAGCAAAAAGTAAGTTAAAAAGCTCATTTTGCAAAATGTGAATATTAAATAATCATTAAAAAATGAGAAGAGGTTTGATCAATTTTGAAACTCCCTTATTTGTCACAAATGGTTTTGTGCTCCCACATTCTCCCTACAATAAGCACGCAAAGTAATAGATAGTGGTTGGAAATGACAGTGTAGACAGTATCTAAGGTTGTTAAAAAAAAGCGTCTTGGAAGTGTCTAGTTAGGAAAGAGAAAAGGGGGAAGAGAGGAAAGCAGCATTGAGAGGATATGAAAGATGGGCTTAACAAAGTAAAAATCAAACACAGCAAGGCAGAAGAAAGCAGCAGAGATGGGGAAGGTGGCATTTCCAAAACCCAAATTCAAGGCTTTTCTGCAGGCAGAGGCCACCTAGGAGGCTGCTGGAGTAGAGGAGGGCACCCCTGCACTCTATCACAGATCTCACCTATGTATTTATATGCAGGCAATGGACTCTGCTCCTCTCCTGTTGTTAAGCAAAGAGCAAGGGGACCAGCTCCCAGTGCTCACCCGAAATCCGCACGGGCCTGTGCAGGTATTGCATCCCCTGTAGTCTTTCGGATCTTGGTATTTTTTCCCACCCCGGCTTTTAAAGAAGATCTTTTGGGGCATGGAGGAATACCTTTGGGAAAGAATAGTGTCAGGGGCAGGACATCCTGGACTGCTTACAGCTGAGAAAAACTGGGAGAAGTATGTTTGTAGTCTTATGTTTTGTGGGACCCTTGTGAAGCCAAAAGGGTGGAGTGTAAATTAGCAGTCAAAAATACAGATGAGGCTATTTGTGAAATGTAATAATAAACATATGGGGCCTGAATTATTCAGCTTTATGTTTTGCCTTCAAAACTCATAGCAAAGCATCAAGTTTGCTTACAAACACCCTAAAGCTACGAGAGTGCGAATGGAGAGCTGGGATATTATGTGCTCTTGAAATCAATTCACTTTCCCTGCTGATCAGTCCATGCAATTGGATGCAAACCTTGGCTGCCAAGTTTGGTAACTGCAGGGCTGCGAGACCCTAATATGCCTATGACCCTTCCTGCTCATTCATATTTCAGAGCTTAGAAGATGCTTCTCTGTGCTTGGAAGAGAATAGCCTTTATAAAAGCTCTGTGGGGGTGACTGAGACGAGTGGTGGGAGAGGGGGAGCTGGCTCTTCAGGGTAGGAAAAGCCCTTTCCTCTGGAAGCCAGCAGCCCAAGGAGCTGTGGGTTCAGCTCCTCCAGGGAGAGCGCTTTGAGTCCAGGTCCGAAGGTTGCAAGCAGGAGCTGTAGCCATAAGAGCGAAAATGACATCATCTGTTACATTTTTAGGCACTGGTTTATTTTAAGCAGTTACTTGCAAATGTAATTTTAAGAGGGGTTAGTCAATATGTTTGTTTCCTTCTGATACAAAGCTGAATAAACAACTCATGCATGAAATATATCAAGACTTGTTAATTTTCCATTAATTCTGCAAAAAGGGAATTTTCCCTGCAGACAAGATGTTTATTATATTAAATTAGTATAATAATTAATAACTGATGTGCTGAAACCTGAATTTGGATTTCTGTTGCTGCCCTTCTGTCATGAATGTCCAGGTATACACTTCAAAAGACTGTTCATCCTAGAGAACTCTAATGTGTAGATGCATGTATATAGAGAACTGTGTTTGTGTGTGTGTATATTTGTGCATGCATGCAGAGATAGCACATGCATGTAGATATACATATCAGGCTCTCTACATAGCATATACGTCACATACATATTTAAAGAACCACACTGCAAGTGTACAGTGTATATTTTTAGCATGGCTGAAATGCAGCCATCATGATGGGCTGGGAGGGGGACCATTAACAAACCATTGTACAGGAAACAGACATTTCAGCTGAATGCATCAGGCAAATTCTCACTCTTTTGTGAAACCCAGTGCTATCTTGAACGTGCAGGTAACAAGGAGGCAGGTGGTGAGTTAAACTGTGTGCACAGCTAATCTACGTGAACACACGCTCAGGTCATCCCTGCTTTATCCTCCTCCAGTTGCACCTATTTGTTTGAGGCAATTGTTTAATTCTATTATTGGTGGAAAAACGTTGACCTTGAATACTGCATAGTTCATGCTTTCATAGGAAGCGCCATGACTGAGCCAGAGAAGGACATTTTCGTCTGTCTGAAGTAGTCACTGTTGTTTCCTTTCAGCTTTCTGCTGCACCCGGCACCAAACCGTTCACCCTGGATTTGGGCTAGAGGGTAATGATGCAACACAAATGAATAATGATAATAATGATAAAGTATTCCTGAGTGTAGATGAAACAAAACTGAATAATTCAACCAAAAAAAAAGAAAAAAAAAAGGAATATTTTCCAAGGAAAACATACATTTCTAGCCAGGTGGAGTAAGTAAGGGCTTGTGTCCTCTGTGTGAGTGTGTCTTTGCTCTGTATAGCACAATGTGCTTGTTTCTTACATTAGGAAACTGTATCTTCTCTATCCTGGCAGACTTCCTTGAAGACTGGGGAATTAAGAGGTTTATGACTTCAGTGTGGCTATGAAAGTAGGGTGAACTTCACCGGGAATTTTTATTCCCAGCTCCTTTGCAGTATTTTGGGGGATGGATTCTCTGCCGCATCTGAGCTTTCCCAGGACATTGGGTGGGCAGCATCCCCACACACACACACGCTAGACTGGGAGCTGGGCAGGGTCCAGCCTCGTGTCCCAAAAAACCTCAGGAAAGCACTGCCTGGGCGTGTTACTCAGACTTCCAAACTCCTGCTGGGCCCCCGGGTGCTCATCCAGGGAGCCCACAATATACCATGCATCAAGCGACACTTGATAGTCATGCCCGATACTCTATTGTTGCCACTGGTGGAGCTTCAGCAGGCATCGCGTCGGGGAAGAAAGGCTATTGTCCAGCCTGGCTGCAGCTGCGGGATGAATGCAAGGGGGATGGGCAGGGGGCTGCGCGCCACTGGGGTCTCCTGTGCTCCCGGAGATGTGCGGGGTTAGTGTGCGTGGCTGCGTGGTAACACAGAGCACGTTTCCATACCTCTCCCTGCTCATCCTGTAGAACAAAGGACACGCCTGACTTTCAGGCACATCGCCTCTCGGGGTGGGGAAAAAGGATTATCCCTGGAAGGCTGTGGAATAAAATGTGTCTAATACAGAAGATCAATGTGAAAAAAAGTGGGAAAAAAGTGCATATAGGACTGCTGTTTTTCTTCTCTTTAGAACCACGCTAAAGCTGTTATATGTGAGTATACTACACACAAGATCCAGGCAAATGAGCTCACTCCTGATTATTTTTTTTTCTGTAAATGAGATGGTTTCTGTGCTATATAAGCCACTTTGAAGTTAATAAAACTGTATATAAAAGGCTGGCACATGTTTCCTTTTAATATGTTATCCTATTCTATTTTTACAGTAGCTTCACATACAGCAGGCAGGATGCTGATCTCCTTTCTACCAGTGCCTTTCTACTGCCTTTCTACCTTTCTACCAGTACGAATCCAGAATAACTCCACTGGCTTTGATGTCAACACATGGCAATGAGAATCCGACAGTGCAGTGTGCTCATTTATTTACCAGCTGTCACCTATTAATTGTCAGTCACGTGCTCCTAAAATATTGCTTAACCTTAAGAGCAGCAGGGCCATCCTAGTCAATCCTGTGGCCTCGGGCCCAGGTTTTGCACATGTGCAATGTCACGTACATGCAGCGGTACCTCTGATGGGACCTCTGCGCCTACGTAGAGCCACCCTGTGAGTTTCTCAGCAAGAGCTGGTTCTGGGTAGCACATCAGGCTGAGCTGCTCTACCCATACCAGGCTCATTGGCCCTGCCTACTGTGGGCGATGCAGCTAGCATCAGAGCAAAAGCTAGGCGCTTGCTGTAGAGCATCCTTCAGACTGTTGGGGGTTTTTTTGGGGGGTGTAGGCATGGAGATGAGATGGCACTGAGTAGAAAAGGCTCCTTACCAAAGAAGAAGAGATGTTAACATAGCAGACAGCTAAATGCATGTTATCTTGCCTGATGGTTCAAAAGGCCATTCTGGTCTGAAGCCCTTAAATTCTGAAGAGCAGGGATCAGTCAGCTCTTCAGAAATCTCTAAGTCACTTCAGAGCCCTTGAGACCCCCTTTATAAAAATCCTGGCAGATGGGTTTTCTCTGCTGCGTATCCTAAACTTTGCTGAACCACTTCTGGCAGCTCACTGTAGTCTCAGAATAGCATCGCAAAGTAGAAACTCTGCACTGTTTCTTATTTCATGAATAAGAATTTGACAGGCGGTGTAAATATTAGGATCAAATCCAGCCTCATCATAATTCCTCCATGACTTTTCTGACCCGACTGCTAGTAAACTTTGTCTGTGTGTGCAATTAAATAATGCCTGCTCAAGGGATGGGATTAATAAATTAGTATAGATCAGTGCAATGTCTTTTGAAAGCAGTGCCCAGTCTCACACTGATGCGATTGGCTCTGGACACTAAGACAGTGGCAATATTTTTTCTGACAGAAGAAAGACGGCTCTGTAATTCTGCTTCTGGTGTTTCATTCTGGTGCATCCAAATGCCCACCAGCCTCCTCCTGCATCCACTGAAAAGCAATTTTTTTATACATAAATGAATAAATAAAAGATCTGGCCAGTATTTTGGTACCCAAACATTTCATTTATTTTCTATTACTTTAATCCAGAAGCATGGCACAGAAGCTGTAGCTGCTGTGAATCCGTGTGTTACTACTGTGATATGAAGCATATGTGTCTGTGCTTTGAAAGAAAGCACCACTCCTTTGTATTTTTTTCCTTTTGCCAGTTGCAGCATTAAAAAGCCTTAATTTTTTATCCCCTATGCATTGAATATGAAAGGTAAACACCATTTATCAGTAAAACACAATATAATTTTCCATTTTGACAGCTAAAGGATATCTCTTATTTATAGGAAGATCTCTGTATGCATCTAAAGTTTTTTTAATGCATTCCCAGCATTGCCAGCTGAGGTAGGAATGTGAACCCTAGTGAAATGAAGATGTCTTGGTTTTGGCAAATCAAGTGAAAGACTTTGCTACATTGGTACTGAATAAGGAATCATACCATTGAAGAGTCTGTTAATGGGCTACTTCTGAGTAAAGGAAAGCAATGTCTGTAAGGTAATGATTAAAGAAATAAGGAAAAAGCACAAATAATAAGGTCTCCTCGTGGTTCAAAGTTATCATTAAAAATAAACAAGCAGTGAGCCTTCACCACATCTGTGAGCTATTTGTTGTGTGAATTGACAAGCACGACATACACCAATTCCAGTACACATGTGCAAGAAAGTGCTAAATGACATGCAAAAATGCAAGTAAAGTGACAATGCAAAGGCCGTGATTCTATTTTAAAAGGAAAGGAAAAAAGGGACCTATAAAGGCAGGAGTATGGAAGTGTTCCTCTCCAGGACCTTAGATCATAAGCTCATGACTGCAGGGGATAAAAATCAAAACTGCAAGGAGTGACATGCCACAACCGTAAGAAATCCCATCATCAGCCTCCTGGGATATCGTTAAACTGACTGAGGACAAGATCAAAATGGTCTGGATAGTCATTTTCAGAGTTATACTGATGACATCCATTCAACAGCTCCAGAATCACCCAGGTTGCAAATTAAAGGGGAGCTGTCAAAAAACATCTTATGGAACCTTAGTCCATTGTTTTGTGTTAAAAGCCAATACTTCTACAAAGTAAACTTTATGTCCCTTTATTTTTTTCAAACATTGAATGCTGTTGTACACACATATCAAGCATTCAGACAGCCTTAAACCATATTTTAGCTCAGCCATCACTACATATCCCATTATTTTTTTGTTTCAGTGGAAGAGAGGGAATAATGAATACGATGGGTTTAAGTGAAGGCAAAATGATACCCATGGCATATGACCGTTGTTTGGTAAATGCAGTCTTGGCAAAAGAAGGAATGGAATATCTCTTCTATAGTTATATTGCTGTAATATAAATTCTATATTCTATTCTATAAATACATTAGCAGCAAAAGGAGGGGTAAGGAGAATCTCCATCCTTTGTTGCATGAGGGGGGAAACACAGTGACAGAAGATGAGGAAATGGCTGAGGTGCTTAATGCTTTCTTTGCCTCAGTCTTTAACAGTAAGACCAGTTGTCCTCCGGATACCCAGCCCCCTGAGCTGGAAGACAGGGATGGGGAGCAGAATGAAGCCCCCATAATCCAAGGGGAAATGGTTAGTGACCTGCTACACCACTTAGACACACACAAGTCTATGGGCTGTATGGGATCCACCCAAGCGTACTGAGGGAGCAGGCAGAAGTGCTCACCAAGCCACTTTCCATCCTTTGTCAGCAGTCCTGGCTAACCACAGAGGTCCCAGGTGACTGGACTTTAGCAGATGTGACACCCATCTCCAAGAAGGGCCAGAAGGAGGATGCAGGGAACTACAGGCCTGTCAGCCTGACCTCGGTGCTGGGGAAGGGTATGGAGCAGCTCATCTTGAGTGCTGTCATGCAGCACGTACAGGACAACCAGGCGATCAGGCCCAGTCAGCATGGGATTATGAACAGCAGGTCCTGCTTGGCCAAACTGATCTCCTTCTATGACAAACTGACCCACTTAGCAGATGAGGGAAAGGCTGTGGATGTTGTCTATCTAGACTTCAGTAAAGCCTTTGACACGGTTTCCTGCAGCATTCTCCTGGAGAAACTGACTGGTCATGGCTTGGACGGGTGTACTCTTCACTGAGTAAAAAACTGGCTGGATGGCTGGGCCCAAAGAGTGGTGGTGAATGGAGTTTACTCCAGTTGGTGGCCAGTCACAAGCGGTGTTCCCCAGGGCTCTGTTGGCTCCCCAGAACTGTTGGGGCCAGTTCTGTTTAATATCTTTATCAGTGATCTGGATGAGGAGATCGAGCGCACACCCAGTAAGTTTGCAGATGACACCAAGTTGGGCAGGACAGTAGGAAGGCTCTACAGAGGGATCTGGACAGGCTGGATCGATGGGCTGGGGCCAATTGTATGAGATTCAACAAGGCCAAGTGCTGGGTCCTGCACTTGGGTCACAACAACCCCATGCAATGCTACAGCCTTGGGGAAGAGTGGCTGGAAAGCTGCCTGGTGGAAAAGGATCAGAGAGTGTTGGTCAACAGCTGGCTGAATATGAGCCAGCAGTGTGCCCAGGTGGCCAAGAAAGCCAAGAGCATCCTGGCTGGTATCAGCAATAGTGTGGCCAGCAGGACTAGGGAAGTGGTCAACCCCCTATACTCTGTCCCTCACATCCCACTGTGAGGCAACACCTGAAATACTGTGTTTGGTTTTGGGCCCTTCACTACAAGAAAGACTTTGAGGTGCTGGAGTGTGTCCAGAGAAGGGCAATGAAGCTGGTGAAGGGTCTGGAGCAGAAGTCTTATAAGGAGTGGCTGAGGGACCTGGGGTTGTTTAGCCTGGAGAAAAGGAGGCTGAGGGGAGACCTTATTGCTCTCTACAACTACTTGAAAGGAGGGTGTAGAGAGGTGGGGGTTGGTCTCTTCTCCCAAGTCACAAGCCATAGGAGAAGAGGAAATGGCCTCAAGTTGCACCAGGGGAGGTTTAGATGGGATATTAGGAAAAATTTCTTCATGGCAAGGGTTGTGAAGCATTGGAACAGGCTGCCCAGGGAAGTGGTTGAGTCACCATCCCTGGAGGTATTTAAAAGACATGTAGATGTGGTGCTTAGGGACGTGGTTTAGTGGTGGACTTGGCAGTGCTAGGTTAGCGGTTGGACTTGATGATCTTAAAGGTCTTTTCCAACCTAAATGATTCTGTGATTCTATATATTTTCCAGTTTCAGGTGCCAGCAGTGAGCGTTAGACTACTGAATAACTATTCTGGATATCATGTGTCCTGATTTCCAAATACTGTGCTTGGGCAAGTGATTATAAAGGTATACATTGGGTATCACACTGGAAAATAGAAGTGAACAAACATGCATTTAAAACAATATAGAAACCATTCTGGTCATTTATCTCATAAAAAACCATTTCATTTAATGTCCCTTTGCAATGTCCCGGCCAAACCATTTTCATCTGAAGCAAAATAATTCCATTGATCACCATGGAATTGCTCTTATTTTCACTAATGGACATGGGGACAGCTCTGGTTCTCATCTATAGTTGTACTTACCCAAGCCTGCAAGAACTATTTCAGAACCTCAAAGTTGTTACTTGACTAAAGTTGATTCTTAGCCAAAAGTTGATTCATCAAAGTCATTGCTGTGCTTTGATTAGGAAAAAAGAAGACCCAGTAACTGAAACAATCCAGAATGAGAGATCAGTTAAAGATATTATTCATTCTTTTTTGAGGATGAAAGTGTCTATGACAATACCAAAAAAGAGGCTGTTTGTCTCTTACTTTATGTCTGTTCTCATTCTCCTGTTCATTTTGGCAGAATTTGGCCCGTGGTTAACCATTAAATTCAAGAAGCTACAGGAGCATTACCAAAGAGAGATATTTGGCCCCAGATAGGATATTCCTAAGTGAGGGGGCTTGGGGTTTTATGTACTTATTTATTTTGGACACGCATAGATTTGAGACTTTTTAGCATGTTGGGTGGCTGCATGTAATCCATGATCCAGACTTCGGCTGGAGTATTCTTTATTGCTGCTTAGCAGCATATGAAGCCATGCAATGTCAAACCTGTGCAGTGCCTCCTTAGGTATAGAGTGAGATTCATGTTCTGTCTTCGGGCTGTTCCATGTGAGGTACTCCAAGAGCGATTATATTGTTGTGTGCATTGTACAGGCTGTGTGCTTCGTCGAGGAGATGTAATAATGATTCTTTCTGTTCTAGCTGCAATAATCTAAATAAAGGCATTCAGACTAAAAGCATGTGTGAGCTGTGAAGATGCATAATACTGGGTTTCATGGAATAATGTAAGAGTGTTGGGCTGGAATTTCTAACGCAACTGGGGACTGTTGAAAATTAGAGAGTAAACTGTTTTCAGTGAAGTAGTGCAATAAACTGTGAGAATTGTTCTAGCTATAGAGAGCAAACAAGGAACAAACTTTACTATCTGGCTCTGTGAAAGTTCTTTGTCAAAATCCACATAGTTTGAATGACCAGACGAGCCTCTTTTTATGGTGACCCTGATGTCAGGATTGCTTTGATTTTTCTCATGTGTTGAAATAAACAGACCATATTCCTGTCTGCCAGTGACTACAAGGGAGCTATAAGCTCCTTGAATAAGCCTTCTCAAAAAGCCCTTTGGCCAAGTTCTGCTTTAGAAAACTACACTGAATTTAAAAATTGGAAGGAAAAAAAAAGTAATTTTAAAGTTTATTTTTATTTGGTAATCTTTAGTCTTTCCTCAAAATTTCAGCTAACTAGTTGGCTCTTAAGATTTCTTCATTGCTCTGAATGTGGTATTTCTGTTCTCACACTTACTGGTGACCTTACCCTTAAAGTTACCCTTACCTCTATTTTGTCAGCTTGATGCTCTGTTATGTTCAGGAGTAACCTGGGGGCTACTTGTCCAATCTCAGATCCCTTCAACACTCTGGTGGAGGTGATAAAATTTACCACTGTTGTAGCACTTCTCAGAGTTTTTTACCAGTAATGAATTAAACTAACAGCACTGAAAATCATGACATTTCAAAAATCCAAGAGAAAGGGCTTAAGAAATTGGCTCTTGCAGGAGAACATCTATAAGTAATAGCAAAGTCCTTTTTCATTCAAAGTATAGGATATTGGGAATTTAATTATCATCTAGGATTCACCTAAATCCATTTACCTTAACAGCTCATTCCACCGGGGTGGATATGTGATCTGTGTACGGAGATGGATTTTAGATTGGTCCCTGCATGATAAATATAGTGCAGGAAAAGGGCTTGGGAGACAATGATAATCTGTAGTTCATCAACTATTTATATTTTCCAAGACTACAAAAACAGTGATTCATTCTATTGTACCTCAGAAAAAGGCTGAAGCTTGACTTCTTGTTTCACCTTTCAGGCCATAAATGGATGCTGACAGTAATCAGCAGACGGTGGGTGGCTTCTGAGCATGCCTGGTGGAGAGGCTTGTTTTTTCCAAAGCACAGTTTCTATCTTGAGGAGAGAAGGAGGGAGCTGAGTTGTGCTGCATCACTCTCCTTGCAATCTGTTCTGGCACAACTCCCTGTGCTCTGCGAGGGAGTTCAGCCATCCTCCGGCATTGCCTTCAGATAGGAGTTAGGACTAATGAAGACTGAGGACTGAAAGCGCTGCAGCAGAAAGAGGTGAAAATATTGACATGTTTTTAGGAGGCGAAGAATGAAAATATTGTAATCTATAGACCTTGCTTTGTACGAGACTGATGCTGGAATGCAATACTAACCTATTTTCATAGCAAGGTATGCGTGAGAAGCCTCAAGATCCCCCATTTCGCTGGTCCAGACAAAATGCGAGAAAAGCAAACCATACAAAGGAAATCTTAAATGCTGCTGTTTGAGACAAGCAACATTCCTTGCCTGCATCAAAGAGACTACTCTCCATCTAGCTCAGCTGATTGTAAGCTTTGCTTTATCATCACTGCTGAGCCTCCAGTTGGATGGGGTCCTAGAGCTAAAAGCCTGAAACTTCCAGAGAAGGAGCACATTTGGCAACAGTTGCTGATGGTATAGCACCTTTCAGGGCAACTTGCTTCTGAGCAATCAAACTGGAAATTTCTTCAGAGCCTGGTGGTACAGGCTGTGCTTGTCTTCTGCAGCCACCTGCAGAGCTCTGGTTTTAAACCAGCTTTCAAGCCCACCACGCCACCAAGGAGAGTAGCACAGTGGGAAAATCTTCACTTGTCTTCTTTTTTTCCATTCCATTCCCCATTTATGCTTTATGGAAAACTTCACGGATGGCACTTTCCCTTGGGCTTACAATAGCAAATTAAAGCTCAATGCAGGGGAGTTGCTGTGTTTGTCTGTGCTCTCCAGTGTGACACACCATGCCAAACATTTGGTAACAAGAAGGACAAGCCACATTGGGCTGGCAGCAGTATAGTCACAGGCTACGTTTCTTCTAAGCTGCCAGGCAAGCAAGAGGCAGCATAGCTATTCAGGACAGGGCCAAAGCTGGGAAAAGGAGAGCTGTGATAGCTCCACTTTTCTCGTGCAGCTCTGCTCTTGGAGACACAGTTCGCAAACCTCTGGTGACAGTGTTACTATAGAGACGATGCCCTGTGCCACTCGCCCTTTCACTGCAGTCAGCAACTTGCATGAATAAAGTCTGCCAAAAGATTTCTGCCAAGTGTTTTCTCTAAGATGGAGGGTTTATATGACATGTAAATATACATTCAGATGCTCTCCTTATTAATCATTACACAGGAGTTTTGCAGGTTCCTGATTTCCCAAAGCAGAATTTTTGCTCTGCTTGAATTTTTTCTTTCACAAGATTGATTTAAATGACAGGTTAATACTGTACTCCCCCAACCTGTGTATGGGCTCACAACTCTGCCTGCAGCACATCTATTTTTACTGCAGCCCAATTATTGATCACGGTTATGCTGATTTTTTTTTTGCCAGGTAATTATTTCACTAAGTGCTACATTGCGTACAGTGCAAGGAAACCAACAGACAGTATGGTCACAGGTAAGAAATCAAATGGCGTCTTCTGTCCCCAGCTGGTCCCTCTGCTGTAATCCACCTGACCAAGGCATGTGCAAGAGCAAGCCGTTGTGAGACAGCCACCTAAATTGGTCTGCCCCTCAGCCAGGCAACCAAAATTACCATTGCATGCTATGAATTCCCTTCTGTGTTACAGTGAATTGCAGAGACTCATGGAATTTGAGCTGTGTTTCCAGCTGGGTTTCAAAGGGACTGGCATGATCACACTGTCTACCTGTCTGTCGGCTTCCCTCCTTCCTCCTCCCTGTGACTTCTGGACTTATGGACAGGTTTCAACCAAGTTTGAGAGAGTGGATGATGTCGCAAATACAATTAAGTTCTTGCACATATTATGAGCATTATTGGCAGGGTAGAGAAAGACAAATTAGCACACCTGTTTCAGAGAAAGGCAGTAAAATGTGATTATTATATGCTGTTTGGCAGTGATCTGTGGCAAGCCTATGGCTGTATCCTGCTCAGCGGTATGTGTAACACTTGGCTGGACTCAGTAGGCATACTCAGGTACCGCAGAAAACATAGCGAGGGAAAGCTGGGCTTATTGTAGCGGTATTGAAATAAAGGAGGCAAAAGATGCCAACAGAGGCTGAAATCATCCTTCTTAGAATATTTAGCATCTTGTAAAGGAAAGTGCCCACTCCTGCAATCCTGTGAACATGAGACTCTGCTTTCATTTAACAACAGTTTCTAGCTTACATGTTTTTTGAGAAAAGCTTAGAAACAAGACTTACGAGTTTCAAAAGGCAAATTAAAAAAAAAAACAACAAAACAAACAAACCCAATGAACTTTAAAAGTTTCTCTTTTAAAATATCATAATATTTAAAAAAATCTCTTGCTCTGGGGTGAGAGCACCGAACGTATTCCTAATGCAGTAAATATGCTTGCTTTAACTTCATAAGACAAGATCTTTTTCTAATGCTCTGGTGAGTAGGGTAACACATCTGCAATCAAACTGTTTGCCTTGAGCTGAAACATGCTATCCTGTGTGCTGCTCTACAAGTAGAATAGCTGACATCCAAGGAGCTGATCATATGAGAAGGAGAATTTAAAGCAAGTACTGAGCTTGTTTTTCAGACAATGTGTTTCTTCTCAACAACAACAAAAAAATCAGTTTAATGAGTTGGCGGGAAAGCAAGTCAATAAACCTTACACATAAAATACTGGCATAATGCTGACAGTTACCAAATAGTGTATATAGATGTAATAATGAAATAAAAGATGAACAATTTTGGCTCTAAAGATAGAAACAATATTTTACTATATTTAAGCTTCATTTAACTTCATGTTTGGAAACAATATTTTTCTTGTATGTGGGCTGCTTTTAAGTTACAAATTTTAAAAACCTTTCCAGCTTTCATAGTGTGTTATCTGAAGACTGAAGGTGCTGAAAAGGGTATGTCTCTCTTATAGATTTTATGTATGCTTAGAAATAGAAAGCTATAAAAGCAAAGTACCTAAAAGTTTAGCATCAGTGACAAAAAGAAGTTTACTTTTAATATTCTTATTGAAGTGTGAAGTTCTTATTAATATCTTGAAGGCGGTTGAGTCAGATTCCCAAAACACTGCAAGTGCACAAACCCCATAGACACAAACCAGTTCCCTTGCTGTTCATTGACGCTCCTTTCACAGCCACGGTTGTGCAGAGGTTTGTCAGTGACTACCCATACTGCATGTTGGGTTTTCCTCCTTGAGCCTCACTGACCATGCAGACAGTTAAGAACACAGAGAATATGTTAGAAGACCAGGGCTTCAGTCAGCAACTAAGTACTTTCACATTTTATTATATTATGGGTTAAACGTCAGGGAGGGTGTGTACCAAATGGAAGACAACTGCAAAGATGCTCTTATGCTTGGGCTGAATATGTGACCAAGAAAGTGTTGGGACTCAGGAAGGTCCAAAAGTTGCTCTGTACTTCAGTTGCATTGAATTATGTAATGAGTGGGAATTTATATCTCTCTACATTTTATTTGGAAATTATCTTAGAATCATAGAATCATAAAATCATTTAGGTTGGAAAAGACCTTTAAGATCATCAATTCCAAGTATTAACCTAACACTGCTAAGTCCACCACTAAACCACATCCCTAAGCACCACATCTACATGTCTTTTAAATACTTCCAGGGATGGTGACTCAACAAGTGCAGGAATCTGCACTTAAATTGAATTGAATCTCATACAATTGACCTCGGCCCATCAGTCCAGCCTGTCCAGATCCCTCTGCAGAGCCTTCCTACTGTCCTGCCCAACTTGGTGTCATCTGCAAACTTACTGAGGGTGCGCTCGGTCCCTTCATCCAGATCATTGATAAAGACATTAAAGAGAACTGGCCCCAACACAGAGCCCTGGGGAACACCGCTTGTGACCGGCCGCCAACTGGAGTAAACTCCATTCACCACCACTCTTTGGGCCCAGACATCCAGCCAGTTCTTTACCCAATGAAGCGTACGCCCGTCCAAGCCATGAGCAGCCAGTTTCTCCAGGAGAATGCTGTGGGAAACACATTCAAGAAAAAATCTTGATTTACTACACATTCCTCTGTGGATCTATGGCATACCTATTATTGATCAGTTACTTAGTCTGTGTTCATTTAAACCTGAATAACAGATTTACAAGACTCCAAGGACAAAAAAGATTAGAGAATATAATGCAAGGAGACAACAGTGTTGGCAGTGGGATTATGTTAGATGTGTGGTCTTTTCTGCTTTCAGTGTCTATAAGTGAAATACATGTTGGCATATGTACAGCCAGGATTTTTTTTTTTTAATAGGTGTCTCCAGTAAGATTCCTTTGCCTATAGAAAGCCAGTGGGGAAACTCCCCTTAAAAATGAGATTATGCTTTAAGTACAGATATGGGTCTATAGCTTCAGGAGCACGTCTTTCAAAATCTCTGCTCTCATGCTCCCAGAGTTTGACACAGGCCTGACTTGCATCAGTTTATAGCAATATTTTCAGAAAACATGGTCCTTTTTACACTGACATGAAAGCACAGTAAACCCACTCAGCGCACACAGGTCTATGGGTGCCCACACACATACTTGCATTACAGATGCTCACCATTTTTCTCATCCTGTGCACGAGGCTCAGAGCATGGGAGCAGGTGTCACGCTGAGGTTGCAGCCAAGAGCCATCTCTTCACAAAGCTGCTGGCTCCTGCCTCGTTGAGGAGTGTGTGCACAGACCTGTGGGACAGCAGGCTGATCAGCGAGGTTGGCCCCATGTGGCACTGGGGTCCCAGGGCCGGAGAGAGCTGGGGACACTGTGCCTGGAACCCAAAACCTTACATAAAGAAGGTGAAATATTCCCAGGAAATACAACCGCACTGCTTGTGTGCTTGCGACTGGGCCTGAATACAGCCCTATTAGCCTGAGACGGGATATGAATTAAATTTTGTACGTACAGTCTGAAATTTATTAATGTTGTATTGTGACCTTGGAATATGTAACTATATTAGGACTAGCCAGCAGGACTCTCAGGATAGAAATAATGAAGAAAAATCATGCAATGAGGATGAAAGACCTTCCCACAAACTCTTGGGAATTTGTTCAAAGATGCCTTGGTGAACAGCTGATCCGAAGGGCTTGGCTTGACCTCCTGTGAAGTTCAGGAACTAGGTGGCGAACTGCAGGGTAAGGAGCAGAAAAATGCCAAGATAAAACCTTGCTATGTAAAAAGTGACTAATTTGCAAGAGTTGTTGGACAGCTCTTTCATGAATTAGACAGCTTGTCTAGAGGCTTTCCTCTTCTTTTCTATCCTGCTCTGTTCCTATCATCAGGTTGATCGATACATTGTTTTAAGGAATCTACCATATTCGCCATCAGCCACAGACGCACAAAGGGAATAACGTCAATACTGGACCCAGTCAGGCCTCCTGGGTAAGGATGATCACTGCTCTCATTTAGCACTTAGCATAAAAATGGGAAAAGAGCATGGTGGGTTTTCTGAAGGGATAACATTGTAGGGAGAAGCAGCTGAGTTGCAGCTATTTGCCTAACCATGAACATTGTTAATTTATAAAACATCTCCGTTCCAATTTTAGTTAGAAATATTTTTAAAGAAAATAAATCTCATTTGTAACTGGTGCATAGAATTTTGTGTTAATGTATTTACTGAATTTGCATTCTGAAGCGTACAAAAAGTAGTACAAAATGATGCTCCTGAGGCAACACTCAAGGCAAAACTGCTTATAGGCCCTTGACTTATTAAGAACAGAAAATCAATTTTCCTTCAAACACCTTATTGGACATTACTTGTAAGCATCCAAATAATGGCATTATTAATGATTTTGTACTGTGATTCACTGGTTCGTTGAACAGATCTGCAGAGAGCTTAGTAAAGTCCCACCAAGCCTTTTTCATTGAGAGAGTAAAAACGCATGGCACAATCTCCTTCTCTTCTGGAACTGGGCTAACTTTGCCTTTCATGCTCCAAGACAAGGATTTTTAGCTATCCAGCATAATTTGCATACTGCTCTGTACGTATTCACTGTAGGCATTTATATCAGAGACCATAGTTAGAAGGCTTGCCTTTCTCACCTTCCAGTATAGTCAATGCAGTGGAGGGTAGGGGAGCTCTTGCAGAGTTCAGTTCAACTCCCTGACCTCCTCAACTGCAAATAAGACTTAAGTAACCTTTCTTGCTACTCTGGTTGCCCTATGCACCTTAATGATGACAGAGTGGTGGTGCAGATCCCACCTTGAAAACAGGAAGAACTAAACTGCAGTGCTGGTATGTCTGAGGGAAAGAATTTTTATTGAAGAGATATGAATACACTAATGAATTATTCAGTGATTGTTTGCACATTTGAGGTACCTTTCATAATTTAATTAAATTTCAGTTTCAATACCAGTGAAACTTATTTGATAGAAAACAAACCTTTTATGGAATGACCAGCATTACAAAATGGCTGACCTGTGTGTGTTGCCAGAGAACCAGGTGATATTCGGTGAGAACAAACCCAAGTCAATATTAGAGGATGAGGTTATAGGTCAGCATCTACCAATATGACATGGACACAGAGGAAAAAAGGCAAAGTAAATGAGCTTTCTTTCATCTAAAGCATACATCAATGTTTCTTCCCTCAGGGCATCCTGGCAGTCAATGAATATTTCAAGAAGCAAAATCAAGAGGTTCATCTCCAGTCATTTCATTAGCTACCTTTTTATTTGGACAGTTACGTTTAGATGAAACTCAGCAATGAGACCACTGAACAAGTGACAAGAAGTTCATTCACTTCAACTGGGCTTCCTTTACACACCAACTGTGGATATTCAGTATCTTCTAAGAACCAATGAGTTGTCACCAGCTGAGCACCCAAAACTACTTTAACCTTCATTTAAAATTAGTAACTCAGTCACTTTCCATATACAATACAAAATTTTAACATTACAAGCTTAAGTTACCACAGTTAATTTTTTTAGGCATCTAATCTAGTGTCCTGAATGGAAAGCTTTGTTCAGCATCCTCAGTCCCCACTGCAACGAGCGGAGGAAAAGGGGTGCTCCCACAGAGTGCTTCTCACAGCACCCCAGTTAGGCTCCTGCTCTGAACACCATCTCACCCTCTCCTGACGATACAGGGAGCAGACAGAGATTTCCTTCCTAACCCAGAAACCCAAGTTTGGTGTCTTTCTTAGAGAGCATGACTGTTCTCAATATTCACAGTGCAGTTTTCAAACTTAACTTGTAACGGCTATTGTTGGGAAATCCTGATGTGATTGTTACCCAATGCACACGTATGCAGCATAAGTAGTAATGCACAACGACAGACCATTATGTTATTAAGGCTGCAGTGAAGACAAGAGATGCAGTTATTGTGGTCTGGACTAGAGAAATACTGCAGATTTTAACCTGCTAGTATCCTGAAGCTGTAAAACAACTGGGCCTCAGTTCTCATCCCATTAAAACAACTGAGATTTTTGCAGTGACTTCATTGTGCCCCAGATTAGACCCAGTGTGAGCTAAGGCTTGGAAAGGTGCACAAACAAATGTGGAAATCAAGGCAATAATTGATTAAACTGGACATCAGAAGATGAAGTGTCTGTACTGAGGATATCCCGTTTTCAGGAAATATAACCTTTTACGACAGGTTAAGTCAATTGAATGCAAAAATCTTGAGTATTTCAAAAAAGAAGACTAGAAGCTATCAGGTCAATTTACACATTGTTACAGCCACTATGAAATGTTGAGCGCACATTTAAATCATGTGGCTCATGCACACCTTATTCCTTAGGCATACCCCATGCTTATACAAGGATGCTGCCTTTTTCTGGCCCTTCCTCCAAACCTGAAGCACCTGCAGTCAGCCTCAGCTTATAATAACACCCACAGCTGCATTCTGGGGCTCAGCCTGGGGACTAAGGGCCTATTGCTATGCCTTGGGTCATGTTTATCCCCATCAGCCATTAAACCAGCAGCAATGTTCACCCCGATCATTATTACTTAAGTCAATATCAGTCTAGTTACCAAGCAGATCAGCTCTTACCAGGGTGATTAGGATGTGATAACTGCGTAGCTGCAAGAAAATCAGATCATGCCCCACCACTATCCATGATATGTATAAAAATAATTCTTCCAGGTGGTTCAAAGCAGTTGGCCGTGTGCCTAACAACTCACCTAGGCATTCTGGGATTGCGTAATAAAATACTACTTGTCATGTCTTATTGCTTAATTATTGCTATCAGCTTCCAGAATTTCAGTAAACTGGGTGTACTGCATAATGAGGTTATACTAAGCCAGAGGCATTGTATCACAAGTACAAAGAGAGCTATACCACTATATTGTGCTGAATATACTATTACCCCAACACAGTAAACTTTTCAGTCTCTTATATATTTTCCTAGGGGGAAAAAAACCCAAACAACAGTTTACAGTAGACTTTTCTTCAGTGTGCCTGGATCTTAAATTCTCTGAGAATGAGAAACTCTCTGATACGATAAACTCCCTTTGTTAATATTATCACAGCATGCTTAAAATGTATCTGGAAAGTAGATGAGGAGACCCCTCAGGCTAGGAGACAGCAAAAAGGGAAAGCAAAAGGAGAACAATCATCCTCTCATGTTATGAAATCTCACCTTCATTCATTTGCATACTGACATCTCCCTGCTTTTTGAATCCATGACATCAAGAGCATAAATGTTTACGGTAAAAAAACCCAAACAACTGAGTAACATTAGCAGAAAATTCATTAAAAGCAAAATATATATATGTAGGAAATGGAGCAGAAGAAAACAAATGTAAACAAAAATCCAGAGAAGAAATACCTCTGGTTTTGCTGTTCTCTAAGAACTTATATCTACCTTTTCTCCTATGTATTTCAAACAGCTTTCCAAAACCAAGCAAATCTGCAGTTTAGAAATGAGAAAACAGGAGGATAACAAAGGTCAAATACATGGTTTAATATAAATACATCTGTGTGACAAATGTAAAATACATTGTTTCCCTTGGCAGGTGGGCTTCTCTCATTCTTTCAGAATTACCTAAGCTTACTATCCTCACTAAAATAAGATTTTATTAATTTTTACTGGCGTTAGCAGTAACGAACAAATTCAGCTCTTGGAAGATGAGCTGGATTTTATTCTGGTTTATTTATCATCAAAAGAACTGTTAATTAAATTCTCAGTGCAAAATATCACTGTAGATGCATCAACCCAAAATAACCCAGCTTGGCTTTCAGTGTTTATTAGATTCTGGTGTATGTTTTCCTGCTCATGCTCAGGAAAAAAATTGCAAAGCAAAATAAAACCCTAAAAAAAGCTTTTAAATGGAAATTTGCCTAGAAGCCACTGGAAAGCATTTCTTATGGAATGAAAATATTACTGGCTACCCCTGGTCAGACAGCAAGGCAACACCAGGTTGGAGATAGGTTAGATGTTTCTGATCAGTCCTTGTGCACTTGCTGATGGTGCAATAGTGGATGAACAGGCCAAGCCACCCGTGGCACAATGCGGAGATAGAGGGAGGCAGGGGTCTGCAAACAATCTTGAGAAATTTCTCCCCAAAGACGCCGAGTTCAGAGAGATCACAGTGCACTCAGTCTGGAAAATGCTTACTCATGAGAGCATCCCATTAGCTTTTGGACTTGGAGCCAGAGCATGTTGGCACTGCTTGAGAAGAAGTTGAAGAGCAGCACACTGTATAGCAATCCTGTGACGTGATGCTGTGCTCCTGCTTTGGACAAACAGTCCTGTGGATTACAGCAGGGGTGTCGGTGTGGTCCGTAGGCGCACGGGAATCTTCAGGTGCCCTCTCAGGAGGTGTAGAAGGCAACTTAGAAAATCTTGTCTGTTGTCCGTAGGTTCAAATTCTCTCTGTGGTAATCTGCACCTGCATGGGACAGCCCATACATTTGATAAAAGCTGAAATTGGATTAAAATCATAAGGAGTTGTTTGCTCAGTCTTAAAATCCTGGAGGTGGTTGGTGAGTACAGTCAGTATCGTCCTCCTTTCATAAGTGCCCAGAGGAGAAAATGAGAGCTGTTGCAGGGATCCCGAGAGTCAGGAGACGCCAGAAGTGCTGACTGCACGGCCAGTGCTCTGCTCCATGGGGAACGCAGAGGACTGTTGCTGCAAGAAATCGTTCTGCTCGTCTGAGGGGTTGAAATGACTCTTTTGGCCAGTGCCCACCTTGACTTACCCTCTGTGCAATGCCTTGGATTTTGCAGGGTTGAGGCTGAAGGGGAATTGTGCCAGAATCAACCCTGCCTCCCTTTTTTCCCCAAATGATGAATTCCCATCCCACGTCTGGGACACTGATTCTCCTGAGGATGGGAAGAGAAGTGACCAGGTTCTTTCTCTCTCTTTCTCTCTATTTCACAGTCCTTATGTTTACCCCTTTTCTGTGCTGGATGCTAGCAGAACATGGGCTTTTCTACTCAGCAATGCCTTTCAGAGCCAGACCAGCATTCTATCCACCTAACTTGACTTTCTGAAAAGACAATGGCAAAAAAACTTATGATCAACCCTGATCGTGCTTGGAGCATAAAACCGAAACCTAGACTTCAGAGAATATTTCTGAGGGAGCAAATAGCTCGTTGTCCTTTTTGTTATAACTTCACCGATGTCCTTTGTACTTTGTCTCCCAATCTTTTCTTCTTCTATTCATGACTCTTCTCAGTACTTTACACCGTAAGGTGGTTTAGCAGTTTTCTTCTAGATATAGTTTTACTGGTCTTTCTACCACGGTCTTAATTTAGTTTTCTATAGAAGTGGCCGTGGACAGCTGCTTTATACTTTATACGAAGTATACTCTGTTATACTTATAATAAAACACTGAGTTTGTTAATATCAAATGAGATTGAGACACTAATTGAACCCAACGAAAATGCTGTAGTCAAACTGGAACCCTGAGCCTACAGCTTTGAGCTGTTGGAAAATGAAAAGGTAATCAAAGACACCTCTGGAGATAAGCAAAACTTTTCATTGAATAAATGATCTACAATTATTTTAATGCTGTTAAAAATAGAACATGTGAATGTAGGAATATAACAATGAACAATTTTATGGCCTGTGGGTCATAAGAAATAGTTCGGGTGCTTTTTCGCAATGACAACAAAAGCTACTGTGACTGAATTTACCCAGTGCAAATCCTCCAAAGAAAACACGAGCTGCTTGTGTTAAGGATGTCCAGTTAACACTGGGCATAAATAACATTGTTACCTCAGTTTATTAGTAAACCTATTTCCTATTACAGAGTTGACACATTATGGTTTGTGGAACTGGGATTTTCTCAGTGAAACATGAAAAAACAGCTCTGATCACATGTTGCTAAATCCAGAAGCTTTGTATTACCCAAAAATGGAGATTACATTCTGTCTGCGCAATGTAATTCCAAGACTTTGCTTGGAAAGGATATATTCATAGATTCATAGAATGGTTTGGGTTGGAAGGGACCTTAACGATCATCTAGTTCCAATCCCGCTGTCATGGCCAGGGACACCTTCCACTAGGCCAGGTTGCTCAAAGCCCCATCCAGCCTGGCCCTGAACACTTCCAGGGATGGGGCATCCACAGCTTCTCTGGGCAACCTGTTCCAGTGCCTCACCACCCTCATCGTGAATAATTTTTTCCTTATATTTAATCTAAATCTACCCTCTTTCAGTTTAGAGCCATTACCCCTCATCCTATCGCTACATGCCCTTGTAAAAAGTCCCTCTCCAGCTTTCTTGTAGGCCCCCTTCAGGTACTGGAAGGCTGCTATAAGGTGTCCCCAAAGCCTTCTCTTCTCCAGGCTGAACAACCCCAACTCTCTCAGTCTGTCCTCATAGGAGAGGTGCTCCAGCCCTCAGATCGTCTTCGTGGCCCTCCTCTGGACTTGCTCCAACAGGCCCATGCCCTTCTTATGTTGGAAGAGCTGGATGCAGTACTCCAGGGGGGGTCTCACCAGAGCAGAGCAGAGGGGCAGAATCACCTCCCTTGACCCGCTGGCCACGCTTCTTTTGATGCAGCCCAGGATACGGTTAGCTTTCTGGGCTGTGAGCACACATGCTGGGTCAACACCCCCAAGACCTTCTCCTTAGCGCTGCTCTCAATCCATTCTCCACCCAGCCTGTATTTGTGCTTGGGATTTTCCTGACCCACATGCAGGTCTTTTCACAAAACTGCATGCAACTGCAGCATACTGTGTGTTATCCCAGAAATAGCAGCATTTCAGTGCCGGAAAAAATTATTCCTGTATGTAAAAAGTTGTAGTTGCAGAATTACGGGGAGGAGAAAGAGGCTTTACATATGTCATGTACATGATACATACAAATACGTATTATTGTGCCACATAATATATTGTGACATATATATGTCACAATGTATGTGCCACAGCCATATATTGTGACAATATAATAGCTGCTACCTCAAAAGTGTGTATGCAGGGTCACTGCAGTAAAATACATCAGATCTGGCTAATACAAATCTTGCCTTCCTTGAGTTTTGAAGACTCAACCATGACCTTTTAAATTTGGAACTCAAAAAGTTGTTGGAACCAGCATAAAGAGAAGTTGGAAAAAAACCCACAACCAAAGAAGTTCAAGCTATCTTGGGTAAAACTGAATGGAATATTTGGAAAAGAACATTAAAAATAATGCTCCTTTTCTGCATTTGGAAACTTGCTTGGTCGTGGATATATATTTTTGCATTGGAAATCATACTTTTCAGCAACGGCTCTAACATCGTTGCTCTACTGCCTTTGCAATTAATGAAGAAGAACAAAACTTCTCTGTATTTCAGAAATATGATAACAGCACTCTAGCATTACTCAAAGAAGTTATCATGCAACATCTGGTAAATAAGATATCTGACAAAAATCGGGACAATTCTTAGGGAGAAATTGAGGCAGGCCCTTGTCTGTCCCATGGCATGGTTCCAGCTCCACAAGGACTCTTGGGGCACTGCTGTGGCAGGACCAGTAGAGACTCCCATGGGTGCAAGGCAAACACTGACGGTGACCCCCGGTATATCAGAATGCACAGCAATGGGGGTCTCTGCCCACTCCCAGAACAGGGGCCCTTTAGCAAAATGCTCAGCTTGCCCTCTCTGGGCAGCCCTGCTGCACGCTTTCCACTCAGGCCATTCACCAAATTCTGCAGTGTGACCCTTAGTCAGCACATCCCAATCTACTGCAAAATACTGATGACTAGGAATGACTTATTAAAGAGCAGATAAATTAGAAAGAAAAAGATCAGAGGAAAAACATCCTTAAATCATCTTTACCTTGTATCAGCCTATTGGAGTGCATGGAGCAGACAGACAAATAGTAGACAGAAACCAAAGGAAAGCCCAAAAAAAGCCAAAATGATGCTGCAAAATTGTACCAATAGTAATGTTGCTATTAAGCCACAATAGAAAGTGCAAGAAGGTGGAAAGGAAGCAGATGGCCAGTCTTGTAGGTGGTCTGAATGAACAACTCTGGAATTTGTTTTGAGAGAGATGTAAAATGAAGTTAACCATTCCTACTGTTTATTCTGTGAGAGTATCAATTTCTATGCAAAAAGCGTGAGTTTTTGTTGTAGTTGAAATGGTTAAAGAACTGGATTATTTGGCAGTAAGACTACAGGGTACATCACTAGAATGACTAAAACCTGTTTAGGCAATAGCAGAGTCACAAATTATTCTCATAGGAATAAGCCACATTTCGTTGTAACTTACTACACATATCTCGGTGAAATCCAGAGTCTCTGACAGAGAACTAGAATGAAAGGCCCCATCAAGACCCTTGCAGGAATGTAGTTTGCATGCACAAAAAATCCTGGGCAAGGGTGCAAAATGATGCACTATCCTGGTTGCAGCTATGAAATATGTGAAATCACTGTGGCCTTGAAGAGCTGGGTTGTTCCCCGTGCAGGACCGTGGTCTGCTGGACCTCTGCAGTAGGCAGATCCCACAGTTCCCCAGTTTCCATGTTCAGAAGCCTGTCAGTGCACTCTGTGAAATAATGCTTGCCTGTATTTCTTGCTTCCTATTCCCTATGCAGTAGCAATATGCCATTTCTATTGTAGTGTGCTCAAGAGAACATGAGAATGGATCCTTGTAAAATAATAATAATCAGTTTTAAATCCTACAGAACTAGCAGAGCTAGGCAACCTCTGCAAAGTATTTTAAGGCATGTCGTAAAGCTAAATGAGAATATAATGTAAAATATCTACTTGCTGTTGGGTACCCAGAGGCAGCTTTAGATGATTCAGCCTGGGAGGGAAAACCAAAAAAACTGCCCTTGCTCTAGGGCACCTCCATGTGCTTTTGCCACCAAAGTAGCTAGGATGGAGCAGTCAGTGTGTGACCGACAGCCCGTTGATATTTTTCTCCTCTGTGCTTGCAGTGAGTTACCAGACTAACACCTGGCATACAGGACAGCTGATGGTCTTCCAGCAGGGCTGTGTATGCTGCCAGGACAGAGAGGTTTCAGGCAGCCTGTGGCCAGGCTGAACATAGGTGTTACGGCAGCCAACACCACCTTGTGGGAACCCTCAGCTTCCAGCTGCCCCCCAAATTAGGCAGATGATAGTGTACATGTAGTCACTCAAAACCCATGGCTTGAATCACCCCCCTCTTAAGTCAAGAGGGAGCTCTAAAACTGGCTTGAAAGGAAGAGTATGTTGAGCCTCTGGACTGCTCATAAATTGTATCTTGCGCCTAGAAGCCAAACATAATTCTGTCACTTGCAGTCCTTCAATAAGAACTAAAATCCTGGAGAGCCCACCTCCCGAAACCCAAACTGTATCCCATATCAACAGATCATTCTTCTCTCTCTTGTTCAGAAGGGTTCAAAACTGCTCAAAAGAAGCTCAAAATTACTGCCTATGCTGATTCACATTGTCTTACTGTTGTTTTTGCTGCTGCTGCTGTTTTAATTATACATCCAGCTTTGCAGTACAATTGGTATCATTGCTTTCAATGTCTTTATTATCATTTATTGCTGAATTTTAAGTGTCATCCTAATTAGTAAACAGGATCTAATTACTTAAAACTGCTCTATTTTCTCTCCAACAGTGGAGAAGCAATCATTTTACTTTCATCCAAAACTATGTGCTTTTTCATAGCAAATTTCAGGATAAGTTTATTCAAAATCATTAATTTCTAATTTGTCTTTTTTTAATAGTCAAGAGGAAAGTCCTTTTTTTTTTTTTTTCATTTCATTCTTACTGAAGTTAAATATTTTTCCTTTTTTTACTTCTAACTTCCTTTTCCACTCAACAAAAAGAGGGAAATTACTCTGATAAAAAAATAATTCACTTTTTCCATTGGGAACTAAACCAAAATGTTACTTGGTGTTATTTTTCTCTCACTTCAAGAAAGAAAGTTGAAAGTGAGAGAAAATGTTATTTTTAAAAGCAATAGTGTTGCTTTCCTCACTTTTTTATTTTAATATTTAACTCCCCCTTTTCTATGGGGAAAGTGGGAGGAGTGGGAAACAGCTGAAATACCAACTGAAATGGATATTTCACCACAAGCAAATAAAAACTTTCTTTCTTTTGCTGTTTAAAAAGTAATCATTAAAATTGAAGTAATATAATTTAATATACTTGAAATGAATGTCAGACAAGTAGTTTTTATTTTGCACGTAGTTAAACATAAAGCTTGCCATCTTAAAAAGTAAAGTAAGTATTTCCCCTCTTAAAGAGTCTCTCTGGGAGGCCAAGTCCCTGGCTGCTCACTCAGGTACAGCTCTCTCTGGTGCCCCTGGCCTTTGCCGTATCACTGCTGCAGGAGAAGCTCCTCCAGCAGTGCCAGCTTGAGGATGTTAGGGATGAGGATGCCTCCCTGCCTAAAAAAATGGGGGAAGGCAAGAGGAGTTGTCTTTATGAACCACACCGCCAGGTTCTTGCAGGGATGTGCAGGGCTCCTGGCTCACCACATCATGGCCAGTGGCTGCAGGATGACACCTGGGCTCTGCTGGGGACAGGGCAATGTGCTGACTGTCCCTCTGTGCCTGCGCTGCTGCTTTGTGCTCTGCTGATTTGCCCTAAAGGAGCAACACGTGGAGGAAACTTCGGGAGGTAAAAGCTGGACCATGCGGGGACGGTGGAGGTACTGACTGCAGGAAACGGAGAGTGTGGGGTCACACGTGGGGGAGTGGGAGTGTTGAGAGTGACAGTAGGTCACACTGGGAAGGCATCAGGTAAGGTACAAAATATTATGGCTATTATTTGCCATAATATTGATGGCATATTCTTGACTTCATCATGCATCAGGAAACACTGT
This sequence comes from Mycteria americana, assembly GCF_035582795.1. Classification (NCBI taxonomy): domain Eukaryota; kingdom Metazoa; phylum Chordata; class Aves; order Ciconiiformes; family Ciconiidae; genus Mycteria; species Mycteria americana. The sequence continues at coordinate 21,678,377 of NC_134396.1, read as the reverse complement.
GAGGGTGATGGAGCACTGGCACAAGTTGCCCAGAGAGGTGCTGGAGTCTCCATCCGTGGAGATACTCAAAGCTGACTGAACACAGCTCTGAGCAACGTATTGTAGGTGGCCCTGCTTGAGCAGGCGGAGTAGACAAGATGACCTCCGGAGGCCCCTTCCAGCCACAGCCGTTCCGTGATTCTGTCACCTCTGGTGCAGGCTGGCAAAGCTTTATCTCTAAAATACGTTATGCCTTACTGCCTCTCCTTATGAAAACCTACCTGCTTTCAGAACGCGCTTCAGCACACATTGTGCAGTCCTCAGATGGACATTTCTCTCAGTAAGACAGCCTTCTCAACCACTTCATTTGCAGTAAAGTTCTTAAATTGGTCTGAAGTAATGCACATGGCTATGTATTTCTTTTATGCTAGCGCTGACATTTGGCCTCAGGCAAAGGGCCAGCCTAAGGGTTTGTGCATCACTGAAACCTCATTTAAAACTTGAAGATAGGACTTGAACGAAACGTGAATATTAGTGGGCAACAAATGGCACACACCACCAAGAAGTACGTTCTAGTTTTAGACTTCAAGCGCTTTATTTAAAACTGCCTGTTTACTTTAAAAAATACCAGATCCGCAAGAAAAATACAGCTGTACATGTAATGTTTGACTATATTCCATTGGGGGACACCAATTTGGTATTGAACATACTAAAGGAACAAAACCAAACCAAAACAAAGCAAACAAAAGCCAGACAGCAGCGGGTATCAATCATTGTCTCTTCAAAACAGCAAGACAGACTCCATAGTCCACATAAGTTTTGCTGTTTCTTCTACTGAAGTGGCGTATCTATGTGATTTAGCTGCAGCTAGGGAGCTGGTATTGCTTTCAAACAGTGAGGGTCACATGGCACTGAGTCAACTTTATACAGCACATCGCCACATTTCACCCAGCAGCAGATCTGTCGATGTGCTCCATATTGCAGAATATAAATGGGTTTCCAGATAGGGAAAGATGATGGCAAACAAAACTACCCGAGTGAGATACCGACAGGGCAAGTCACAGCGTGAACATGGAGCTGGGAACCTGCAGCTTCCTCAGAGACGCATCCAGGAGGTTAAAGCATCTTTTCTTGTCTAACTTCCATCTCAGATGAAGAGGCATATGCTTGTGAGTAGATGAGGGCAGAGGTCTGCATCCCTTGACGGGTTTAGCGCAAGACCATTTTCTTCCAAAGGCAGCCTCTTGTCCTTAGGGTTTTAATGTGTGACACATCTCCCATCACAAGACAGTTCAACTCTAACAGTTCACCTTTTATCATACCACGTTCTAGCTGCGTATTATTTTACAGCAAAATATAAACCTACCTTAGCAGGCTATTCCAAACATATCTATATTGCCTACCTGTATGTAAGCATTTTCTTCTTTGATACAATACATTCTTTTCACCTCTTACTTTTCAAATTCACAGGCATTTTTCCAGTTACGTATGTCTTCATTTTTTCTTAAAATAAGAAAGTGCTAAAAAGCACATGAAATGCATTTTGTGTAGTGGTGTGCATTTCTCAGAGTAATGCATTTAACCTGCTGTGCTTGCGAGGCAAGTAATTTTTTTACCTTTATGTCTGGGAACCACCACCAGTCCTTTCTGCAGCCAGTTAGCATATCCCCTTGGCAAGCCCCTGCCATGCTTCAGAGACCAGCTGCTCTTGCTGGGATTGAAATAAAGGCATATCCCAAAGCTACGTATTGCAGTGGGAGAAGCCAGGAGAAGGTGGCTTTCTCCAGTGGGCACCATGTGGCAAGTCTTGAGGGTATCTATAATTAGAATAGATTATTAGGGTGGGGGTCATATAGGGCATGGCCCAGGGGAGTGGACATTATTTTTAGGTAGGCATCTATACTACCCTATGGAAACTGCCAGGATCAGTGAGGAAACACCAAAGTCACAGCTGGGCTCAGATGAACGGGGGCACCCAAAAAGCAACACTCTGTACCTATGAATACCTCAGCAACTTTAGAACTGCTGCTAATTCTTCTGCATCTACACCGCTGCATTTGTTCTACCAGCAGTGTCAGCTCTAGTGAAGAATGAGCACCGTTGCCCTTTACCTCTGTGTCATCTCAGCCACCCGACATGGCTGTAAAAATGTTTGTCTGCACTCTACAACCTTCAGACTAACAGCAGCTCAGAAAAATAGTCTACTTTGGATGCAGCATCCAAGCGCATCACACCGTATTAGCCAAGGCTCCCAAAGCTGTATTTATGCAGAGGAACTATGCACATTAAAAACACTAGGTGCTATAGGCAATACAACGTTATGGACCAGCACTTACAACAACGGTGTTTCAATCTTTGTGGGTGCCTCTAGGCAAGTAAGACAATAACTTAGTAGTGACAACCTGAAATGCATGTTAATTAGAATGAGTCCAGTGTGCCCTGGAACAAAGTACATATTCTAAGAAAACAGGACAGATGTATTGGTTCATCCAGGCAAGCACTCTGTGTTTCTGAGCAGCAGGCAAGGAATTTGAGCAGTCAGTACTGGAAGGAGCTGCGCACAGAGGAAATGTCTTCTCAGTCAGGGACCAGAGGTTATCTTAAAAACCAGGCTATAAAAGTTTATATCCTTTCCTAGGTCACAGTGAGATTTCTCCCACATCACTTTAGCCATATAAACAAGAGGCTTAGGGTAAACCAGTGCCGTGCTCCTGTCAGTAAAGTGAGAGGAACATCTAAGAGAGGCTGATTTATCTGACTGCTCTATCCCATTTTAGGAGAAGATAAAACACTTTTAGGAGGTGATTGAGTTTATCTGTTGAGTGGGTCTCAGTGAGTATTGGGGAGCAGATGTCTAATTTTTATGTGAAGAGGAGGAAACCTTTGTTTTTGTAATTGTAGACATTTTCCAATACCATTGCTCCCTGGAGTTGCTTGAGCCTGGTCAAAAGTAGTTACCCAAAGCTCTTTGAACTTCTGGAGCCTTAAGAGTGTGGGTTTCAGCAGCTTGTCCAAACCCAGTGCTTTTCTGGTGTAAGTCATAATCCATGGGCCTTGAACGCGTGCAGAAAGGCTACGTTTGAAGTGTCTTATTAAGTGAACTGCTTTCAAATGAAAAAAGGTAGCAAGAATATTTAGATTGCTGGGTGTGAGTGTGTGTGTGGGGGAAGTACGACTCAAATTTTGCTGCAGTGCTACAGGGAGATGGAGGAGACAGGACCCTGGGCCTTGGACAGTGGCACTGCTTTTTCATCCACCGGCGTCAGGGTGCAGCCGGAGCTTTCCCAGAGGAGCTCCCCAGGTCTGCCAGGGCATCACCTGCGGCTCCTCACCGCCGTGCTCCGAGGCTGGCACCCCGGGAGGGCCGCGGGGGGCCGAGGCAGCGGAGCCGGACCCCGGGGCTGACCAGCCCGGCCGGGCGACGCCCCGGAAGGGCGCGGGGCGCAAGGGACGCGGGGGGACCGAGGGGCGCGGGCCCTGCGCCGGCCGGGGCAGCGCGGGCCGGGGCGTCCCGCCGCCGGGGCCGGGATCGGGGCCCGGGGCGCACCCCTCGGCGTCCCCTCGGGGCGTTGTTCGCCCCCCGCGTCCTTCCTGCTTCCGGGGGCCGCCGCGGGGAGGATTTGCCGCAGATGACATCAGCCGTGGATGCTGGAAGCGCGGCGGCGGCGCGGGGATGCGCCGGCTCCCCCCCTTCCTCCTCCTCCTCCTCCTCGCCAGGTCCCTGCCCTGCACCGTCTCCGTATAAAAGCGCCGCCGCCTCCCCGCCCGCCCTCACTCCCTCCCTGCCGCCTGCGGAGCCGCCGCCGAGCGGCCCTTCTCCCCTCAGCGCCCCGGAGCCGCGGGGCGGAGCGGGGCGGCGGCGATGGCCACCGTAGTGGTGGAAGTGGACTCGGAGCCCTCCTGCAGCATCCCCAACCCCACCTCGCCCTCGCCCAGCCTCTCACACCGCTTCCTGGACAGCAAGTTTTACCTGCTGGTGGTCATCGGCGAGCTGGTGACCGAGGAGCACCTGCGGCGGGCCATCGCCAACATCGAGCGAGGTGAGGCGGCGGGAGCGGGCACGCCGCAGGCAGCGCCGCGGCACCCCCCCGCCGGCGCCTTCCCCCTCCTCGGACGCGGCCGGGGCTCTCCCACCCACACACCCGCCCCACGCAGGGCAGGGGCACACGACCCGCCAGGTCGCGCTCTCCGGGTCTTTATTGCACGAGGGTCCCGCCGCAGCCTGCCCCCCCCCCCGCCCCATCCTCCCCCGGTGGGGTGCGGGCGCTGCGGAGCCACGGCTGCGGGCCGGGCCCCGCTGCCGCCCGCGCAGAGAGCCGCAGCGGGCCGGTCGCCTGCCGAGCCAGCCGGCAGCGAGCCCCCTGCCCGCCATTGTTGGGGCGGAGGGGCCGGGGCCGGGGCGGGAGCCCAGCGCCCGCGGCGCCGCTCCGCCGCCGAGCCCGTCTGCCCGGAGACACCGGCGGGTGGGCGTGGCGCAGTCCGCACTGCGGTCCCTATGGCAGCCCGGAGCGGACAAAGGGCGGCCGCGGCGCCGGCGGCAAGCGGGGCTGGGGCTGGGCTGGGGCTGCGGGGAGGCTGCTCCCCGCAAACCCCCGGCCCCCGCCGCCAAACCGAGCCGGCGGGATTCGGGGCGTTTTCCTCCTCGGCGGCAAAGGCTGCCCGAGCGGGAGCGCAGCCGTACCTTTGTGTCTAACTTTGGGCGGCGAGACTTTTCTCTCGGCTGGAGAATTTTTCAGGACCCAAGCTTTATACGCGCATATATATCTATATATTTCAATAAAGGAAAACCATATGGGTAACAAGGCTAATACCTGGGTGCTCAGCCTCGTTATTGTCCGGCTGCGGGCTGCTTTGACTCGCTGTTTATTTGTCCTTTTCTTAAGACGGCGATACAGGAAGGTATCGCAAGTGAAATGACAGTTTTGTAAGTTCTCGGTGTGGTTTCTGATACAATAGATTGCAGTGTACATGCAGAGGGGAAGAAAAGCCCCGCCGCAGTAGCAGTGGTATTGAAGCACAAAGAAAATTATTGCTGGACCCTATAGTTTGTTAAACTCAATTGATAGCTGATTTTGTAACATACATTTTTGTTCTGGGCGGGTGAAAGCAGAGATTTCAGAAACCTGCCATTGTTAGGGGGGAGGAAGAGACCCTGGAACGGGGAATTGGTAGCAGCCTTGTCATGTAGGTGTGGTTCAGCAGCCCAGCTAGGACTTCATTTGTCTCTATTGTTGCTTTCTCAAGCATTGTTGCTTTAGTTGGCTATTTCTCTTGATTCTTTTTCACGCCTGTTTGTGGTAAAGGGCTGCCTCATCACAGCTAACCAGCTTCACCGTGACCTGTTCATCTTTATTGCTACCATTGTCTCCTAGGGAGAACTACTGAGGCAGATGCTTTGTCATTCAGAGCCTCTCCAGCATTGCACTTTCCTAATTCTATCTAATTTTCAGTTGTGTCAGAAGTGAATTGGCTGCATTTAATTAAATTATTAAAAATTATAGAGCAAATGGATAAAACTTCTGCCCTCAAGACAGCTGATGTCATCCTTCCTCTGAAGAAATGCTCTTCAGTCTCTTCTTGAAGCTTCTATTGTACAGTTGCTGCTGCATAGCTCTGTTGCTGCTACCTCCTGCCACTAAGCATAACACCCACTTACAGTTTTAGATGTTCAGAGGGAACACTTTGGCCTTTTTGTTCATCGCTTTGGATTAGAAGTCACCTCGCTGCTCCTGGTGTCAGACGATCTGATTGAGATTTTGCCTGCTAAGGAAAAAACCTTTATCAAATTTTGAGGTGCATTGTTCTGGATGAGTACACTGGGAGTCTGAAGCTCTATCTGCATGAGGCAAATATGGGCTCGACTACTCTCTTCCTCTTTGGAAAGTGTGCTGTAGTCTGGAAAAAACTACTTCTTTCAACCTTCATTCTCAACAGACCTTTAAATGTGTTTTGGGTTCTCGATAACTCTGCCTCGCTGTCTTCTCTGGTACATCTCCTGAGTACCATCACTGAAAACTGTGGATTCATGCGCCAAACTGCAGAGCAACGTGTCAAAGAAAACATCTGCTGATAACACATCAGTGGCGTGATGCTACGCAACCTGGTGGAATGCAGAGTCATTTCTTAATATATCATGAAGAGGGAATGGCGTGGCGAGATGCATTTTCAGTAATTACCTTTGGGATGTGACTTTGCTAAGGGGGCAATCCTCCAACCCACCATCCACCAAAAAAGAAGGGAGTGAAGAGAAAGCTTCAAGGTTTTGCCACTGATTTGGCAGATGCTACTGGGTGTGCCCTGCCTGCTGTCTGATTAGTCCTGTGTCTAGTGGCATTGCACTCCTAAGACTGCAGAAAGAAATAGCTCCAGTTCAGCCATGCTTCCAGTAGTTACGTCCATGCTGTTAATGATCTACATCATTGGACTGACCTTGGATTTTATTTCCAGATTTACCTCCGTTCTACCCAAACCTGATTTGGTTATATAATGTATATAATACATTATGCTACTTTATAATGTACATGCATAATTTTTGCATCCAGACTGCTGAATCATGCAGCTGCAGATTTGGGATACTCTATCCAAATCCCAGCTTCAGCTTCCAGGACTACTGTGTGCATGGGTTGTCTAGGCTTTTTTTTTCCCTGTATTTATTTTGCATTGAGTCCTGTATATTGGACATTGCCTGGCTCAGCAGTTTTGACTACGCCTCATCAGAATCTTATCCCTACAGCAAATTTGGATTCACAACAAAAGCAGCTAGGGATGGTGGACAGGCCCTATCATTAGCAGCATTGCGGAATCATAGTCCGTATTGCTTAACTGACCTCCAGAAGGCTTTGTAGTCTCCCCACACAAGCTTGCTGTCAGAGGCCAGTGAGTTGTTTATCTTCTAGCTTCTTGAAGTTCAGCGCTTATTCATTCAACGTACTTCAGCTTCGTGATCGATGTCGGTTTACTAGTCATAGTTTTCATATATGCTGTACGTGCGTGGTATTATATCATCTTTACTTTCTTGCTCTCAAATATTCCAACACCTGGAAAAGAGTAAAGCCTGCTGAGCTGTTTTTGTCTGCCAAAACTACGCCCCAAAAATGCACCATATGGCCAAGAGATTTTTGAGAAATGAAAATAAGGAGACTTGCAGAAGAGACTCACTGCTTATGCCTCTGAACAATGATGCATCAGTCAGGAAGTGGAGGTGGCTGGATATAGCTCAGTTATTTTTCTCTTGAATGGTTATGAAACACACAGGCAATACTGTATTTCCAAATTTATTTAGTTTCAAATGGCAGCTACTTAATAGCTAGTAGCATATCCTAGTAGTGAGCATGCTCCTACCTGGACTGGGATGCTGACAAGGAAAAGCCCTGGATGAATTCTCCCTGAAGAGGCTTCAGGCTCTTGAAATGCAGATGCTCGTATTTGCATGGAGAACCTTCCCAGAGCTGCAATGGGAGACAGCACTGCAGATCTGGTTTCCCTTCTCTTTCCCCTTCTCCTCCTCATCCTTCAGCCATACACCATGGCTTCTGCCAGCATGAGTCCTGACGTTTCTGCTGCCTTGCAAGAGAATATAGGATGAGAGGTAGCATTGACAGTAACATTCACAGCCTGAAGCCCTGACAGAGTTACCAGCAGGAGTGTTAGTGCTAGTCTCACGGTGAGGGGTTGGCCACACACCTCTTCAGGCATCTCCTCACCAAAGCCCGAAGTGATTTATCCCAACGATTTCATGCAAAGGCAGGGTCAGGCATGTGGGGAGGGCCCACCAGACACTTCCTCACCTGCAGTCCCTTCTGCATTTGCCAGCTAATTTGTGCAAGTCTAATGACCTTCCTTTAGGAAAAAAAATCACTGTGTTCAAAATGGCAACAGTGCCCGGACTTACCTATAATGCAACTGCCTGCTCATTATTGCTCAAAACTAGAAGATTTTTCAGAACAATTTCAAGACATGAAAATTATAGAAAAATGTTAAGCATGTTCTCCTGTTTTGGTGGTTTTTTTTTTTAAATTTAGTCATCAAAATCTTATGGAAGGAAACTATAAATTTGTCTTTTGGCAGCAATAACTTTTTTTTTCCTGGTCAAATTTCAATCCTTAAAAATACATTTTGGAATAATACATTTTTTGATCATATATGTGTCAAGTGTCTTACTTTCTAGTAGCTGGGGGGAAAAACAGTAGGGAATAGAGATGTGCTGTTTAGTTCTTAAAAGAAAAAAGATCAAGCATAGCATTTTCAAATATCAAAACTAGAATTTTGATACTTCATTAATAAAAGATCACTTAAATTTTAATTTAAAATATAGGATGCTTCAAAGCTTTTGAATGAAGAAGTCAGCAATTTAATACTTTGTATTTAAATATTAATTTGCAACATGCTAGGTGATACTGGTTTTTTTTTTTCTCAGAGGGACAAATACAATGGTCCTGCAATGTGACTAAAGTGTCCTCCAAGTGATTCACTCTTTCAGTTTTGTAAATCAGTGTATTGCTTTTAAAGTAAATTCAGGGACATCAGTAGCTTCTTGTAATGTGGCTACTAGGATGTGGGACCAGCAGCCCTTAAGTTGGGGCCTTAAAGGATGGTCACCCTTTGGAAAGGCAGATTTCCTCTTGCTTGTGACTGAATCCTGTCCAGAGTTCTCCTTTTGAGCACTCGGCACTTTCCAAAAAATAGCTGTGTGCCTTGAAAGCAAGAGAGGCTGGGTTTGCAATTTAGAAATATGCAAATAGCAGGAATGCAAATGGAGAAATACTGAGTTAAAACTTCCAGTGCTCATTGGTCAAGCTAGATGTGTTTTGTATTTTCAATTTTAGGAATCCGATCATGGGACACAAACTTGATCGAATGCAACTTGGATCAAGAACTGAAACTTTTTGTGTCTCGCCATTCAGCTCGATTCTCTCCTGAAGTTCGAGGTGAGTTTTTGAAGTGTTTGACAAAGGGTTTTTTTGTTTGTTTGTTTTAAGAGCAGAATTAATAAATACACTCTGGAATTGTATGGCCCACTTTCATTTGTGATTTCTTTACAATGAATAGTTTTTTCCTTTATTTTAAAATATGACTTAAACTATAACTTTTTTTTAACTTTCTCACAACTTAACTTTAAAATAGTCATCCTTTTAGGTTAGCTTCATGTGTATCACCATGATTACTTTGGTAGTAGATGTTCGTTTTAGGGCCACATTAAAGTTAAGTAAAACTCACTTTTTGACTGAACAGTTTGTTTACATAGCACCAATCTAGTAGTCCCAGAGACTGAAGCTTATTGTGGTAGGTAGAGCACATACAAAAAAAATAACCTGAAAGGTTAGCTGTACAGTTTGATACAGCCAGAAATGGTGTCCTGGCTGTTGCGCAAGCGTGGCTCAAGCCCCATGTTTCTTCCCAAAGGGCTTGGGCTTTTCTCTTTCTTGGTACGAAAAGCTGAGGGGTGGAGGGTCTACCTTGACTCCCAGGAACTTTCTTTGGCTTGTGTGAGGAAATTAGAAATTTACAGGGCTCATAAGACTAAATCTCTTTTGCTGCCTTTTCTTCAAGCCTCTCCTTCCTTTAGAGGATTCATACAATAAAGCAAAACAAAAGAATCCAATTTTGTGAAGTGTAAAATTTGATTTTGTTCTGGTTGCATGGGAATCAAGTGTTTGGTAAGTTTTCTAACATCTCATTACTTTAACACAAATGCTGAGTGAGCATGGGTGAAATTAATCACAGTTTTCATGTAAAAATATATAACCTTCTCAAGGGAGTAGAGGTTGCTTTCATTGGTGAAATCATTGTGGCCATGTGCATGTTGACTAGTACAACCTAGTACTGACAAGCATTACAAATTCCAGCATCAGGAACATCTCTTAAGTGTGATGAAAAAGGGCTATGAAATGTTGTATCATGCTACTACATCACATTCCTAGGGTCAGTTGCTACACACTGTTGACAAAGAGATCCTGATGTCTTGCCAGCATGACAGCATTGATCTGATGGTTTCGAATAATGTACCAAAATGTCTCGTGTAACTAATTCTTCCTCTTGCAGCATAGGTGATAGCAGATTTTGCTGTATCTCCCCATATCTATAGAGAGTAAAACATTGCCAGAGTTAAGAAAAAAAATATACCTTTATGGTTCTTCCCCTGGTTTGAAAACCAACAGAACCAATACAACAATACTCAGTGCAAAGATTTAGAATCAAGGCATGTACTTCCTGATTTACATGGAAGTAAACTCAGGCCTAGAATACATGTCTTTTCATTTCAGTTTAAATGTCATGAAGCCAATTCAACTTCTCAGTGACACTAGTTGCTTTGTTTTACAGAGAAGGTATTCTGATAAGTGATATTAGCAGAATTTATCTTTAAGGAATGCAAGATGCAATGCATCCCATTTTTAACATGTATGTGTCTTACTTTAAAACTTCAGGGAGAAAAAAGATCCTGCGCTTCTCCTTTAGCAAAAATATTCCAGTGTGTCTAATATGTTTTGCTGCCTTGTTTAGATGATACATCCTGATACCGTTGCATGAATTAAAATAAAGCAAATACTCTGCTTTCATATGATAAATAAAATAAGATTATGCATCCCTTTTCTCAACAGAAAGATTATAGAATCCTCTAGGAATTTTTCTCTAGGAATTGTATTTTTGGTTGATTTTTTTGTCTTGTTTGTCTAGACTTGCCTGTTTAGTCTGTCATTGTGTTGAATTACAGCTTAATTGCATGTGACTGGAATTTATCAACATCTCTATGACAAGCAGTAATGAATGTGTTTTTCATCACTGCTCAATCTTTAAACAATAACCTGCCAAACTCTATGTTGAAAGAGCATTAAGGGCGCCTGAAACTTGGATAAAGGTAACATCCAGGAATAAAGCTAGCTCTCTGGACCAATTTCTTGTCTAAAATTTCGTGAGGAAGCCCATTGGCACCTCCAGAATCCCACTGCACAGATCAGAGGATCATTTATTTTAGTTTCTCTCTGTGGTTCTCTGATGTTGAATCTGCATGAGGCTCCTTTGTATCCTCTCTACTGTTTGGTAGGGAGAAGGGATTTTTGTCGCCATTTGTTAATAAAATTTCAGAATGTTTGATTTCTGTTACAACACCCAAATGTTAAATTTTGAGTGTTTAACCAGTGAAACGGTCAACATTCATACTAAAGGGGTGATTGTAAGTACGTATTCCCTTATGGTCCCAAACTCAGAGGTTCTGCGGAATTTGGGTAACTAGGTGACCTTTTGTCCAAGGAAAGTATTCATCCTGTTTAGTGATGGGGTAGTCTGTGGGATGTAATTAAACAGCCTTTTTTTCAGTTCTTTAAGACTGAACTGTTTGTGCGACTCACACATAGGAACAGTTTACTCTTGAGGAAGGGTAGAGTCATCTAGTGTGTCTGCACAGCTCCTGCTGTAGTCAGGTCTGACTGCTGACTGAAGCCTCTTTGATTATAAAGTTTAATTATGGTAATTGCAGTGCCAGCTCAGTACATGCTTGTATGCTTCTCAGAGCAGCTTGAGGATATGCACAGCAGCAGTATGAAGCGTAGGACTCTTTCTCCAAAAGGAAGCTTGGAGAAAATGGGGCCAACCCTGTCCCCACACCATATGCCTGCAATGTCGAAGGAGAGACATGTGAGAGAATATGTCTGTCAAAGCATTCATGTGTTTTCACTTGAGGAATTTGAGGTCTAATCCTTCTCCCTGTGTAGTGAATAGCAGCGTACATATTGATACTGCAGGGAGCACGACCAGATCCCAACACTCTTTTTGTGCTCTTTTCAAGGGAATGTATTGTCACAGTGGCATTTGTGCATCGTATATTCAGCTGCTGGGCAATTTATAGACGATTTATGATTCCTGAAAAATGGGATTCAGAATAGAAATGCTAGCAGATCTTTTCTGATACCTCGTAAAGCAGCTGAATTAGCAGACTCCTTAATACCAAATCTTGCAGAGATGATGTTGTCAGGTGCTGGTGAAAAATGAGTAACAGAGCTTATTAACTGGTTGCCAAGACAACAGGCAACATGACTTAAAATGGGTACTCCAGTGCTTGGCTCTGTTTTCTCTGTCATGTACTGATAACTTCCATCTTATGTTAACATCACAAGGACAAAAAATTCAAACAATGAATTATAACATGTACATGTTGGAAAAGGAACTGCGTATCTGAAGTGAGGCAGAGCAAGTGGAGAGTCTTGGAAAGAGCTCTGTTGAAATTGCAGCTGTACCTACCAATCTTCTCTTAATTAAAAAAGAAGTTTCAGCTGCATAAAGCAGCTTCACAAAAGACCAAGTAAATGGGTTTTGGGGTGGGGGTGTGGGAGGGTGAAGCCATTGAGAGCCCTTCTGCAAGGCTCCCACACTGGCTGTTTGGTCCCTCAGCTTCCACCTGGGGACACTTGACCATTGCATTGGTGTGTATTCAAGTCCTTGTTCAGATGAAATCCATTTTGTTTAAATAGCTGTTCAGTAATTAGTCACCCCTAACCTTCTAAGAAATACCGCTCAGGCAATGCACTGTGGCTACTTTGTACTTTGTCCTGTAGTTATGAAGAATGTGTATCTGTGGAAGATGTATTTCCTACCTGAGCAGTACTGGGAGCTCTCCTATTGCCCCTAAGTCAGCAGTTGGTGACTGCACTGGCTTAAGTGGGTCCTTCCTTATCTGTGCCCAAGACTTTGTTTTCACCAGCCTGCCTGTGGCCAGGTGGGGACGTTGGCAAAGCGCAAGATATGTTTGCATCCTCTCGGCAGCCACCTGCATCAGCAGCAGCCGTGGCCTTGCCTCCTCCAGGCTTCCTAAAGAAAGTCATTGTTCTCTGAAACTGTCATTACCCTAAAAAGCATTAACAGCTTTCATTCTGAAAATTACCATTTCAAAAGTTACTAATTAGGACTGTTTAGTATCCTGTGGAGAATTTTTGGATCTGGGAATTTTGGTCATCAATGCCCACAGCTCTATACTTTGCCAAAGTGGTGTATAGTCCCGTTGCCTTTGTCAAAGCAGATCTAAACTCAGTTAATATCACACCAGTAGCTTGCAATGTTGTTATCCCATAAGTGTGAGGTCATTTACCTGGTGTGCAAGACGCCAGTATACACAGAGGGCAGAGGTATTTTTATTTCATGCCTGAGCAGAGATGGGTGCTAGGTGGTAGCTCCACAAAGCTAGCACAAAGTTTGGTCATACAGGTACAGTATTTATACAGTCCAGTTATGCATATGCATAAGTGATTACACAAAGCAGTTTTCTATTGGTCTACATTTCTCTTATTTCAACTTAAAGCTACAGTGCTACTTTAATATTCTGCACACACTCAAAGGTGAGGGGTCTCTGCTTGGGCCGGGGTCTCCAGCTCGAGGGGTGCGACTTTTAGTGTTATAATGAGGATAGTTTGCGCGAGGGTGCTTCTTATCACACTTCTACTAGTTGTTTCAGATGGTTCCCAAAACATTTTAGTTAGCTTACATATTTCTTCAGGATGTGCTTGTCTCCCAAGGACAGTAATTCTTGTTTAGACATTCCTCTTTCCAGCCTAACACCCCCTTATCAGCTTCACATAAGCCCTGGCCTCCCACCAGCTCCTGTTAGACTGCACTGTTAGACTACAGTGTGAGCTCGTGGAGTCACTGATAAAACCCTAAGGGGCATGGTTTTAGTGCTGTCTTACTGAAAACTGCAGTTCATCAAAATTTGTCAAGTAAGAGGACATACATACTTGAGCAAAACCTACCACTTAAAATGAAAGAAAGAGAAAAGAGCCAAGAGGTCAAGACCGGATTTCTCAGCTGGTATCAGAGCACTATCACTAAGTGCCTAGGAATTAATTTTGCTTAAAATCTCAAGTAGTCTGGTATGCACGTTTAGGGACATCCTATAAATATGATTCTTAAGCTATTACAGACTGCGATAGCTGGAATAGCTATCGAGTGGAGTCATTTTAGCTCATTATATGTTTGGAGAGGTTCATTTTAGTTGGCTACCAGACCTGTTTTTTGTCTTGAAGTATTTGTGCCTTGGAAGAAAGAAAATGGAGGCAGAACAGGACTTGAATAGGGACTTGAGCTGACTCACGCTGCTGCGGCTGTGAGCCGTGTCCCTGCAGGGCGCTGCTGCCAGCGGTCCCGGGCGGCAGCAGTGGGGTTGCCCGGCAGTGCGAGGCTGGGGAGCCCGGTGTCCTCGTGGGGGCAGTCGGCTGGGGGGCACATGCAGCGCTCTCACCCGCTCGCGAGCTCTTTTTTTTGTGTGGGATGCTAGGATTTTGGTGGCTCGGGAGAGGATTACAGTGTAACAGCCTATATGTTCGGATACATGAATGGTCAAAGCCTTCCTTTCTTAGTACTAATCAAAATTCCAGAGATGGGCTAATAAGTGACTTTATCTTTTTTTTTTTTTCAGTGAATAAATTGTTGCACTTATGTGACAATCATCCTGGCACTGACTTCCATTTCTGCTTTTTTAGGAATGATCTCAGAGAAAATTAGCATGAATTTACATTGCTGCCAAAACACCAGTACCTGCTGATGCTAAGCTGTTGGCATGAATCAGCAAAATGACTGAGAGGTTATTTTTAAATGCCTTGTATCGCAAGTACATACAATGAGTTCAGTGGTCTTAGAGCAGCCCATATTTTATGGGAACAGGTTTTTGACCTGTGTGAGGCAGCTAACAGAGGCATGGGATTAAGTTAGTTGTGAATAAGGATAGAGTTTTAACTCCATTATGAAATTTGCATCCCCATTCCTCTTTATTAGGTATGCTGAAGTATCATTCTAATGGTATATTCACAAGGGTTATTTTGTTAAGGATTATTAAACAAAAACTTACAGAATTACAATTCTTAATTTGTCTCTTACGGGAGTCTCATAAGTTTCAGTCTTTCTTTCCTAACATTTTGTCTATGTGGGACATCTGAAACTGAAGACTTAATATTTTACTTTTGACTCTTGCCCACTATCATTTACAGATGACCTACCTCTCGTCTCTTCCGTCATGGATTTATGGATTTATAATAAAATGCGCAACCAGAACATCATTGCCACTTTTTTCATCTAGTTTCTGGTTGTCATGGTGTGCTGGTTTTGGCTGGGATAGGGTTAATTTTCTTCCTAGTAGCTAGTATGGGGCTATGTGTTGGATTTGTGCTGGCAACAGTGTTGATAATTCAGAGATGTTTTCATTATTGCTGAGCAGTGCTTACACAGAGTCAAGGCCTTTTCTGCTCCTCACCCCACCCCACCAGCGAGGAGGCTGGGGGTGCACAAGGAGTTGGGAGGGGACATGGCTGGGACAGCTGACCCCAGCTGACCAAAGGCATGTTCCATACCATATGGCATCATGCTCAGCATATAAAGCTGGGGGAAGAAGAAGGAAGGGGGGGATGTTTGGAGTGATGGCATTTGTCTTCCCAAGTCACCATTACGCATGATGGAGCCCTGCTTTCCTGGAGATGGCTGAACACCTGCCTGCCCATGGGAAGGAGTGAATGAATTCCTTGTTTCGCTTTGCTTGTGTGTGCAGCTTTTGCTTTCCCTATTAAACTGTCTTTATCTCAACCCATGAGTTTTCTCACTTTTACCCTTCCAATTTTCTCCCCCATCCCACCGGGGGGGAGTGAGTGAGCGGCTGTGTGGGGCTTAGTTGCTGGCTGGGGTTAAACTGTGACACATGGGCAACATTTTTCTCAGATGTCTGTTTTTCTTAATTTTGTTAAGACTTATCTTTTTTTCAATTGCCTGGATTTTCTGGTACTTTCTGGTACAGTTTATCAGTCACTTGAGAGAAATATTAAATGTTTGTAATTGGCCTTCATAATGAGAAAAGACTTGATCCAAAGGCCACTGAAATAACTGGATTGGATTTTGGATTAGAGGAAATACTATCTAGTATTTTTAAGGTAGAATAAGGACAAAATTTTCATATAATGAGGGAGAAAGTGAACATTTTAACTTTTCCTTGCCAGATAAAAATGGTGCTTTATTTGCAGAGAGTTGCCTACCACTGTACTCATTAATAGGACCAGATCCAGCAAAGAAGAGTTGAGATGCTCCTTGTCTCCAGACTGAGTAGAATGGGGAGCACATGTTCATCCCTGTTGCCAACTGTAGAATGAGAGTTGCCACTGTGGCTGCTGCTGTCAGCCTTGCAACAGCACGAGGAGCTCCAGCTGTCATCTACCTTGTAGAGACAAATGCAAGAGATGCATTAGTGCTGGCCCCAGATCCAGGTGCTCCTGTCTGTAGACTGCTGGGAGTATCCCATAGTACCTCACAGTCCCTGTGAGTAGGTAGGGAAGATAGGCACTTTAGTAATAGTCTCAGATAGAAAGCTGGATAGTTCTGTAGCAGAGCGCCACGCTTTTGCATCAAACCTCCAGATGGTCCCACCAAAAAGACATGATCATTGCTTTTGGCTTGTAGTTGCTGGTGGCAATCTGTTCCTACAGTCGAGAAGAAAAGCCAGTGCTCCTGATGACCTGGGTTTGCATGCTGTCTGTGTGTGCAGCATAGACTCAAGAATGTAAGGACATGACTCTTCTGGTTCCTGGCTTTTCTACTGGTTGGAATTAGTCTGTTTATGATTCAAAACTAGTTGTTGATACAAGACAAAATTAAGTTTTAAAAAAATTGTATTAATAACTAATTCAGAAACAAATTTGTGTGAATTTCAGTATTATTTTGATATTGCTACTTTATGTATTTTGGTACTTGAGAGCTTGTCTGTAGTGGTGAGATGAGTCACTATCCTGTGTCCCCATCTCCTGCATAGCTGTATGTGGGAGATTCTGTCCATCAGAACTCCTGGAAGCTTAGGGTTTTATTTAAAACAAAACAAACAAACAAAACAAAAAAACCCAAACCAAAAAAACCTCTTTGAATAAGACAAGCCATATTCTTAGGCTGTGTAATCTCTGAGTGATTCTAATGAGCTATGGAGACTTTCACCTGGAAGTCAACTCCTCCCTGCCAAAGGCAGCCTTTGGAAGCTGTCCCCAGTTTTATGGCACTTCTGTAGCTCTTCTGGAGAAAAGACTGATCCCAGCTTTGGCTCCCATGTCCTGAGTCACAAATAAGCTTTTCTAGGTCTTGTGGTCTTTATAGTGGATTGAGATTCCCCCCCAGCCCCTGAGAGACTAGAAAGAGGAAAACCAAGAAAACTCATGGGTCAAGATAAAGATGATTTAATCGGTGAAGGAAAGAGGAAAAAACCAACAAGCAAAGAGAAGGAAATAGCTCACCACCTCACACAGGCAGACTAATGCCCAGCCAGTCTCTGAACAACAGCCATCTTGGAAACTAAAACCCCCACCTTCTTCCTCTACTCCAGTTTTTGTGGCTGAGCATCATACTATATGGTATGGAACATCCCTTTGGCCAACTTGTGTTAGCTGTCCCAGCTTTGTCTCCTCCCAAATTCTTGTCCACCCCCAGCCTACTCACTGGCAGGCAGAGTGGGGCAAAAGAAAGCCTTGATGCTGTGCAAGCACTGCTCAGCAATAGCCAAAACACTGGTGTTTGGTGTGTTATCAACACTGTTCTAGACACAAATCCAAAACACAGCATCTTACTGGCTGCTGTGAAGAAAGTTAAGTCCATCCCAGTCAGAGCCAGTAAACTCTTCTAAAAAGGGCTGTTTCTTAATATTCATATGCATTAACAAGAGCAGGACTCCAGTCTTGGATGAGTCCTTTCAAAAGACCATCAGGAAAGGTCTGAAGTTTCCTGGATCACTGTCAGTGTGATGAAATTGGCATCATGAAAACTCTCCTGGACACATGGGACAGACAAGACAGACTAGAAAAATATTAAAACAGGGAAGAGGGAAGCCTTGCTTTCATCTTTTTGTGTTCAAGTTGTGTTTTTCTGCTGGTACTGTTGTTGAACTTCTGGGGGATGAACTGTGACAGAACTCTAAGAAGAGAGCCCGAATAGAGGGGTCTTGCTTCTGATCTTGGGGCTTTGAAACATCCAGCACACATCCTGGCATGGGTATTATGGCCATCCAGCATGCTTTCTTAACCTTGGGCTGTGTCCTGGAGTTTTCTTGATCTTCCAGAACCCGCATGGAGTTTAGATGAACCGAAAAAAATGAATAAAAAATTATTTTCTATGTGACCAGTACTTTAAATAGATATAGAAGGTAATGCCTTCAAGAGTATCTCTGGATAGGATTTAATGCTTGTCGCAAGCTAATAATTTAATGGCATTACTCATAATCATTTGTCTAGCACTATTAAATTTTTCAAACTTATCATTACTAGCTGCAAAGCTCAGATTATAAAAGTTCATTAGACTTGGAAGATTTAAATATTTTTCAATACTAATTAGATTTTTGTACATTTAACATTTCCTAGCAACTTCATAAATTTTAATCTTTGTCCACTTTTTCAATGATTGTATTACAGAATGCCATTCTTTTTACATTTCAATCCACTATATATGAAAAAGCTTGAAATGGTCTTTTGTTTGTTTTTTATTGTGTCCTACAACGTGAATTGTGGGATCAAATGAAAAACATACCACCTTTCACCATAACACATGGAAGACATGGAAGTCAGCAAAAAGAAATCCAAATGGAGATGGTGTATTATTTAAATGGCTCTCTAAAAGTAAGGATGGGCTCCTTTGATCATAGCACTGTCTCAACGGCATAAACAGTTTGGCTGCACCAATTGTATTCCTCAAGAGTCCCTAGTGGGAATAGTTGCTCTGCAACTAACAACGCGCTATACCTATAAAAGCCTGTAATTACAACAAGAATTACAATTTGTCTCCAGCTTTGGTGGGATAATGTCATTGTATGTCAAGTAGGGGATTATCATGTGGAAGGAGACCTTGCTGACATTCTCATTTTTCATTGAACAGGAGGATCTGATAGTATTAATGTGTTAGGAGGAGCTGTTGAGTGGGGGAAACCCATTTACTGGGCTATGCTAATGGCTGTGGGTCCTCCACAACCATTTATAGACAGTAATCGCAGGAAAAAGGAGATGCAAAGCATTCGGATTTCCTTAAACAGTATAGACTTACTCTTCAGTCCATTGAACAGTATAAATCGATCATGCGTTAGAGCTGTACTTACCTAAAAAGGTTAGTTTCAACTTCTGGATTGTTTCATGGCCTGTGTGCTCCCTTTGTAATTAGATTGGTTTAAATTGAAAGTAAATTCTGGCCAAGGAATCAGTTTCCTGCAGAGAATCTGAAAGAAGCTTAGAGAGTTACTTTATTTTACAGGTCTCTACTTTTTTTAGTTTCACACAGCATGTTATGTATTTGCAGAGCTGATGCTCCTCTAACTTTAAGTCCATTCCTAACTTGAGTCTTTTTCCCTGCTGATGTTGGAGACAGCTGGGCATCCATGAAACTACCTGTCCTCCGGTGCTTTTCAGGCCTTCCTAGAGTGCTGTGAGGATCAAATGAGTTTTTAACACAATGCCTGCTGTTTTCCAGGGGGGTAGTAGTTAGTGTGGTATGTTCAGCCCAGGGCAATGTTCCGGTCCTGGCATGATACGTTTCTCCCTTCTTGTCTTGACTTGTAGTCACAAAAAAGCAGGGATGACTTTAAAAGAAGGGGCCACTCTAAAATCTTTCTTTTGCTATTGGAAGTGACAGAGTGGCGGTGCAAGGCAGCCCTATGTAGAGCTACCATACCAGCTCCAGATGAGCTGTACCTCTACGCAGGACAGTGCAGCCCCATGCAGGTGCAGCCCCAGACTGGAAGCGGAATGATCTCATCAGTGATGGGCCTCTCAGAAGACCATCAAGAAGGTCTCATCACATCAGTATTTAGCTTCGCCACAGCTCTGAGTTGGCAGGGCTCAACTGCCGTGTTTCAGAGGCAGTTTTGGTGTCTCTTCAAGGGCAGCTTTTGCACGGACAAAGCATAGATCAAAGGCTTTATTCTATGACACTGACGTCCGAAACTATTTTTCCCATTTTCCCGATTTATTTTTTTATTTCTTCAGCTTATTTTAAACATTGTATCCTATTCCATTCTGCTTTCCTGAAATGAATAAAATGCTGAGTTTTGATATTAGCAGATGTTTTCATGACTACAGAGAAGCTTGTGTTCATCTTATATGACCCTTTTTCTTCCTTTCCCATGCTGTTCCTCCTGCAGTTTTCCTATATGTCACAATAAGTCAAGGTAATTTAGTGGTAAAATGTGAATGGTGTCTTCTTAGTACTGGCACTTCCAGGCTTGCTGCCTTTCTTCAAGCCATACCACAGCTAACAACAAAAGAATGTTTACTTTTTTAAGAGATGAGTTTAGAAAAAGCTGTGGTCAAGGATGTCTCTGCTCACAAATGATGTTCTGTAGTTTTTCCTCCTTCTACTTCTGGCTTCCCTCTGCTATTAAATATGTTGGAGGCTACTTCTGGCACTTCCAACTTTTTTGTTGGTCTTCCTTTTGGGCATATTGCTGTCTCTTTGTCAGTGATTGTTACCTTAATCTAGGCAATGAACAAATTAGATTTAGACCAAAGTCCTTGCTGACCCCCACCAAATATTACTCCCTGTACTCTTCCATGTCTGTGACTTACTTGCAAAAATGGGACACTCTCAAAGAATATTAGGTTAATAGTAGACCAACTGTTTTTCATTAGATAGTCTAGGTAACCTTGTTGTTGGGTAGGTGTGGACTGGACACAGTAAAAAATCTCATCAGTAATCATTAGGGAAAAAAAAAAAAAAGAAGATGTTTTCAAACCAGCGAGGATGGTTCCCAAACCAGCAGAGATGGAGCTTACATGGATCTGCCTTGCTATAGTATTATGGCAACAGTTACTGCTTTGTAAGTGGAGTTAACAGGACAGATATTCTCCACTGAGATGACTGTTTGCGATCAGGTCACAAATTGGCCGCGTAAAGCTTGGAATCACGGTTACTATAGCTGACGGCACAATAACAAACAGATTCACTGCTGAGTTTGATGCTTTTTCAGATTTTAGTGTCAAAGGTTTAGACTCTGAATATTGTCACCAAATATTTAAAGAACACTTGAGAATAATTTTTGAGATCCTGTGAAATAAGAGGAAGCATAGGAAAGTACGAGCAATCTCAGTCTTGCAGCCCTATTCATATTTTCTCATTATCTCTGATGTCTTTTAAATTGTTACTATTTTCAAACATTATCCTTTTCTGGTACAGAATTAAGTTGTAATAGTATACTTCAGATTCAAAACTCACTCATTCCCACCAAAGTTTCTACATAAAATTCAGGATCATATCATGCAGTTACGACTACTTGATTTAAAAATCTTGAAATGAACAAGTAAAAAAAAAACCCAAAACAAACAAACTAACAACCCACATCATGTTTTCTTACCCTTTCCCTTTTTTGGAAATCGCCAGCCATGGAATTATGCTCCTTCATGCTTTTTTGCCAGTAGATGGCATTCTCAATGCCTATAGTCAATGCTGTGCAGTAAACGAACACATGCTAAAGTCAGTATGAATACTTCTGTACCGTTTTTAGGTCATAGTACTTAATGTGAGACATATGTTTCTGTTTTGCTCTGACATCTTGCTTGGAGTTTAAATTTCAGACAATTCAGCTCTGTTGACTGCGAAGGACGAATCCTTCAATGTGAAATGATCCCAGCAAACTTCAGATCTCTCATGGTCAGTGGAGGAAAAGCAGAGCATAGCTCATGCAGGGCGAGAGCTCTCTCAGTTTGAAGACCACAGATAGTGATCATTTATGAAAATGCTTAACATTACATTAACTCTGAAGAGCCAATAGGGAGAAAAGCACGACCATTATACATACAGCTATATTTGTGCATAAATTAACACATGCTGTAGATATAGCTGAGGAAATCAGCCTTACAGGTCATGTATTCTCTGTATTTTCAGGATGTCTCTAACAGACCTGAGCTTCCCTTGCTTTGAAGCTGCAATACAACCACATCAAGACATATAGTAGTGCCTCCTCTCACGTGCTGAATTTAGAGCACAGCACGGAATAAAAGACCTGAGACCGAAGCAAGTAGATTCTGACTCACTTGTCAAGTTTAGTATATCTCAGGTTTTTTCCCCTGTCTTAGTCTGTGCTATGACTGTCTGTTAGGAATATAGGAATACAGTAGCATGTAGTCTGACAAAGCATTTCAGTATTGTCTGTCTAAAAATACTTGTTCATACAAGTTAAATCCCAGTGTGGCCTTTTGCCTTTCTTAGGGATGGGAGAAAAAATCATGGCTTTCTAAGTGACTGTAGAACACATGATATATCCTAAATCAGGAGACCTGAAGTTTAGTCCTTAACTTTGTCCCCTGACTACACAAAGACTGACTGTGGCTGTCACACTCGGATGCTGTGGACAATTCTTGATCTGGATTATTCTGTTGCAGGAACGTAATGACATTTAATTCTTTTTGTCTTGCTTCAGCTTCCCTTCAGGGATTGCTCTGCCAAGTGTGCCAGTAGGGAATCTAACGTCAGTGATTTATGAGCGTGGTCTTCATTAGAATTCAAAATGAGGCCACCAACTCTCTTCAACTAAGCTACCAGCCAGATGTTAGAAAGTAATCACTACAGGGATCACTCAACTTGATTTGAAAATAACACTAAAGATGAAAAGCTGAGATTAGCCATTCACCAATTTGTATAACTCCTTCAGATTTCTAAGTTGTATTAAAAAAAAAAGTGAGGACCATTTTATGAAACTGAACATCTGCATACATCTGCATGGGCAAAACCTTTTGATATATGCAAATACTGGTAAGTGGACTTTCAAATACTTTTCAGTTGATTTAATTGTGGGCAAAATAGTAGGGCTCTGGGTGCTCGCTGGGAGCAGCTGTCTGTTACCACTTATTAAAAAAAACCAACCCAAACAACAAACAAGAAAACAAAAATCCCCAAAAACATAGGCAGCAGTTGATCTTAAATTGTGATTACTACATCACTTTGACAAACTCTGCTTTTAACGAGTGTAAATTATGAGTCATTTTACTGAAAACAGAAGGGTCCCTCCAGATCTACCCCATTGTATGTTAGGGCAGCATTGGAGTGCTGTTGAAGAATTGCAACTTGTAGATCCCATCTATAGACAGTTGGAGGGAAATGGTTGTGGGGAGCTAGTCTATAGTTTTTAACAGGGTGCCACATAAAATGAAATGCAGCACTGCTGGGTTGCTGTGGCACCACTTGAAATAAAGCCCAGCAATTCTCTCCTATGGTTTCCTTGCAAGTCTGGGCAGTGCTGGAGTTGGCAATAAATCGGCTGACTTCCATTAGACCTAAACCTCTGTAGGAAGCTGTGTCTGTGCAAAGCGTAAGCCAAGCTGGTGAAATATTGTCTGCCACCTCTAACAAAGCTCCATGTCAAGTGGGAGTGAAGCGCTTCTAAGCACTGCTGTGTGTCTGTGGAAATGCGTGCTTTATGATTACTAAAACATTCTTGCCAGTGCTAAATCCAGGAATGCTTACAGGGTAAAAGTTAAAATGCCATGGGGAGATGAAGTAAATGACATTTTGATTACCCCTCCGAATTTGGCTTAGTGACTGGCACAACCTTCAAATCCTGGGGGAAGAGAAGTGGCAAGGAGTAGTCTTTTGCCTTTTGTCACCTCTGCTGTGCCATCTCCATCTCTGCACGGCTGCTTATCTCAAGGCTGAGGGTTAATTAGAAGACTTCGAGGCTGAAGTTGTGGAAGGGAATTTAAATTGCATCTGTATGGATTGCGATCTGGTGGAGTTCATTAGCATGCAGGCGGAGTTCACTCGCGCCTCTCTGCCTCTCTTCCCAGAGCTCGCGACTTCCAGGCATTTCCACACCCCGGCAGGTCTGTTGTGCCTTATGGGTTTGGCCTGCGTTTTCATATTAGCACAGTTTAATTAGGCAAGGAAGGATTGCTGTGTCTCCAGAATGATCTACGGATACGATAGATCAATATTTATTACAAAGATTCTTTCAAATAAATGTCTGTTCTGGTAGACAGGTTTGCTCATTCAGAGGCCCTAGAGCCATTTAAGAAACAATTAAATCCTCTCTGGTGTGAAGCGGAATATTAAGAAGGATTAACAGTGACAGACTGCGTATTCTTTCTAGTTTCGGCTGCGTTCCTACGCCTTGCTATTCTCATTTGATATGTAGGTTTGACAGAGGGAGTTGGGTTCAGGGACTGCTGCCCATCCCTTGCAGCAGTGTAGAGTGTAAGGGAGGATGTAAAATGGGTCAAGGCATTGGCTAAAAATTATCAAGCCCGAACAGAAATATGTAGCTGTAGAGGAATATACAGCTGCTGTGCTGGGAAGAACTTTCAATAACTTAATTCCATGAAATTTATCCTGGTTATCCAAATTTGATGTGAAAGGCGAGTGTGAAGCGGTCCAGTCTTCTAAACACTCATGTGAGTAGCCAGGTTGAGAGTGGCCGTCCAGTGAATGCCACATGAGGAGAGCTTGCATGATCAGGTAATTGTTGATCTTGTTTTTTCCTGATTTTTCTTTTTTTTTTTTTAAATTAATTTTAGTGTTCTGTGCAAGGGAAGCAGTTTTCCCTTTAGGGAGCATTTTGGAACAATATGCAAAATCTGCTTATTTGTGAGGATTCACAAAGGACCTGAAACAGAAGCCATAAATCAAAACTTTTCAACAGAAAAGGTCAAAGTGAAAAACTTTGTGATATCGACTAATAAGAAGAAATTACATAATTTGTACAAAACCCAAACATTTCCCTTCCTAAGTTTTGTGCAATTTGGATTTACTTACATGGTTGAGTTTGCTACTCATGTTATTGTGCATATTCCTTATGTATGACTTTATTTAATACATGTTTATAATACTATATATTATAAATATTCCTATTTTAAAATCTGCATTTTTCAGGTTAATGTCTTATGAACTACACAGTAATATAACTTTGTAGAAGTGTAGCCATCTCAAAAAAATGCCGTAAGGACCACAATCATGAAATTAAAAAGTATGTTCAAACTGGCAAATACAGCTGATTTGACTAGTTCAGCATAAATTAACTTCCCTTTTCTTTGCTGGAGTCTTCAAAAATAAACTGAATTTGTAGCAAGAAAAGTTTTGTATCTGAAATTACTCCTTTTGGAAATTACTCAGAATTTTGCTCTTGATCCCAGTGAAGGCAGGATCAACCCCCAATGTTATTTATTATTCCTGTTCTCCATAGGTAAGTATGTTTTTCTTAAGAAAGAATACTTGTGTGTTTGTATAACTTAGAACTATCATCAGGCATAGGTCAATTGATTAACACCTAGTAAGTGTTCTCCTTTTAGTGTAACTTCCTTAGAAAAATAAGTGTGCCAGACTTAAAATGTATCACAGTTCATATGGAAAAAAGAAAAAGAATGCAACTCTGCCTATCATGCAAGACAGTGGAAGCTTCCAGTGGAAATCTAATGGCAAACTTTACATTTCTTTGTCAGGAGAAAATACTAAAACTCACAGGATTTCTCTTCCCAAAAAAGAGAAAATAAATTAAATCCTGAGTTATTTTAATCTTTGTGGGGGAAAACGCAACTATACTGGTATCATGTTCCTTAAGCATCCCCCTGTGTTGTTCTTTTCAAATGGTGATGATCCTAAAAGTGTACTTGAGTTGTGTTCATTTTATAGGGGGTGGGTCAGATGTCTCACCAATGCCGACGCTTTGTCATTCTAATGAAGTACAATTCATGAGTGTCTGTAATTACACAGCCTGTGTGCAATCAGCAAGATTTCTAAAGGGAGTGTATCACATCTAAAATAACATTTTCTTCATTGCATAGTCTAATTTCACCTGACATTTTGCCAGCCAGGGCACAAGCTTTCTGCAGGAAGCAGCAGAGTATCTCTGGTCTCCTTTAGACAAAAGAAGGTGGAAAATCAAGTTATTATAAATCTGCTTCCAATTATGTTAATAAAATATTCCATCATGTAGATCGACCTGCTGTAGATCTTAGATATTTCTTTTATTTTAGTAATTTGGTCTATTTGTTATGCATGAAAAATGCTTTTGATAACCCATGTTGATCATACTTGCTAATGAACCAATGCCTACAATTATTGCACTTAAGGATATATCTTCAGAACATACTATTGTTAGAGAGTTGATAATGAGCACAACAGTAGCTGAAGACACTGATTAATTTAATCAGGGTTAGTTTGCCTGCTGCCAAAGTATAGGAGGATGGATGCTGCCACTGGAAAATGTTGGAGCATTTAACCTGTGGCTGTGTATTTAGGAAAAAGATCAGTTCAGGCCACCTGTTTCAGAAACATTGGTAATGCAAAATGCTTTCTCCATTATAAAGGCAGTAGGTATTTACTACCTTGTTCAGATCAATTTACTATGAAGCAGCATGATACTTTGTACTGTGAATCTTAATAATGCCTGGAGGCATTCACATGAAAATTGCTCATTTAATTTTCACTGAATTACTTTTCCCATTTAAACAACAATAATAATGTAAAGTTTAGCGCAGAGCTCCAATAGCTTGCAAGGCTTCTTTCCCAATATTCTCAACCTAATTTTGAAAGACTAATCTTTTAAAATACAGCTTCAGATTTCAAAGATCAATTTTTTTTTTTTTGCCTTATGTGGAAAGATGAATATTTGTTACTAGTTCTCTGAGTTCAGCCAAAGCAGCGTGCCTGTCACCAAAGGATACAGGCCATTTTTTAAGGCAAAACTTCTGTCAACCCAGCTGATTGAAAGGAAATGGGTAATAAACACAACTTGCACTAGGTCAGTGATATCCATTGTCAAAAAAAGGGGCCCAGCACCACACTTACATCTATGTGGTTGGAAACCAGGCACATAAAAGACGTACTTTGTCATTGAGATGGATAGTGCTAATGGAATTGCCTGTGAGAGCCTTGTCTGCCAGATGATGAATAGATCAGCACTAGCACAGCCTCTCAGAGGCTGCAGATATCATCCTCTAAGGCAGAGGAGGAGTGATGTGTTAGTGACAGCAGCTCTCAGGGGAGGAACGATAGGGGCTGAGGGATATATCAAGGAGAAGATGAGTGGTAAACAGACAGACTGGATGGCTTTTGCTCACCTTCTATGAAATCTGTGGATGTCCCCCTCGGCTATAAAAGAATAAAATGGCAGAAATTTACTGTCATTGTATCATTCACTAACACACGGGCTGAAAGAATGTCTTTCAATTCCTTTAGATTTACTTATGTCTGGTTTTCCAATATTTTCATGTCAAAACACCATCAAGAAATTTTTTTTGGTGGCTGCTGCTAGCAGAAGTCCTGAAGAGAGAGAGAGGAATTTTTTGCTTCCTTTTCTGCCCTTTACCATGCTCTTTCCAGCAAAACAGCTGGAAAGACCCAGTCACCTCCCCATGGGGCAGGGGCTGTGGTCTGCTCAGACCTCTTGCGGCACCTGGTCACGTATCTTCCGACAGGCTCAAGCGTTCAATGAGAATGGCTAACCACCTAAGATGGGGCTGGCCAGAGACCACTCCGTTTTCACAGCTACCAGCTGCTTTCTTGCTCTCTCAGTGCTAAGTACAGATCACAAAAGCCAAAGCTGACGCACGCATTAAAATGAGAGCCAAGTTTGCCCACTACTTTTCTGCATTTTCTGATTGAACATCGTCCAGGTAAGGCTGCAAGAAAAGAGCTCCAGAATCACTCTGAATGTTATAGAAAAGGCTTGGATTTGTTTCTTGTGCCAACTTTGTTTTGAGATCACTTTTAAAACAAGACGACCCCAAAGTGCTGGACTTGGTATGTCCATCCACCCTGCAGCCAGCCCTAGCAGAGAATTGGGCTAATGCTGACTGAGAAGAAGAGAAGAAGCAGGTGATGAGGGAGAGTAGACCTAACTTTCTTTTCCTGGGTATTACTCAGAGACTCACTGAGCGGGCTTTATTCCTTACTAGGGAAAATGTTTTGTTGGTTATATCAAACTGCAATGTAACTAGTATTGTCTTCATTTTACTGTTATTTGAAAAATCTATTTTAAAAAATATGTTGAATCTAGACCTTTAAAAAGCCTGTTATTTCCCTTATATCAGCCCAAGGGAAATCCTGCTATTTCCAAAGTAATATAATTTTTCCCTGAAGGCAATACTTATTAATATCCTATACTGAAATTCAGACCTGGAAATTGCTTTTGTGTTCCCATGAAAAAAAATCAGTGCAGTACATACTCCATGTTACATGTGCTCTTCAAACATCATTTTCATGTTAATCAGTACTAAAGTAGAATTTTTATAAAGCTTAAACCTTTAAAATTTTACTAGGTGAGTGGCTCTTCACTAGTCAGACAACCTGTTCAGACCAGTCGTCAGCATAATAATATTTGAGGGTTGAGATAATTCACTAAGTGTTTCTTTATAATTGGGGATTTTTTCTTATCCCATTCCTTTGCTAATAGCTCCCTTCTACTGTACTAACCTGATAATTGGGGATAAATTGCAGCAAATCTTGACATGGTCACATACTTCAGAACTTCAAATGGTCGGTTTAATTATGAAGAAATCTGCATTTGTTAACAAAGTAATAAAATGCAGAAATAGGGAATAAATCCCCAAGTGGGAGACCATACATGCTACTACTAATCTTACACAGGAATGCTTACTCTGCATAAATAATTAGCAGTTTATATGTGTATGTATAATTTTCATAAACAATGTAAAAGCCAAAGTTGACACAAGATGCTTTGAAAAATGATTTTAGTATTAATTTTTCTGTCCCTTCCTCTTTAATAAAACATAAGAGATAGGAAGCCAAGCCTTCCCTTTGTGCCTCATTTAAACAGATCTCCATTCTGAATTTCTGTAGAAAGAAGGCTGAGAAAATTGTCATTAATATCAGAGGAACTCAGGATAGTCCATGTATTATCAAATATGACTAGTCAGTGCTGCTACAAGCCATTGTATCTACAGATAACTCTGCTGATGTCACATCGCTTATATGGCCCATATGGTTATGCGAACCACAGCATAGTGCATGCTAACAGAAACGAAGGCATACAGGGGAGCTGATTCCCCTCCCGGAGCATCCAGGTGTGCCCTTGTTCTGGATGCAGGAGTGGGGGACCCTGGGGGCCTACGGTGCATGCTTGTCCTCTTGGAAACCCTTGGTACTCCCAGACTGTTGGATCCTTCTCCAGGCAGCTACCAACCCAGTTCCTCTTCCATGGAGAAGGGTCCTGGGTAACACAGACAGAGTTACCTGTCTGTCCGTGTTACCCTTTCTCAACGCTTCCTTGGACGCTCTCATATGTTTATTATGTTACTCCACTTCCTTTGCGGGTTTGCCATCTAGTTAGAGTCTAAGCCCGTCAGCATAGGAAATACATAATTTTCATAAAAGAAAAGACCGCCAGGTTATTATAAAGGCCAGAACTAGATGATTCACAGGAAAATTTTAAGCTGAGGGAGATAATTTTAAATGAGAGTTTGATTCTTTCTTTATTTGTAAAAGAAACAAAACCAATTTGGGCACTAGAAATGTAACTAAAACCCAATGTTTTTGTGAACTTTCATTACTCATTTAAAAATAGTACAATAGACTTTTATCTTCCCATGCTTTTTTTCTAAGGGAAGCAAATTACAATAGTCAAATTATTGACTCATAACCAGTAGCTTATGAAAAAAATCCCTGAAAATGTCTTATTTGTATCTATACTCCTGGGCCATTCCTCTGATGAGGTTACAACCTAGCTTTACAGGTATACTACAAAGGATCTTATATTGTCAGATGAATTCTGAGTAGAAATATACCCAGATCCCAGGAGGAAATGCAAGAAAACAATTTTTTGTCAGGAAATTATATTATGGTTGTATTTCATGCTGTCAACTTCCTTTGCTAGACCCACTTCACATATATTGCCATGGATCCCAACATTGTCCTACACTTGTTCCTACTCCACACAGAAAGTAGAGATGGCAGCTCCTGATAGGTCTACATGCAAGTCTTACTAAAACTATTTGATGTATTATTATAAAAGGTAGCCAGGATTTTTTAGAAGAATCATGCAGTAATATGATACACAGTGAACACAAGATACCAGTGCAAGAAACTCAAGCCTTGTTTCAAGAGAAGACTTAATGAATTCTTAAATCTTTCCTTGACTAGGAAAGTGCTGAAGTGTAAGCCTTAGCTTTAAGCCTTAAGCTCTAATGTTCAAAACCACAAAGGGATGCAAGAAGATCTGTTTTCCATACATCAAGTCCCTAGGCTTTAAATGACAGAATTTTAATGTTTTCTCCATTTCTGCTGAGTGACCAATCTGAAGTTAATAGCCATACTACTGTCATTGTTAATTTTGTTTATTTACTGTATTATCACTGTGCTGAACTAGTGAAATTAGACAGACAGTACTTAATTCTGTATCTTCAGCTGAAGAGATCAATGTGGATTTGGCGCTCTGCAAGTAGGAAGTGTGAGATTAGAGTCCCTAAGAATCAAATGCCAGTGCTAGTTTGAATAAGTGATTAAAAACTGTCTTTTATATTAATGAAAAGGGAAACTTGTACATCATAATATATTTCAAATCTTCAATTCAGAGATGTTTGCACAGTCCCTAATTTTGGAGGCCTTCTTTTAACATGTCTTTGAATAGGATAGAAGATCAGATTTCTTTTCCTTGTAACTTAAAAGTCCTTTTCAGAGGTAGTGAAAGATCCATCATCAGAAGCTCAAGGCTTTGGAGGCCACGTTGTGTCTTACTAACTGTAAGGTCTTTTCCACTGCTCTTCCAACTCCCAAGCAGCAGTGTCATGAGTACAGTGGTCATCCTTGGTCTTGTGCTGACAGCTGCCCGTGTGAGGTCTGACTGCATGGAAAATTCACACTCCAGCTGGAAAGCCTGTTGGCTCCTTCACAGATCATCTCTGGCGTCTGGTTAGGACCAGGAGCAGCATGTCCTCAAACATCCCTGAACCCATCCAGAACTACACTAGACCTCAGATAGTGGCAGGTGGTATCCTGGAGACAGCCGACCAGTGCTCTCTTCTCTACAAGGAGGTATTTCATGCCCTAGAGGGTCTTTTCTTCTGGCTAATCTCGTGGGGACAATCATCAGGCCCGGGGCTTTTTAGAATAAATGTTGCTGATGGTAAATAATGTTTTACTTAGGTTACAGATAAAATGTGTTTGTATTTCTGAAGTCCCTTGCAGCATTGGTACCTTGGACTTTGTAGCCCTGCTTTAGTACATAAGAGAACAGATACTGACCATCAATACAATGAGACCAAATGATGTATTTTCATTGTCCAAAAACACATGAAAAGTACAGAAACAGTGAGAAGTATTTTAACTCTCTCCAGTTGTAAAAGTTGTCCATGGTCTTTTTTTAAGTGCCTTTTTTGGAAGGCTGATCAGCAGTGCAGATAACTTTCTCACAGTAATGGTAATAGCAAAAATACATAATGTAGGAAAATAGCAGAATGAAAACTGAGGTTTTGTTTCCTTAAAAATTACTAACATTCCCAGTGATTTCATCCCACTTATTCTATTCTCCCTCAGAATAATACTTATGAATAATAATACTTATGAACATATTCTTAATCCAATATATCATTTCTATGAGAAATCTGAATCTTGCTTGTTTAACTTTAGAAATAGTAAGTTTGTGTCAATGTTTGATCTCATAAACCAAATATATGCTAATAGGTGAAAATATGTTTCCATTTCAATAAATTATTTGGAAAATGCTACCTTCAGGCTGTTCCCAATCTAGAAATATAACAGCTATCACTATCCAAGGACTTGAATGATTGTGTGCTCCATTGCAGGGTGCAAGTATATAAACTGAAAGGAAAGCTTAAACCATCAGGAAGATACTGGATCTCTTTTTGTTATCTCAGCCTTCTGCAAAATATGTTAAATTTTCCTGTTTCTCTAAATCAGATTTCACCTATTAGTAATAGTGAGACAGAAGAGAACCTCTGCTCCTCACTTTGTTAAGGTCAGCTGAAAAAAAGGAAACAAGAAATAGGAGAACACACAAAAATTTGAAATGGAAAAATGTCTTAAATTCTTTAACTCAAGCTTTTTCCTTCTGACATTTCCCCCATGCCCTAGGGCAAAGGCAGGTGCCCTTTGCTGGTTGTTAAGGCAAGAAGAAGCCACTTGAAAGTCAAATTTGGGAGCTCCTGACTCTGCAGTCAGTGTTCATTGACCCTTTGATAGGACAAATAAGGAAAAAAGAGTGTTAATATCCATTTACGATATTTTTCTTTTTTCACTGAATCGGACAACTTCCCCTCCTCTCCCACACATCACTCTTCATCTGGGCCTCATGTCTCTTACTTGAACTGATACTGCATGTGAGATGCTTGAGGCTTCTGCCAAGCCAGCTCTCTTCCATGCCTGGAGCAACTGCTTATCTTCATGTTTCTGGCATGCTGCTGCTACAGCAGCACATTAAAACATTACAAACAATTTATTAAATATTAGAACTGAAGCAGTTGATTTTAAAATAGCTCGTAGGAACTGTTGCCTTTTTTCTCTATTGACACTCAAGAACTACACTAATGACTAGTTGCTAGTAGCGCTTGAGACAGTGCTGCAAGAAGTTGAGAGATGTCAGAAGACAACAGTATTTACCCTTAGGGACGAGGGTAGAAGTCTGACCAGGCAGTTTGTTTATATTTAGCAAACCCCTTTCTCTGCTCTTGTAGAATATTTATCATGCATTTATTTTTGTGTCAGTTGATAAGCTGTGTGCTGTACAACAGGAGATCACAAAAGACAGGCATGAATAAAATCAGACATGCTAGGAGGTAAGAGAGGGAAGTGAAATAACTTTTCTTTTCATCTTTCACTTGTCCTTAAGTTGTCACTGGATAAGTATCTGATATGATAGGACTTGTCTTCAACAGCAAAATAGAACATAAACTAGAAGGTACTGTTTCTTTGTGGACCAAAGAAGGGTGGCAATCTGGGCGGTGATTTGCATGTACACTTAGAGAAATAAGTACATGTGAGAGTTAGAAGGTAATGATTTAAAATAGTTAGCACCTTCCCAAATATATTTCTTAAAAATACATTTTAAACATTACTGTAAGACACAATAAAAAGCCAATGCATGGAATTAATAGGTATGAAAGCAAGAGATTGTCTTCAGAGATTTTTAGAACTACTTTAGTATCACAATAGCTATACTACTACATGGTTGGGTCCACTTCTGAACTTCTTACTCAGGTGAATAATTCAGTGGACTTACAGATTTGGCTGGATCCTGTCCTTCAAAGACTTAAGCACTTGCTTATGTTTTAGCATAATCATTTTACAGAGAATTAAAAAATAGCACTTTGAAGTGTGGAGTTTTTTAAACTTTCCCTTTGTCTTCTGATTTGTCTCGTTAGTCTGACTTCGTTGAGAAAAGCTTGAATGAGATGATAAAAAAAGACAAATATCTGCATATGCTTTGACCTAAATTAGTAAAATTAGACCAATGCCTTTAGTTTACATTGGTTTTAAGCATTACACTGAAATACTGATTTTTCTTTATACTACAGCTCTTAATCCATCTGGTAGATGAACCAGAGAGTTTATGCTGGGACCACTGCTGCGTGCCTGTGTTGCAAAACTCAGTCCACAGGAGCTGTTTACTTACTAAAGACATTCTCGAGTAGAATTTCTTAGGCCTATTGCTAAGGGCATGCTAAACACAGGATAACTGTGAATTCACTGTTGCTATGCCAATTTACATTAGTTGGAATCTGACCCGGGGGGTAATTTCCATGTAGCTTGCAGATGGGATATAGAACTATATGAGAGAGGATGAATAATTTATGCCTGAGTTCACAATATTAGACCAAGAACCAACTCACAATTAACTTGTACTTGAAGCCATGGGAAAATTCACATTGTGGTGCATGGTGAATGTATTAATTCATTGAAAATCTGTCAACGTTAAGTTTCCTTGGGATTGCTAATTAGCAAGTTAAAATATTTTGGCAGTGTGAAAAATCCTGTATTTTTATCTTGTAAAACATATTTTGTAGACTGTTGTTTTTAATTACTCTATCTCTCT
Organism: Mycteria americana; assembly: GCF_035582795.1. NCBI lineage: Eukaryota > Metazoa > Chordata > Aves > Ciconiiformes > Ciconiidae > Mycteria > Mycteria americana. Next base: position 21,644,425 of record NC_134396.1, on the reverse strand, counting down.
AGTGAGTTTGTCCAGCTCCCACTGAAGTCAGTGGAAAAAGTTCTGTTTTCTGAAAGACAGTTGGATCAGCCCTTACTCTGTGTAACTTAGGATGTTTCTTCTGTTTCCAGCATCTGTGACAGATGGTGCATGAGAAATATACACAGTCGAATTATCTCTGTACAGAAGAAGAATATTTTATATTCCATAGTGCTTCTGTTACTTTTATTGCAAATCATGCACAATTGCCATAACTGGAGCAAAGACCCTTGTCCACAGCAAGTTATAAAATACAAGTATTTCCAAAATGTTCATTAAATAACTTTACAAACAGGAATACAAACAGTAAACAGATGTTGCCTTATTTGAAGTGCAGCTGTGGAGCAAAATGTGTGACGACTTTATTAACAGCCCCCAGAAAATTATCACAAAAACTCTCAAATATATTAGTCAGGGAGATACTAAGCAGGTGGAAAACAAACTACTTCTGGGTAGGAATTCGAATGTGACACACAAACTATTCTGCAAGTGTCAAGAGACACTTTGAGGACAGGACCTTGGTTTTGTGTCTAGCTGAGTCACCACGGCTGCAAGCGCGTCCTGACATCTACAAAGAGATGAGATGAGATGAGATGAGATGAGTGCCTGCAGGATCTAGCTATCCTTTGAACATTTCCCATCACGGACTGGAAGGCAGAATAGTAACCTTGATTCTGCCACTGTTTTGCAAAGTTGATTTGTCTAGGCCTACCTCGACGCTGAAGAGGGAAAAAAAGGGAGAGTGGAGGGGAGGACTAATGCCTAACTATTCACACTGAGGGTGCACTGAGGAGCCCAGAGGTCCATTAAGGAACAAAGTACTCTTGCTATTAGTGTCCCAGCCATCAGCTTAAGAGGTCTGATGTCATAGCCACAGGCTCAGTGTGGCCATCTCAAATACCAGTGCTCCCCCACTGCCCTGCTCCCGAGGGAATAGGGTTTTTTTACCAGAAACGTTCTTTGGAGGCAATGATGTATATCGTTTGGAGCATGGTACAGCAGGGCATGGATGACAGTGCTGTTCAGAAGTAGAGGGGGAACAAATGGGATTAAATGACACTCGAGGCTTTTACGAGGAGCAGGACGGAATGTTGCCTTTACAGCAGGAGTGGCCAGAGTGGTTGGTTGTGGTAAAGATGGGAGAGTGCTCTTCATTCTGCTCCCTGCAGAAGACCTGCCCGCTTGCAGACTTGCTAGCGCAGTAGGAACACCTTGCAGACGTGCTGCCATGCCACGATGAAGTATACAAACTGGGGCTGTGTTCAACCATTGTAACAATGGTTGTCAGACAACATGTGAAGACAACGTTCATGTAGTTTGCACAGGGATGTTGTGGCTTCTCTCTGACTTTGCTGCTTTTTTATTTTCCCTTAGAATCTCAATTTATAACACTGCCTGCAGTTACTCCATTATATCTGACACTAGCCTCCACAGTAAGTTTTTGAATTCTGGATCACTGCAAGTGAGAAACAACCTAAAGGACATTCTTTAAGGAATAGGGCTGAGAGAGATACCAATCTGTGAATTGCAAATCAAACTTCCAGCTAGAAAATGCAGATTTCTATAGCACATGAAACATTTGGTAGAGCAGCATAAGATACTTGGGAGAAGAAAAGAAGAACAGTTATTAAGTCTCAATTTCTTTTCTATTGCACTGTTTTTGGAATTGTATTTTAATGTGTTTAAGCTGGGCAACAGAGGTGATTACCTATTGAAAACTAGGTTACCACCAGCTGTAGAAAACCTTTCCTTTTTAAATTACACTTTTTGACATATAAATACTGTTGATCTCACCTGAAAAGGTACTCAGCATTAGGGACGGTGCAATCTTACCAAGTTTTCCATGTTTCAGTACTTCAGCAGCTGAGTGAGATTAATAAAAGGCATTTGTTTTCTATGGAGAACTTCAATTTATTTTGTAGTTCATTGCTTCCATTGATTCTGGTGAAATGCAAATAATGACAGAAACGGTAGGCCGACAGCTGCAGCTGTGAAACGTGGCACTCACTCCAAATGTAAATGCGGCGCACACGGACTAACCCGTCCCCCCCCGTCCCCCCGCCCCGTCCCTGGGGCCTGAAGGGGTTTTGTCAGGAATAAAGCAAGAAAGCGCTCCCAGGAGCTGGGGAAGTGAGCTGGAAGGAGTGCTGAAAGGAAACCAAAAGTAGAATTTTGACCTCTGTCACTAAAAATAAAGATTGCAAAGCTGGTCAAAGGTTTTAGCTAAGCATATTTTAATTGAAAATACCCTTTCAATAAAATTCATGTTCTGCTAAAATGTCTTTTTTACTTTTCCTTAGATGAACGATTTTTCAGATATAAGCCAAATATGTCAATCTTACCTTCTTTTTGCTGCCCCCACAATTTCCAGATTGAACATGGTGTGAGAATTCAATTCCGTTTAAAAAATATTACCAGAAAAGCATTGTTTTTCATACAGTGTAAGATTGGCATTATCAGGGACATTCGTACAAAGGCTTCCTTTCCCCCAGTCTATTCAGGGAGCAGGGTGAAGGAGGAAGGAAGGTCTGCACAGCTGAGGCATGGGCACTTATTCAGGTCTTAAGTAGTAGCGACAGCTGTGGCCTGATGTGCTGATACAGCCCACATCCACTCCCCTGGGAGACCTGTAGCCAGAGGATGTCCTGGATGTCCACATTGCCTTGACACACCTAATACACGCTGGGCTCACGGGCAGCACGTGCTGCTCTGGTGTTACTCATTTATATTGCACGTTTGTGTCAGTTCACATACTTCTCACAAAAGTTTTTGCCCCCGAAAATTACAGTTAAGACAGAAAGGAGACAAGGGACAAGTGGAGAAAAGGATGAGTGAAGAAAGGATGAAGGTTTTGCAATTAGCACAAACGCATTCAACATTTTGCAATGCTGGTGGTGCAAAGGAAATGGAATTCCACAGTGTAAAGTGAGGGGGCCACCTCAGCCTCGTTGTAAGGTAAGAGAGCCAACCTTCCCAGGGGATCTGGTTTCTTACCGCTTTCCTATTTCCTTCCAAGTCACCAGGAGCTGCAGGTAGCCAGCATTGGATTTGGCCAGTGAAGACAGATCCTTGCAAGCCACCAGACTGCACCTGAATGGCAACAATTCCTCTGACTGGTGTTCAGACCTCGGGTTTACAAACAGGAAAGGCAAATGCTGGAATTAAGTTGTTCAGAGCCAGAATTAAGATCTTTCATGATTCAGAAAGCTCTAGAATTTACTGCCGTACAAACTGTGAAGATGTACTGCAATCCATAATTGAAATGAACCTATTGTTTAATATATTATCTGATGCTAAGACAGGCAATGAATATTTTTCTTGGAGATTAAAATGATGGAAAGGAGGGCACTGTAGGAACTGTGAGTATGTACGTGGATGTAGAATGGCATATATAGTAAGTCTGACAATGGTGGGGTCATAAGTGCTCAGATATTTGGAGCGGATAGCGAAAATGTGGGCATGTTAATGTTGGCATAGATCAACTTTCAGAGAAATGAGAATGAAGCACCATCTCATAGGTATGTTAATATATAGGAATGTTAATATACAGAAGTCAAGTGGGGGAAAAGAAATTCTGATATAGGATGGACCAAACTGTATCAGTGTAATTAAAACTTCAAGTCAGACCTACTAATTGATTTTATGCTTGTGCATATATCCTGCCCCCAAACATAGTTTGCATACACAACTCATGTGGCTTCAAAACTGACGCATACTCTGAAGGTATAATTGAGCCCTTAATATTTTTAAGAACTGTCTCGTCTGACTTAGTTGAATGCTATAAAGTGTTTCTGAGAGTTTCGTGCATTAAATGAAATATTGCAATGCTAGCTGAATTCTCGATATCCCTAAGCAGATCATGAAAGCAATTTATAGCATTCAAAGGAGAGTGGCATGGGACATTTTATAAATATATTGAAATAACAGCAAACATGCTGTGGCTTGATGATACATCTATAAAATATAAGTCCACATGCTTTGACCTGAGGGAACAGCAGAGATGTGTTTACAGTTGCATATCAAGATCTAATATTCACTAACAGCAAATAGATTAAATCTATATACAATGAGAGCTGTGCCAAAGAACTTGTGGTTTTGTTTTATAGCAACCAAGCCAAGGACAGTTTGTAAATAAATGTGCCAATTTGGGGGGGATTCTTTGATTTTTTTTTCATTCTTTGGCATATGAAAGAAAAAATATTTCCCTCAATTGTAACTATGATTATGAGGGTTTTATTGATGAACATATGAAATATTAGTGTCAGGGTCTAATATTCATACCAGACAATATCTGTGCTTAGAATTTGATTGGACTGTAGCCCGTGCTTTGTTGTCTTCTAAATTAAAACCAAAAGCACATGTACTGTCTCACAATATTTCAGGAAAACAGGGCAAGGAAGACCTGCTGGAAATCCAGGAATCTTGCTGAGACCTTCAGGCTGGGAAGTCAGGCATGCTAGGGAGGGGGCCAGAGACATTGTTTTGCCCCTGTACTCGGCACTGGTGAGGTCGCACCTCGAATACTGTGTTCGGTTTTGGGCCCCCCACTACAAGAGAGACATTGAGGTGCTGGAGCGTGTCCAGAGAAGGGCAACGAAGCTGGTGAAGGGTCTGGAGCACAAGTCTGATGAGGAGCAGCTGAGGGAACTGGGGTTGTTTAGCCTGGAGAAAAGGAGGCTGAGGGGAGACCTTATCGCTCTCTACAACTACCTGAAAGGAGGTTGTAGAGAGGTGGGGGTCGGTCTCTTCTCCCAGGTAACAAGTGATAGGACAAGAGGAAATGGTCTCAAGTTGCACCAGGGGAGGTTTAGACTGGATATTGGGAAATTTTTCTTCACTGAGAGGGTTGTCCAGCATTGGAACAGGCTGCCCAGGGAAGTGGTTGAGTCGCCATCCCTGGAGGTATTTAAAGGACGTTTGGATGAGGTGCTTAGGGACATGGTGTAGTGGTGGTCTTGGTAGTGTTAGGTATACGGTTGGACTCGATGATCTTAAAGGTCTTTTCCAACCTATACGATTCTGTGATTCTGTGAAATCTAATTCTGATTTATTCCCACCCTGTTAGTGATTACTTAAAACACTGGAAAGTGTGGCTCTGACCCACCAGGTTTTTCCTGGAAGCGATGGGGAAGCAAATTTACCTACTTCGGCAAATCCCTTTGATCTCAGCCGCAGCCAGTGCCCATCGTCGCAGAGGATGGGTCCTAAAAGTGGGGTGCAATCTCCTCATGGATTCCCGGTGTGAACTATCCTGAGGTAGTGACGAGGCCCTCTCATGTCTGGGTGATACCTGCTCTCCTCGAGGGTGACCTTGGTTTGTTTCTAAAACCCCCACGCCTTGCAGATCAGTAAATGGGTCTTCTGGTTCTCTCCTTTAACTGGGTGTATACAAGCAGCTTTAGGATGTGCTGAATGTTCCCAGCAGTGCAGTCCTGGTGTAAGGATAAACACATATTTTTTTATTTTTATCTTTCATAGCTATATGCAAAGAATAAATAACCTCTGTATGTAAAGATACAATCACTTGCCCCATGCCTACCAGCAGTCATATCCAGTTTTTTCTTAAGCATTCATAAAAAATGAATGAAATTTTGCCCAGTGACCTATTAAAAATTGAGTAGCAGCATATGGGATTTAGCCCACACTGCTAGGCTTATGTGGGGAAAGCCACTGTAACCAACAGCTCTTTTTATAATCACTGGGTATTTATTTTTTCCAGGTACTTAAAAATTGGCTATTTCAGTGTTGCGCTGTGCCAGTTCTGTTTCAAATGAGGGAGGTAACATGGTCCTCAGGATTAGGTGAGGTTTTCATCAGTCTAGGTAGGACTGTGTAGTAATGAGGTGTGTGGGATACGGAGCACATCCTGTGGCACTGTATGGGCTACAAGTTGAGTAAGAGAATAATTTTATGTATCAGCACAAAATTAAAAAAACCCCAAAACTGTGCACTGACTGTTCTTTGAAGAGGAGGTCTCCAGAAATTACCTTTAAGTTAAGAAATGCAGGTGATATAGAATGCTTTTTTTCTTAGAACACAGTGAAATCTCACCCTTTGTGCAAAAGGGATGTTGCCTGGCTTCCTGCCACGTGTGCAGACCTAGTGCTTACTGTTCACCATAAGACAGATGTGGCTTGAGGCACATTCAGTCGGAATTTGTACAGCACTTGACTGTCCTAATGTTATTTTTGGACTTGACTTTCTTCATTTACCCTGTAGACCTCTGTTCTTAGACAACACACAACATTACACCATTGTATCTGAATCGGGAAAATGTTTTTCTCTTGATTTTTTGCAGTGGTGGTCTTCAAGGTATCTTGGAATGGGCCTCCTTTAGTGCATGTCTGTCCAAGGGCATGCTCTTAAAGCTTAGGAATATCTAAATTATATATACACCAAATGCTATAAAATTCCCACTTTTGCTGCTTTAGATTCTGCAGAATTTTGGGGGGGAATGTCCTGGTTTTGGCTGGGATAGGGTTAATTTTCTTCCTAGTAGCTGGTATAGTGCTGTGTTTTGGATTTAGGATGAGAATAATGTTGATAACACACTGACATTTTAGTTGTTGCTAAGCAGTGCTTACACTGGTCAAGGACTTTTCAGCTCCCCGTGCTCTGTCGGGTGCACAAGAAGCTGGGAGGGGGCACAGCCAGGACAGCTGACCCCAACTGGCCACAGGGCTATTCCATACCACACGCTGTTGTGCTTGGTATATAAACTGGGGGAGTTGGCTGGGGGCCAGCAATCGCTGCTCGGGGATGGGCTGGGCATTGGTCGGCGGGTGGTGAGCAGTTGCATCACTTCCCCCCCCCCCCCCGCCCCGAGTTTTGTTCCTCTCTCTCACTGTCTTTTGTTGTTTTCCTTTTCATTACAATTTTTATTATTATTATCATTATCATTATTATAATATTTTTTTTCCTTTTTCCCAATTATTAAACTGTTCTTATGTCAACAGTATGACCCTTGGGGCTCAGGGGAGAGCCTCCAGACTTGAGGACTCCTGCAGCATGTTTTCAGGGGCAATCAGTGCACAAAGATAAAGGCAAAGCCTGGAGCCTGCTGGGGAGAGGGGCCAGAGACTTGGAGGGACCATCTTTATAAATGAGAAGGTGGGCTGGCTCTCTTTAAAAATCTGAACTGTTCTAGATCCCCTGATTTAAACAGAACCCTTACATCTCTAGGATCCACCCAGTATTGCTCAAGAGCTACAACTTTCATAAATTATCAGTGTCAATTGTTATGAAATCCCCAGATGGAATATGGATACAACACATCTTTTAAAACATACAAAATAAAAATCTTGTACATTTCTTTCTTCAGTGTTTCCATTTTAATTGCAGCCCTCGTTTCTCTATATCCATATCAACACATCAGCTCTATTAACAATATTCTGCCAACACATCTCTAGATTTCAGTTTTGACACATTCGTAAGTGCATCTTCTCTAATTATCTTTAAACTCTCATTTTGGCAATCCATTGCTGGAGGCTACTTGGTGTCAATTGCCAAAAGTAATTAGAAAGATGAAATTTGTTTAAAAAGTTGGTGATCGCCATTCTTCCTGCCTGTGCCCTAAAGCATTGCAACTGGATGCAAGCCAGAGGAATTATTCTAATACCCAGCCTAGTGTGAATGAGTCTCTTTCTTAAGTTTGATTTTTGTAAATTTCTAGATTTCAGATACAGAAACAGGGGTTGCCAATGGTAAATTTTTTTTTGCAGCATGATGAAATCTGTATGATGCAACCAGCTTTAATTATTCAGTTGGTGCCTGCAAACTGTTGCTTAGTGATTGGTGGCCTTTCTGTTCAAATCTGCAGTAAAACTGATTTGTGGGCTAGGTCACTAGCTGGTTTAATTTGGCATGACTGCTGATTTAATTGCTATGCTTTAAGTCAACCTAGTTAAAAATACCTGTGAATACTTAAGGATAGTATAGATAACTTCTATAGACCAGACAATCTCACTGATAAAACAGACATCTCATATGGTTTTCAGTGTACTAGTTCCTTTTTTACTGATACCCTTATTTTCTCTGATTGCGGTCTTGAAGAGTACTTAAAATCAGCCCTGCAGCAATTTTACTTTTGGAAAGTACTAGGTGAAGCCAATCACATGGTAACTTAAAAAGATGAGCCTGTGTGAAGTTTGCACTGAAAAGCATCACAATATATTCATTCCTAACTAAACGTCTTTGTATTTGAATCCCTGATTCTTCAAAAAAAACTTTTTTAAGCATTTGCGTAGTTAAAAATTAATTAAAAATGCTCTATTGTTGAGTTACAAATATTCAAACTGAAAATAAAGACACATGTTGTTCTCAGTGGGGGAGAAAGTGTCAGGAGAATAGATTCATAGCAGCTTACAGATTAATCTCCTAAGCAGAGACTGGTCTGTGCATGTGTTGTGGAAGCAGCTTTCCAGTTACAGGGCACCAGGTGGTCACCTATGGTTGATTTAAGAAGCAAACACTGCCACAAATGCTGTTAGTAGTGTGTAATGAGATTAACTCCCCATAGTACTTGCAATATCCTTGAGGTTTTTCCCTAAAGAAGCACAGGGCTGATCACCAATTCTTAAACAATGAAGAGTTTAATCTTTCATTGTTGTATGCACATAACTCTCATAGGCATTAATAGGAGTTAAGCATGCACATAAAGGGAAGAATAGACCTTAAAGTTTTAAGTAATCATGGTATGCTAAAGGTTTTGAACAATTTCACAAAGGACCAGGCCAAAATTGTGCGACTATTCCCACTGGGTGACATTAAGTGTTTTCAGAGATTTGTATTTTTGAGGTATAAAGGGTGATTAGAGGTTCCAAAATAACAATGAAGATTTAGGAAAAGGTAAGAAGACTTAGCTGCAAGAGACAGAACCTGAGGCAGAGCTCATATTTAATTAAATGTTTTTTCTTTCCATGACAAGGTGAGCTTTTGCTTTCTTTCATTTTAAAGTAACTAGTTTTGATGTGTGCTGAGCATTGCAGTCAACTTCCTGGGAGTTTGGTGACATTTATCCAGTTGGAGATGACACAGTTCTCTGCAGCAATTCTTGCATATACAGGAGTAAAATATTTCACTAGGTGTGAATTCTGTTCCCTCCTGTAAAAGCTTGCTGCGGCTGTGTAAGCAGAAAGAATCCTCCCATTATGGGTCAGCAAGAGTAGTCCTCTGCTCCTCAGCTCAGAGGCTGCCTGAACTATTTCTAGGGTCATCTGCTTCTTCCTAGGAAGAAGACTGGCAGTACAAAAGGGTATCAGAAATGGTAACTCAAACACTTGAAGATTAAAGTAGGTGTTTTCAGAACTAGATCTGTTCCTTACTTATTTTTCCATACAGAAGTTGGTGCAGGGAGAGTGTACAGGGCCAGTAATGAAAAAAAATAATCCAAGCTAGACTCTTGACTGGCCTCTGGAGCCTGCCCACTTCGTCAAGAGGGCCAGCTTTTGCATTCACACTTGCTGGTTCATTGATTTCTGATTTCCAAGCCCTCTGACTTCCATTAGTGGGTATTTTTTTCATGTATCATATCAGTGGATATGAGCTATCACTATTTGTTGTTCATACGTTGCTTTTTGATACTAAAGTTTCCACCACTGATGAGGGTAATTGCTTTGTTAAATTTTAGTTTAGGTATTAAAGACATTGGCTTTTCAAGACAATACTTGGATATGGGTTTGTATTTCCTGAAGATACTTGTCGTTTTTTCCCTCCCTCCCTGTTTTTGATGTTCTAATTACAGGATAGCATTGACTTTTTCAATCTTGTAATGTAGTCCAATTGGTTGTACTTAAGCACATTATCAGAAAATTTAAGGCCAAAGGCTGGAGGGACTACTTTATGGCTCATTTTAATTCCAGAAATGAAAGCCAAAAGAATGTTCCCTTTGTGCTGAAACATCAAGCTGGCAGGTGTGCCTTCTCATTTTCTTCTTTGTAAAATCTGGAATTAATTAATAGTACCTGCCTGTATTGTATGCGGAGGCAATTGATTTCATATTACGTTTGCAATTTGTATAAAACCATCACGGTGGAGAACTGCATGCATCCAGTAAAGAATCGGAGGATGAAGGTGTTTTGAGGCTTTCAAGTGAGTCTCTCTCTTGGCAGAGCAAGATCTCTGTCTTCAGGTAGAACAGTTCCTCTGCTCTTTCAGACCAGGGAAGCGGTTGCTGCTAGAATAGGAAGCGGTTGCTGCTAGAAATGAATTCATGTCCAGAAATTGATTAGCAACACTGCGTATCATCATGGCTTTTTTCACTGACTATACGTAAAGCAAAATAAAAGCTTTGGGTAAGTTTTCCCATGGAGCTGGGAAGCTGGATGGTGGCCAGGGGAAAAGCTTAAACCTGGTTCTCATTAAAGGCTTACAAATAGCACATCTTGTTAGGTTTTGCAGTGGTTGCAGGGACTCAAGGATATTCCACAACTGGTAAACTAGTTGATAGTAATAATACGTTTAACAGAATGACAAGTTTCTAAAGCACACTAAAGTAAACCCAAGTATTAAAAAATGTAACTTTTCCACTGTAATACAGCTATTATGATTGTGTGATTTGTTCAGGAAACAGCAATAAAGCTGTGATGTTACTTGTGAAAGAATAACTTCACAGTTCTTCAAAGAGCACCACTAGGTAAATTACGTTTAAGGAGGTATTTGGGCAAACAACCTGGGACTTTTATTGTACATAATAAACGTTACAGTATAAGTATCAAGGGTAGGTTATAAACTGTGGGTTTTTTCCCAAGAAAACTTACTGATTGCCAGACTGTAGGAAGATTCAACCATAAATAATTGTATATACTGCGAAGTGTCTAATCTGGAGTGCAAGGCTCCCTGCAACAGCCCATAGTGCTTGCAGACAGATGTGTCATTCATTATTCACGGACTGCCAAGGCAATGAAATCCTTCTCTGATTTGAACTAGGAGGAAGGATAGAAATTATATATAAACTGAGAAACTTTAATAAATACAGGTCAAATAAAATGTGCTTGAGGGAAAGAATGGATTCCCCATGTGTGAAACTCCTATAGGTTGTATCGACTCATCTGACTTTCGACAGAGATGGCAGATGAGCTTAAAACTAAGTTGCATATGCAGCAATGACCCCAAGACCAGAAATATCCCCCAGAGGATTTTAATTGGAGCTTTGGGTTTGGCTTCAGCTGCCATAGTGATGAAAACCCATTAGTAAGTAGGCTGTGGCAATTTGGAAACATTAACAGAGACCTTCTGAAATGATCAAAATTCAGAGACTTCTCCCTGAAGGGAGGGAGTAAAAGACTAAAAATGTATTCAGGTAGAGATGTCTGGGAAGAGGAAAGGCAGACTTCTGAAATTATTTTTTTCTGAAATATTCATTTCAGTATTTATCTCTTTGCTGCACATTTTGCATTTACATTGGCTTTTCCCTGATGCTGCTGTGCTCCATTTTCCATATGAAGGTGGGAGTAGCAGTGAAGTGCAAGGAAGCATCTGCACAGAGTGCTGCAGAGAAAAGGAAAAAACTCTAAGCAAACTTCCCTTCCCTGGGAGGCGGGATGGTGAGGGCAGAAGGGTACAGCCAGGCACTGCAGCACAGGGAGGTAATGGAAGGATATAAAAAGGAGGATATAAAATCAAAGGATATAAAAAAGAGGTTTTAGCAATGGCAACATTTGAAAGGAAATAAAGTACATTTAACTGAGGTTTGTTTGTTTGTTTGTTTTTTTAAATACAGGAAGGATCTTGGGTACTTGCTTGAATTCCATTAAGGAGAAACATAATGTTGATGTTCCCTATCTTTTTTCAACAGGAGATTATTTATAATCAGAGACTCTTTTCCATTCCTCATTGAGCTCAGTGGCAATTTTCCTAGGGAGTGCACTTGGATTTGAGTTAGACACTATGTTATTTAATGCAGATGGGCACAATCATATTTTGTTATAAGAAGTCATTAAAATAAATCTGATGTTTATTTTCCATAAAAAGCAGCCCTTGGAAAAAGTCCCAAGCACTTTTCCTTTGAAGCACAAATTTGCTTAGCATCTCTAAGAGCCCAGTAAATGGTTTTGTTTGTAATGTGAATATACCGGGCACTTGGTATAACAAAAGAACACTTAAGCTTCTAACCAGTCCTGTGAATTATGATCATAGAATCATAGAATTGTTTAGGTTGGAAAAGACCTTTAAGATCAAGTCCAACCATTAACATAGCACTGCCAAGTCCACCACTACACCACGTCCCTAAGCACCACATCCAAACGTCTTTTAAATATCTCCAGGGATGGTGACTCAACCACTTCCCTGGGCAGCCTGTTCCAATGCTTCACAACCCTTGCCATGAAGAAATCTTTCCTGATATCCAATCTCAAGCTCCCCTGACACAACTTGAGGACATTTCGTCTTGTCCTATGGCTTGTTACTTGAGGGAAGAAACCAACATCCACCTCACTACACCCTCCTTTCAGGTAGTTGTAGAGAGCAATAAGGTCTCCCCTCAGCCTCCTTTTCTCCAGGCTAAACAACCCCAGTTCCCTCAGCCGCTCCTCATCAGACTTGTGCTCCAGACCCTTCACCAGCTTCGTTGCCCTTCTCTGGACACGCTCCAGCACCTCAATGTCTCTCTTGTATTGAGGGGCCCAAAACCGAACACAGTATTCGAGGTGCAGCCTCACCAGTGCTAAGTACAAGGGGACGATCACTTCCCTAGTCCTGCTGGCCACGCTATTTTTGATACAAGCCAGGATGCTATTTGCCGCCTTGGCCACCTGGGCACACTGCCGGCTCATATTCAGCCAGCTGTTGACCAACACTCTCAGATCCTTTTCCACCGGGCAGCTTTCCAGCCACTCTTCCCCAAGCCTGTAGCGTTGCATGGGGTTGTTGTGACCCAAGTGCAGGACCTTGCACTTGGCCTTGTTGAACCTCATACAATTGGCCCCAGCCCATCGATCCAGCCTGTCCAGATCCCTCTGTAGAGCCTCTGTACCCTCAAGCAGATCAACACTCCTGCACAACTTGGTGTTGTCTGCCAACTTACTGAGAGTGCACTCGATCCCCTTGTTCAGATCATTGATAAAGATATTAAACAGAACTGGCCCCAGTACTGAGCCCTAGGGAACACCACTTGTGACCGGCCACCAACTGGATTTAAATCCATTCACCACCACTCTTTGGGCCCAGACATCCAGCCAGTTCTTTACCCAGCGAAGAGTACACCCGTCCAAGCCATGAGCAGCCAGCTTCTCCAGGAGAATGCTGTGGGAAACCGTGTCAAAGGCTTTACTGAAGTCTAGGTAGACAACATCCACAGCCTTTTCCTCATCCACCAAGTGGGTCAGTTTGTCATAGAAGGAGATCAGGTTGGTCAAGCAGGACCTGCCCTTCATAATCCCATGCTGACTGGGCCTGATCACCTGGTTGTCCTGTACGTGCCGTGTGATGGCACTCAAGATGATCTGCTCCATACCATTCCCTGGCACCAACGTCAGGCTGACAGGCCTGTAGTTCCCTGCATCCTCCTTCTGGCCCTTCTTGGAGATGGGCATCACATTTGCTAACCTCCAGTCACCGGGGACCTCCCCGGTTAGCCAGGACTGCTGACAAAGGATGGAAAGTGGCTTGGTGAGCACTTCTGCCTGCTCCCTCAGTACGCTTGGGTGGATCCCATACAGCCCATAGACTTGTGTGTGTCTAAGTGGTGTAGCAGGTCACTAACCATTTCCCCTTGGATTATGGGGGCTTCATTCTGCTCCCCATCCCTGTCTTCCAGCTCAGGGGGCTGCGTACCCCAAGAACAACTGGTCTTACTATTAAAGACTGAGGCAAAGAAGGCATTAAGTACCTCAGCCTTTTCCTCATCCTTTGTCACTGTGTTTCCCCCCACGTCCAACAAAGGATGGAGATTCTCCTTAGGCCTCCTTTTGTTGCTAATGTATTTATAGAAACATTTTTTATTGTCTTTCACAGCTGTAGCCAGATTAAGTTCTAGTTGGGCTTTGGCCCTTCTAATTTTTTCCCTGCATAACCAAACAACATCATTGTAGTCCTCCTGAGTTGCCTGCCCCTTCTTCCAAAGATCAAAAAATCTCTTTTTTTTCCTGAGTTCCAGCCAAAGCTCTCTGTTCAGCCAGGCCGGTCTTCTTCCCTGCCAGCTCATCTTTCAGCACATGGGGACGGCCTGCTCCTGCGCCTTTAAGATTTCCTTATATATGGTGCTGTTCAATAAACAGTGGAGTGTGAGGTAATGAGCCACAGAGGTATTGAGAAAGAAGTAGTATTTTTTCCGAATAAGATTTTATTTGGCTATTTGACAGTTAACACCGAGTTGGGATGTGAGAGATTGCTTTTCTGTATAACTGAGTGAAGTTAAAATATCACATTGTGGGGACCATTGCAAATAAATTATGCTGGGAATTGGTCTGCTCTGCTCAAGATTATTTTAGTTTCTGGGTCCAAGCTGTTTTCCAGTGGTAAAAAAAGAAATTTCCTTCTTTCTAGACAGAGAAGGTTGTTTCTGGAAGAGTCTGATGTTGTGCAGCTCTCCTTCTCTTCCCTGGTTAGTAATACTCCCAAATGCAGGCTCAGACGAGGACTTTCATTGACCTTCAGGACTGATGAGTCAGCTCTGCATCACCGCAGTCTCCCATCGCGGTGCACGTTGGCTGCCAGTTTCTATGCGGTACCGGGGCAACGTGCTGTGCAGCTGAAAACTAAAGCTCCAGATCCATGGATCAGTTCTGCAGCATATCATATAGCTGCCCTTGCCATTTTCTATACATTTAAAATTTAAGAGTAGGAGAGAGATTAACGTGAGACAGTGAAAGGATTACAGCCTAAAAATATAGGGCTGACCGTAGTATACATGCCATTAATTTACAAAGTTGCTGTTAACAGCTTTTTAAGATTATTACTTGTAATGAGATGTGTAACTCAAGACAATTGCTTGCAGAGAATCTCACGTTTGCCTACCTGCCTGCCTCAAGTTTATGAATACAAAAGAGAGAGGAAAAGATTAAATTGCTTTGCTTTTGCCTAGATAGTCCTGGATAAAATTCTCACAAATTTCAGTGGGTGTTGGTTTCTGTTTTCTCTTGCCATTTGTAGCTAGAATTTCAAGGTCTGCAGTGATAACATGATTAGTTGTTAAATAATATAGACCTCTTAATAGCCAAGTAAGTGGTTTATGGAAGAATTTCAGCTCTGGGAAGTAGTTAAAGGTGGCTTAGGGGGTCCATCTAAAAAATAATCCATTATGCATAACTTTTTAAGTATTCAGTATTTTCTAATGCACAACATAGAAGTGATGTACCTTGCAGAACCAAAAGGATCATGTAGCTGCAGCACTCTGGTTGGCTTCTGAAGATTCAGGTTTCTGTTTCTGTATGACCTTGGAAATTGTTTCCTTATCTCTATTTTATGGGGTTAAAATCCTTTCACACCTATCAGATGTGTTCTAAAGAGAAAATTCATTGTGAAAGTAGTTGTTCAGAGATCACAGTGTCTCTAGAGTTTTAATCTACAAAACCAATATGTGGAAGTATTCCTAAACAAGATTAAAATGCGCATTTCAGGAAGCACTCTGAACTGTGAATATTTTGGAGGAAAAGCCTAAGTTTTGTTTATATGGAGCATTAATAAGTGCTACGTATTGCCTTGAAAGTAATGGAAAAGACTATACAATTTATACAAAAAGGCTTTTAGGGCAAAACAACTGAAGAATAAGACATAAAGGTACATACGAAGTTTTCCATGTTGATGAGCGCAGCAGTCTTCTAGCTGTCTCTGAAACCTCTCGTATCAAGGTTGGAAGGGTGGTTCCTGAGGGAGATGATGACTTCAGGTAAATGAATTAGTGGTGAAAGCCCATGTCAGACACTTGGGATGGGGTTTTTGCTTCTCAAAGCCACACTTACTACAGCCATGCTATTGAACAAGGCAGTTCTCATGACTAGGGACATCGCATGGCCCAATGGTAAACAGCCACCACTCTTCCCTCTCTTTCTGCCCGGATATTAAACTGCTCTGCTCTCTAAACTCTCCTTTTTTTTCCTTCCTATGATTACAGGAGATAATTTCTTGGAGTAGGGTCATAAAGCTGCACTTGCCCGTCTGCAAAGTGTAATTTCAGCTGTACTAGTTCAGATTTATGTCCTTTGCTTGCCATCCTCTCACTGAAATCACAGTGCTGCCAAATAGTGGACAAAGCTTTTGGGATTTGAGCTTTATCCACCACGTGGATTGTAAATGGCACAGGTCAATGAAAGAACAGAAACGGCAGGGTTCAGAGACAGCCATGTCTGACTACAGCAACAATTAGGCATTGAATGAGAAAGCAAAGACTGCTGCCAGGGACCCACTACCGCTACAACAGCTGGTTAGGATATTGGATAGTTCCCCCAGAAATATGAAATCTTAGGTATTGGGAATATTGGTTATCGTAGGATGGATAAGGAATGTTTGGTTTCTTAATCAAAGAAGTATTCCAATAATTAAAGACAGTCACTCACTTCAAGACAAGGCTAGTCTTTTCCCTGTCGGTAGCAAATTTTAATGATCGATAGCAATAACTTGCAGCTGAACGCATTGAACAGATTAGTGCTGTTGACTGACTACTGGATATATTTTTCCTTAAGCAAAGTCAAAGGTGAACCCATTTATCAGGAGCATTGGATTCCACTACTCTCGCAAGTTCAGTATATCAACTGGAGGTGTATTCTTGTTCTCTTTCACTCTCATTTTATTGAGGTCTTCAGCAATCTTGGTTTTAAATTTCACTCCTGTCCAGAGTCTCAGTGAAATTGATAATGAAATCCCTAGGGTACTTGGTTCAGGTTTTGTGGCATATCCCCTTTTTGGGAGATAAACCTATTAGTAGGCATTAAAAATATAATATATAAACTATCGTTGTTATTGTGCTTTAGACTGATTTGCTTCAACTTTTTTTTTGGAGTACTTTTTGTAGTACTACTTTGTTCAGAAGATATTTTTAATGCTTTAGCAGTCCTTCATAGAGCCCTGAAATTGTGAAACATCAAGAGTTATGTGAACAATATTGTTTCTGAAGGTGGGGAATGACAGTTGAGGGTAATAATTTGCCCCTGACAGTAACAGATGGGCATGAAAGGCCAGCAGTTTGCTTCCATCTGATAAATGGCTGTATTTTGGCAGCAAATTAGACGTCACACAAAGTTGGCAAATAGTGCAAGAAATCAATGTTTGGTGTGAAAAGTTGATACAATTAGTCTGCTGATCAACAGGGTATGTGAAAACATGATTTAATGCCTTGAATTTGCTTCAGGAGATTTCAGTGGGAATGAGTCGCAGAGCGGTGAAGTCTCCTGCGATCACTTGTAGTTATGGCAGCAGGTCCTAGCACAGCTCAGTTCGTAAGTCTGCAAGTATCAGAGATTAAAGTTTGAGGCAGAAGATATGAATCCAGCTATGAATATTAGTACAAAGAGGTCGGCTTGCTTTCCCTCTCTGCTGTTCAAGAGTCCTGAGCATGGATTGGTGGAGTGGGTTCGTGTACAGTAACTGGAGGCTGAATCTTGCAGTTACTGTTCAGGCTGCATCATCATCTTCTGTCTAGCCTTCCACTTTCAGGGCTCTATTATTACTTGGAAGTATAAACCCAAATGAGATCTGACAGATAAGGACTTATCCAAGAACTAAAATGAAATTATATGCAACTAGCCTTATTTCATTAACTAAACGTGAGCTTAAAAATCCTAAAATACAACATGCTGGAGGACATTGCCTCTCAGGACTTGTACTTTATAACTGTTGCAAGTCAGACATGAATAAGAAAAACATTTAACTGTCACCAGGTTGCAGCTGAAACGTATGAAACTTGAATATGAATTCCATTTATGCAGGGAGAGGGAGAAGATAAAACAGGGATTTATGCTTCCTGCAGAGTCACAACACAGTCCAGTATTCCAGCAGATCAGATGCAAGAAAGATTACCCTAACTTTGCAGAGACAACACATAATTCTCTGTAAAAAGCACATAACATTAGATATGAATCTGAACTAACCACTGTGTTCAGAGCAAGCAGGTTTAAAAAATTACAAGGAAAAGAGTCACACTTTGCAGTCAGTGTCACTCTTCCAAATCTTTGTTACCATCAGAGGGCTCAGCAATGTCAGCGGAGCTGACTTTTTGTTCACAGCTGTCACGCCAACTCAGCATCCTAGCAGGCAGGGATTTTATTTTCACCTAGAAATGTGTAAAGTACTCCAATATTCGTACATATATAAGAATTCTTGCTGGAAAAAATGACTATACCTTCCTTGCACCCAGCTTATATTTAAGAAGTCATTGGGCTGAATCGAGCCCTGGAGGCAGTGAATCTGTCTTCTCTGACGTAAATGGAGTTATGCCTGTGTTATGCACTCCCCATCATGTCAGCTAGTTACAAGACTGACTGATTAGCTTCTGCAGCCCCCGGCATCACCTGCAGGGTTTTCAAAGTGTGCCTGGAAGGGGCTTTCCAAAGTTCTGCTCTCGTAGTCCAGTGCCTGGACATTATACAGCCATTTCTCCATCAAGTCAGCAAATAATTTTTTTCTTACTTGCAGATACAGAACTCCAGATTTTTACAACATCGGAATTTGCTTTGGCAACTCTGTAAAATCCACTACCTTGCTTAACGCTGTACGCTTACCTGTTTCTCCAGCTTGCAGTTTAGGTCAGCAGGAAACTTAACGTGCTCTGGTGGCCCCGTCTCAATGGAGAAGGTGAAGAGGATGGAGTGCTCCATATCATTTACGCAAGATTTCTTCAGATAATTGATAATCTGCTGTAAAAGGGGGTCTTGATCCTTTCTCCTTGGTCGGGAATGGTTGTTGCAATGCAGCGCCTCCACATTGACAGTGAGGAGGTTTGGGGGCTGGTCAAAATTACAGCACTATTTGACAATTTATGCCCATTGATCTTTGGGTTGAAAACAAGGAAAAATAGATTTATTCAGTTAGTATAAGAAATAGTAACCATCAGATGACCAGTCATCCAGAACTCTGAATACTCTGTTGATAACATAGAACAATCATGCTGAACACAAGGTTAACATGTCTTTTTTGGACGACAAATTTGAAGTCCCCACTAGAAAAACGTGAAACAATGAGGAGTTTGAAGTTATTTAAAATGTATGTGTTATTGCATTACTGTTGGCTAGGCAAAAAGCTCCTTTTTTTCCAAAGGAATTTATTGTTTTAAATATATCATGTCCAAGGGATACGATAACCTTCCAATAACCTTCATCAGTCATGGTAAATCTGAAACAGATGTAGTTGAGGCGATTCTTGAACATCAGTCATTGCTTTCCAGCATAGTGACTGACAAACCCCAATACTGTCTGTCAGAGTCTTAGCAGCTCAAAGACTGTGCTCCATCGGACCTCTTGTTCAGTGGTGAAGGCCTTTGTTGTGTTCCTCAGGCTATTTATTACTTCTGGTTTTGCTAAAGGCGTATTTTCTTCTACCAAATTAATTAAATGTAAAAGAGTGTCTGATTTGCTCATGCCTTGACCTTTAGTGCTTGGATGCATAGAAACGGAGTGTAAAACCCCTCCTCTCTTCCCCCACCTCGCCTCCAAGTCCCCTATATATATACTCACATATATTAAATCCTTAGCTGGTAATATTTTTCAGTCATCCACCTCTTGCTTACCATGGGTGTAAAGGCAGCGAGGAGTAAATCTTGTGGATATCAATAAACAGGGTATTGTCCTGAGTAGGAATTAAAATACACCAAGCCTTTCCTGCCTTCTATACCCAGAAATGTTGAGGAAAAAGGTTGCACGTTACTGCTCCTCAAACACAGCGCTGACCTGTTGGGAAAATACCTTTTCCTCAGTGACTGTATTTGTCTGTTAAAGACGTCTTCTCAGAGTTGAAGAAAGAATTGTAGGAATGGATGTCTTATGGTTCATTTTGGAGTATTTTTCTCCCCTCAATGTCCAGAAATTCTTCCACAAGACAAGGGCAGCTGGGGGAGCCCTGGGCATTGGAGCTACTTGCAAGTGCAGTAGTGGACTACTACTGCAAGTAGTGGACTACTACTGCAATGGACTACTACTACAAGTGCAGTAGACTTCAAATTCGTCCTCCAAAAAAGACATGTTAACCTTGTGTTCAGCATGATTGTTCTATGTTATCAACAGAGTATTCAGAGTTCTGGATGACTGGTCATCTGATGGTTGCTATTTCTTACACTAACTGAATAAATCTATTTTTCCTTGTTTTCAACCCAAAGATCAATGGGCATAAATTGTCAAATAATGCTGTAATTTTGACCAGCCCCCAAGCCTCCCCACTGTCAACCTGGAGGCACTACATTGCAACACTGAACTACACTGAACGTTTCCAGCTGCAGAGAGTTCACTGGCTAGTCATGGCTTGTGGGAAGTTTCGTTAGCAAGCCTTGCAAGCTGTGCCATCTGCAAATGCCACCCAGCACGGTGACTGGCGTAACACGGCAGTCATGTCTTCTGACAGAGAAATGATACTTTAAAGTTCTTTACAATGAAAAAGAAAAGATGTTTAAAGTTGCCACAGGGTTGTGTTTGAATGCCAGCTCAGGTGTCAAACAGTCATCATCTTCAGGGAGAACGTATTGTCCCTTCACCCTTTCTGCCAAGAATCATCACAGGAAAGATTTGCCTGCTCTCTTTGTGTTACTTTGTGCGGGAATGGCATTGATGGGGAGCGAGTGAGTGCTGGTGTCCATCCAGGGTGGTGGGAAGGGCTGATGGGAACCCCTCTGTTGAGTAGCTTGTTGCCTACAGCATGCATCCCCATAGGCTGGTGTTGCAAAGGCATGCCCAGTAAGGAGAACTGTGTCGGTAGTGATCCTTCGTTAAACAAGACTTGAAGGAGGGCTTGCTTTCTTGCCCTTGCCATTCATTTACATTTTGTGTTTGCACAGAATTAACATAATCACTGTTAAAAGTGGGCTCCGTGATCATGCTGCTTGATTGGCCTGAAAAGATCAACTGTGTAAGTTAGAAATCTGTTCAGTCACTTCTCCAGGAAATGTTACTGACACCATCCCCATCTCAATAATCCTACTATAAATGTCATTGATATTTGGCCGAGTAGGGGAGCAATAGGATCCTATGGCCATAGGAACTGGGATGATGCATGTGGAAATCAGCCTTTAAGCAATCATCACATGCTGTTTACTTCTCCTCTCTGTTCTGGTTCTGAATCAAACAGCTGCCAAGACTCTTTATTCATATCTGGTTTTAATTTGAAGCTTTACTTAATAAAATCAAGGATGAACAGATACTTAGATTTCTTCCAAACACAATTAATATTTATTTCTGAAAGTCTTTAGACAGGACTTCAACTTGCTCTCCCGAAACTATAAGCAGGTGAAATCTATCCACGCAGCCACTTCTGTGCAACCTGGAAGTTTCTTCCTTTCGTCCTCTGACACATCACAGAAATGTTCTGTCAAATGTGTAGAGATGGGCTGCAAAAATCCAGTAGAGTTAATTTAAAGCAACCCCAGATCTTCTACATGAGTCTCAGATTCTCCCACTCCGTCTGTAGTTTAGTAAGTCACAGTCTCTTGCCAGTTTGTGAAATGCTGTTGCTGCTTTCTGCTCCCACACTGTGATAGTTCATTTCTCTTTGATAAAACTGTTCCCGTGGGAGACTTCCCTTCATTCCAGCTGAGCATCTCACGGTATCGACCTGGGCAGTAAGCCTGTGTTGCTCTTACAAAACTGTAAATAGTTTTAATAAAAGACATATTTTTTTATTTCTCACATGGTCACAGGACCATGTGACTGATATCGGCAAGTAGCCGCAAACTTCCCAAGTTTTACATGGGATGGGAGCCCTCGTAGTGACTCACACTCCACCCGTGCTGGGTCCCCACGCTGTATGATAAGCAGTAACACATGTTGATGCTGAGGAGTCCAAGAGGGAGGCAGTCACTCACGCAGCTCTGAACAGGCACCATGTACATGGTGCAGACCTCTACTCTTGCCTCTGGAAATCAGTCTCAGGGTGCGTGAAACCATGCAACCACCGGAGCTGGGTGTCTGGCCCACGGGAGCATAGGATGTAAGTAACCACCACTGGTGCTGGTCAGCAGGAGTTGCGACTCCTCATGTCAAATCCCTCCCAGCTACGCAGATACACGACTTGCAGTGGCTTTGGTGAAGTCCGAAGTGGGTGCTTTGACACTATGCATCTTTGTCTAACTTTGCATGTGGCTAATGCACTTCTTTTCTACCTGTGTTTAATGTGTGAATGTCATATAATCATACATGAGGCTTAGCCGGGCCTGAAGCAAAGTGTGCTCTGTCACAGCAACTATTAAGCAAGAAATTTCTGTGGCAACTAATGGGTGATGATTTCTTTTATGTCCTTACCAACGGTAAAGACTACGTTCATTAAACACTGCCTAATCTCTTAATTTGAGGGAAATCTGCAGGATAACTAAATTATCAGATCGCAGAGCATCTTCTGAAGGAGTCTGTGGTAACAGAGCCATCTGGGTTTTTTATTGAATGTAGCCTTATATATGCACTCCTGTTAGGCAAGGAAGCAGAGCTATAAAAATAAATTTAATTACAAAGGGTAATGCCAGAACTGGATGCAGCAGAGGGAGACCTGCCCTCCTCCCTTTCGTAATAAACAGTTTGTCTCTTTCTTTCAAGGAAGTACAGAAAAAAGAGTATGTGTTAAGAAAACTATGTTTCTTCAAAGCAATTAGATTATTATCCACAAGTCTCTAGGCACTGTCATGCACAAGAGAGTAAACTACAACCTCATCTCACATGTTAGGACCATTCTTTTTTTTCCTTCTCCGCCACTTTCTATCATATGATTATAAGCTTTTACGCTTATAAATGCAGGACTTCCCCAGAGCAAAAGCAAGAGGGGCAGCACATGGCGAGCTCGGTGGGTGAGGAGCAGGAGGAGGAGGAGGTGGAGGAGAAGGAGGAGGAGAAGGAGCAGAGGGGCAGGAGGGGTGCAGGCAGGGAGGAGGAAGGCATCCCAGCCGCCGGCAGGGCCCGCTGCCCGGAGCAGGGCGGCCGGGGCAGAGCGCCCGGGCCAGGGAGCCCGGGGCAGGGCCGGAGCAGGGCCGCCGGGGCAGGGCGGCCGGGCCAGGGCGGCCGGGCCAGGGCCGGGCCGGGACCGGGGCCGCCGGGCCAGGGCCGGGCCGGGCCCGGGGCAGGGCCGGGGCAGGGCGCAGCCCCGCGGCGCGGCGGTGCGGGCGAGGCGGGCCGGCCGCCCTGCGCCGGGCTGGCGCGCAGAGCTGCTTTCAGCGTGGCCGTGCTCGGCCCCGTTATTCTATGTCTCCGTACAGGGGAGTTTTTCTAAGTTGGCAAATAGGTGACTTGTTCTATGTCCCTTGTACTTCCTCTTAAGCGCAATTATTTTAATTGATTAATACTGCACCGAGCAGTTTGCTCGGAAGGGACAGCTCTTCTGGTTTTTTGGGCTAATTACCAGTCTGGATTCCTGAATGACAATACGGCTGCTAATTAATGTACTGCAGTTCTCACAGAATAAGGCCCTGATAAGAACTTGCCAATTAACATGAGAAAAAAAAAAAATGTCCAGAGTCCTGTTGTGTTTTTCTGGCATCCACTCCCAGTCAGATGAATATCACTGTTAAATACAGAGACAGACTAACTACTAAGTATGGAAGCCAGTGGGCTGTGAGGCTGCTCTAAGCTTGCCCAGACTTTATTCATTCAGGAGCTAGCTGTTATTTGTACGCCCGTTCACTCTTGTGTCTAACATTGCTTGCTACGGTTTTTGTAAGCAGCAAGAAGATGAAGCGGGGCAGTGGCAAGTGTCCAGGCATCCCCATAGGGAATTCAGCCGGCTGAATATGAGCCAGCAGTGTGCCCAGGTGGCCAAGAAAGCCAAGAGCATCCTGGCTGGTACCAGAAATAGCGTGGCTAGCAGGACTAGGGAAGTGATTGTCCCCCTGTACTTGGCACTGGTGAGGCCGCACCTCGAATACTGTGTTCAGTTTTGGGCCTCCCACTACAAGAGAGACATTGAGGTGCTGGAGCGTGTCCAGAGAAGGGCAACGAAGCTGGTGAAGGGTCTGGAGCAGAAGTCTGATGAGGAGCGGCTGAGGGAACTGGGGTTGTTTAGCCTGGAGAAAAGGAGGCTGAGGGGAGACCTTATTGCTCTCTACAACTACCTGAAAGGAGGGTGTAGTGAGATGGGGGTTGGTCTCTTCTCCCAGGTAACAAGTGACAGGAGGAAATTGCACTTAAGTTGCACTAGGGGAAGTTTAGATTGGATATCAGGAAAGATTTCTTCATGGCAAGGGTTGTGAAGCATTGGAACAGGCTGCCCAGGGAAGTGGTTGAGTCCCCATCCCTGGAGGTATTTAAAAGACGTTTGGATGAGGTGCTTAGGGACGTGGTTTAGTGGTGGACTTGGCAGTGTTAGGTTTACGGTTGGACTTGATCTTAAAGGTCTTTTCCAATGTAAATGATTCTATGATTCTATGAATTTCTTGCAGTGTCCCAGTGTTAATCAATATTAGTGGAAGGCTGAAAGGAAAGTTTTGGCAGGGTGGGTCCCAGCTTTCACCTGGTCCGTCTGGTGTGGCTGGGGACCCAGGGTCTGTGTGGGCCACTGCCTGGCTCGGGAGTGCTCCCACAGTGTGTGACAGGGAGCACGTGAGTGCTGTGCAGGACGGTGCTGGTGGTGGTGGGCAGCGAGGACACCCCTGGGCTCCTTTGCCTGTCTCACAAATGGTGCTCGTTAGCTGTGGTGGGCAGCGCCAGTGTACAGCACAAGCATTCACTTTGCTTCTTGCAGAGGAAGTTTGCAGCCCATGCTGACTTCCCTGCTGCTGCAGCTAAGCAGCTAATAGTTCCTGGAAAAGCTCACTTAAAACCACCTGGGCATGTTACAGGACTGTGTAATCTCAGCTCTATCTGTGGTGTAGATATGTCCATGAAAATACAGGGCCAGATGCTCAGCTGGTGACAGTGACTCCAGTCCCGGATCCACACCAGCTCTGTGAGACCAAGGCGAGTTACAGGGACTCCTCCGGCCAGGGGGAAGGGGCAGGACCTGGTGCTGTTGCCAGTTTGTTTTCATTGCCTTGAATTTTCCGGAGCGGTGTTTCTGGCCCACAGGACCACATGCCATGGGTGTTCCTGAAGAGATGAGCAGCACGGCAGTTGCTGTGGCCTGTGGGCTGCTCTGGGTGACCAGAGAGCTGTCGCGCAGCGGGAAGTACAACGAGCTCATGGAAAGTGCTGGTTTAAACCACGCTGGTTGAATTTAATTTCCTCTCTTTTTTTTCTCTCTGTGCTTGCAGGTCAGAAGATTCTTCACCACAGAAGTGACGTCTTAGAAACTGTAGTCCTGATCAATCCCTCAGATGAAGCAGTTAGCACTGAGGTAAGAGAAATACTTCATTGGATGTGTCATAAAAGCTCCATTAAGTGGACAGGATGAGAGCAGTGAAACAGATGTAGTTGAGATGATTCTTGAATATCAGTTACTGCCTTCCAGCATAGTGACCCCAATAGCATTTTTCAGAGTCTTAGCAGACTAAGAGGAGATCCTAACTGCGGATGAAGGGACATGTTAGGATCAAATATCATGAAAAACATCAGCCATCCCTTGATTTTCTCCCTGGTTTCCCAGACTCCTGATAAAATGTCAGAGGCATAGGACAGAAACACACCCCTGATCTCAGCACTCCTTTTCTCATGGTGCACCAAATTCCCTTCTTGATAAAGTGGAGGCAGCTGTGGTGGAACTGCATCTGCTTTTCTTCTGCTCCTCCATTGTTTGGTAGCTCTGGATGCCTATTTTACACATGAAAATAGTGCCTGAAGGTGCCCTGAGACAAATATATGTCTTTGAGAAGAATTACCAGCCATGTGGTGGTGACTCTAGGTTGATCTCTCTGTCCATCAAAAAGCACGTGACATGATGAATGGACTCTGGAGAGTGCCCCAGAAGAGGACTGACAATTCCTCATGAACTCGCTAGAGTAGAGGCAAAGAACTGACTGTGAAGCTCAAAGACAAAATTGACAAATTTAGCTGGTGAGACTGAAGGTTGAAAAAATAGGGGTAATTGCATTGCTAGCCTGTGCTGGGAAGCACTGACATAGTACCATTTCCTTTGGGAAATGAAGCGGCTCTGCTTGTAGTACATAGTGAAAAATCTATTTTGTTACCAACCTTAAGTGACTGAAACACAAACAGGAGGAAGGACTCTGAAACAAATGAAATTTCTGAAGTTGTAAAAGTTTAAAGAAGTAAGTCACCTTAGTTAATGGCAGCTCATTCACTAAAAAACTATGCCTGCAAATCTCTTACAAGGCATTAGAGGTACTTGGTAAGGAGCAAGGAGGTCAGCTGGGTAGCAGCTTTTAATACACTCAGACACGCAGAGTAAAAAGCTATAAAGTGTGTGTGTATATGGAGGGGGGGAAGAGCCAAAGGAACTGCCAAAGTAGAGAAATGCCGTTTCTGTCGCTGTTGCTCATCGTACCTTTGATGGATGACCACATGAAAGAACACGGTCTGAAGCCCATTAATGAATTCTGAACCCTGGCTTTACGCCTTTGGCTCTGGAAGATGTTTGGCTAGGTTACTGTTAATTTCCTCTCGCTAGACTGTGGGAGGCAATCTTCTCTTCGCTTTCATCTTGCCAAACTGGTCACAGCCAGAAGTTACAAGCTGAGATTTACCTTGGCTGGCTAAGCAAGACTCTGACTGGACACAAGCCAGAAAAAGACAATAAGAAAGAGGGAGGAGAATTAAATTGCAGGTTGGAATAGCTATGCTCTGCCCATTATGGCAAATAGAAGACTTAGTTTCAAGAAATTTCCAGGTTGCATCTGGGGACACAGTGATATACCATGGAGCTCTGACTTCACCAGAAGAGGAACTTGAATCTATCCACTCAGGAAAAACAAAGGAAAATTATATTAAAAGAAATTCCTGCTAATCTGGATGGCAGTAGCCATACTGGTGGTAGTCTGAGCATGGTTCTGCTCCAAGCTCCTGTCACGTTCTGTCAAATGCCAAAATACCTCCCAGAAGAGAGAGGCCCAAAGGGAGAGAGACTGTAGTTTCCCAAAGAAAACAAGTTTCTGAACATCCCATGAACAGTTACTTCATTCTTAAGAAGACCCCACTCCATTGCTCTAATGCTCCTGCGACTGTACCGTAAGTCTGGGAAACCGCTGATCTGCTGACGCTCCTGTCTCTGTTCACATTCTATTTTGCCTCCATTTTGACTGAGGCTACATCTTGCTGTTCACTTTCAAACGATTTGGGACTTCAACCAAGGGTAAAGCTGAAAGGAATCATCACCTTGCAGTATTTCTTCTAAAATGCAGTGGTCCTGAAATCAGGAGACAAATTTCTGGTAGTCCTTCAGGAAGCCTTGATTATACCCAGACGTAGAATTTATGTGTCTCTTGAAGGTCCTCCATGTGTATCAGACATTATTCTCTGTAATCTGTAAGCATTTATTTACTTTTTTTCTTGCCATAGTTTCCTAGCTCTGCAGAACGTATTTCATCATCAATTAATAAAATAGGTTGAAGGGGAATTATGTGACAGTCACATATCAGTGATTCACAAGTCAGGAAATAATTTTGCTGTTGGAAAACCTGGTGAGTTTACACAGAATTTGGCAGACTGCCCAGCTCTGCTGCCAACAATGAGAGAAAACACAGAAGAGGAAGCCAGTTCTTTTATGGTTTTAATACAGCTAAAACAGACAAGATTTGAGCAACACACATGAGACAGTCGGCTGCACTTATCTATGTTTTTGTCTGAAATAGAAATAGATACACTTGATCCAGCAAGGATACTGCTGAATTTATAATTATTTAGTGCAATTAGTGACAGACAAGCATTAGTCCTGCATTTAATTAAAGGAACTTTCTGCTGCTCAGCATCAGGGTCACTTACTTAATAAAATAACAATGAAAATGTGGTAAGAGTTGGGATCTTCTTTCAGATACATACTCTTCAGTGCCTCTTTTCCACTTGTACTGAAAACATGACTTGTTCAGCAGAGATTCAGGTCGAGCCTTCCTGGCTCAGCCTCCCTGGTGTGAGTGAGAATCATTTAGAACAACTTGATTGCTTAACAATCAATATAAAAATTTGCAAGAATAGCTTGCTAGGAGAGCTGAGGTGATTATGTCATCTCCATGGAGATGGAGCTTGGATGCAATATCGTGTGGAGTTGTTGCAGATGGACTCCGCTCATTTAGTTTAACACGTGGGTAGCCTTTTTCTGCAATCACTCTTCTGGTTTAACTTAATTCCTCCTTAAACAGAGGAATTAGTGCATTTGAAATTCATACCTTACTGTAGGCTGAATTGATTTTTCAGTGTTGGACAAGACTTTTGAAGTATTTGCAAAAAATTTACTCAACAGTATCTTACAGATTCTGTATACTCAACAGAATCTTACACAGGTTTTGTTTAGTTTTGTTCTTAAATTTAAGTTGAATTCAGCCAACAGAATATACTGAATATATGGATTTCTCTTAGCATGCAAGTAATTCTCCCCCTGGGGGGGAAACAGGAATTACTAGTAGCCGTAGTGAGGGTCAAGTAAAGTAACACGCATCTACTTTAAAATAGTTAAGAGTTATTTCAAAATGCAGAAGAAGGTTATTTCTCAGTAGCAAGCTCATTTTTTCCATCAGGCATCCACTTAATTTACTACTGTATATTGAAAAAGGTCTTGGGTTGGCACAATTTAAAACCTTGTAGTGTCCATAGTTAGTGACATCATGAGATGTAAATGGTGCATGTGACTGTATCTGAGTGCTTGAAGTTCAAGTTTATGATTATGGTGAAGCAGAATCGTCCCTTAACTCTCTAGATGATTCAGGTTACAACAGAATGGCAGTCTAAATATGACACTTTTATGTGTGATTTGTGGCTGTTACTTTTCAGTGATGTTTTCACAACTGAATGGCAAGTAATGCTGTATTCTGGGAAAAGAAGAGCAGCCTTCCAAAAACTGAGTCTGACACATGCAGTTGTCCCTCATTAGCATGTGAGACATAGTTCGCCAAGGCCGTCCTGAGACAGTGCTATTAAAATTCACCAAGAGTTATACAAGGAATATGTTTGTTCATTGAAAATATTATTTTTTCATTCAAATTTTATTCTGTTTTGCTCCTTGCTCTTTTTTCCATGTCGTTAGTTTGGTTTATTCATCAGACCTTCTCCCTAATTGCTTCTTGTCCTTCCTTTTTTTCCCTTTTGCTCGTTTCTCATTGTCTTTTGTAAACAGCACTATAATTTGATAATGTTTTGACAGTCCTGGGAGACTCTGATGAAAAATATGTTTTAAATTAGGAGAGATAAACCGCACGTGCTCAGCAGAATATAGAACTGCCATTATTGATGTATTTCTCTCCTTCACTCTAGGTGCGCTTAATGATCACGGACGCTGCAAGACACAAGCTCCTTGTACTAACTGGGCAGTGCTTTGAAAACACAGGAGAACTCATTCTTCAGTCAGGGTCCTTCTCCTTCCAGAACTTCATTGAGATCTTCACAGATCAAGAGGTGTGTTCAGAAAAGTGTCTTCCATACGTTGTCATGTAATGGCAGAGGTTTCTAGGAGACTAAAAATGGCCCTCTGTGTTAGAGTTAGCATCGTCAGCCTGATGCTCTTTATTCTTCATTATAGGCTTTCTTTCAAACATGTATTTAATTGACTTTAGATTAGATGTAAATTGCCTAACAAAATAATTAAATTTTAATTTGGGGAATTAAATTGTAACTTCCAGAAACAGAAAATCAAGGAAACTTTTGACAATGGCAGGAGATAGTGCTGTGTTTAAAAAATACAGGTTGTTTATCTAAGGTACATATACAAAGCAGTCAAATTGAACTTGACACCAGGTTCTTGCCTGGTGGTAGCTAAGTAATAGGTGACATTAAATAAGACAGAGGCTCTCTGTTGGAATAGCTGTAGTTTTTTGCACCACCTACCTGCGTGGCTTCTTTATAGTAGTGTTTAAAATTTGGCCAGTGGAATCTGTAAAACTTGTGATTTTTACCTACCAAAAGGATAAGTATGAAGTATACCGGTATTTAATGCTGTTTGTTTCATGACTTGTTATTTTGCTGTCTTGCTTAATGTACTGTGTCTGAAAGCTCCCATAGGGCAGGAACCCATAGTAAACAAGCTGTCATGCTTAATTTGGCTGCTGAGTAAAGTATATATTTAAATAAAATATATGGCTGCATCCCTAGGAATTTAGTTTCCAAAATTAATTAGGAGCATGTCAGTGGAGTGAGATTTGAAAGTTCAGCACTGAAAAAGCAGTTTGCATGAGCTCCAGCGTGACCTTATTGTATCCATTTGATCCTATCCTCAAAGCCTCTTTGTTCAGCATACAGTTGTAGCGTTGCGGAAAGAGCTGGATTCCTGCTCTCTGAAACACACGTGACGCCTAAAACTCACTGGCAGTTCACAGAGTCACTTTTCTATGAAAACCCAGCCTCCTTGCATCTCTGGCTAATTAGCGACACATAATTACTTTATGCAAGACTAGGGGCAAATCCTACCATTACCGTTAGAGGAGGCGAAATTGTTGGCTGGAAAACTTGCTGTTTTCCTTCACCAGCTGTGACACCTTTAAAACTTGAGGATTTCTCAACAGATGTCTCTCAGTGCTTGAAAAGACAGTCAGGTCCACAGATACATTTTGTTGCTCCCCGAGTGACTTTGAATCCAGAGAAGAGAAGGAGCGGTTACATCTCTGTGTTATCAAATAGCATAGGCAGTGGAACTGTCTATATCTTTGGTGTCACCATTTGAAATGCAAATCCATTGAGGTCTTTTCTGGGGCATTCCTGAACTTGCTATTCCTAACAGATATGATCTGTGTCTGGAATAATTTTTCTGCAGCTTTCATTGGCCTGCACTATGAGTGGCTTAACACTGTCTGCATTGTGCGTGCCAACTTTTAGGAGCAAAAAAAGTCAGAAATTAGGAGTACGAAGCAGAAATCCAAATATGGTATAGTACAAACTGGAAAGGACTAACCCCAAACTTTGGCTTTATTTTCTGGCTAGATAAAAAAACATATGATTTTTTTATCTAGCCAGAAAATTGGCCCTACATGAGAAACAGTCTGTACTCTAGTTATCTCCTTATGTGTGCAACAGACTTGGATTTATTCATCCAGAGGAAGTGATCTTTTACTACTTTTGTCTCTCCCTAATAATGTGTTTTCAACCCTAATCAGAGACACAGCATAAGGGGTACACTTGAGATCCTAAATCCATTTCAGAGCTGTGGTCTGTGCTGCCCCTCTTTTCTTATTTCTTCAATAAACAACAGGAATGGTTCTCTTCTATTCCTTATCTTTCATCCTTTTCAGCCTTTTCTCCTTTTATTTTGTTTTGCTTTGTTTTTTCCTTTGCTCCTTTTCAGACAAAGCTGTGTCTGACATATAGGTGAGATTTATTTATAATCCTGTCAAATGGTTTAGCTACTAAGTAAGGCTGACAAGGAAGATAGAAAATATTTATTTTCTGCTTTATTTAGGTATTGGTTGGATTATTTTTCTTTGGGTACCAGCCACTGCATCTTTGTTGAGTTTTATTTTTGGTAAATGCTGCAAATAAATTATGTAACACAAAGAAGGGAAGTGAGACATACACACACAGAGGCCCAGAGATCTAATGCAATCAAACATCATTAATTTTTTATATATTCATTTCTTCCGCTGATTCAGCTTATGGTCCAAGACTTTCAAATTATTCAGCTGTAGTGTAATCTATATGATCTTTATGAAAACTGTTCTTACAGCCTGAACTGGCAATTGAGTCTCTGCAAAGAAGGTTGTGGTATTTTTCATGATGATGAGCTGGCATATTTTGCACTGACATTTTATGTCTGAATTACTTCTTTAAAGAAGTTTACATAACTTGGTGGTCTCTTTGTTAAGAGCAAATAGAACAGAAATGGGCTACATTTAACCTAATTGTCAGTAAAAAAAAAGTCAAATGAAAGGATCTCTGGAACTGGGAGAAGGTATGAAATATGTCATACTTTTTCATATTTGTTTGTCTACTAATCTGGGACCATCAAATATTGTTTTTTAGTTCAGACTGGAGTAGAACAACAGCTCTTCATACTATGGCATAGAACTCCTTGTTTTCTGTGCCTTTATTTCAGCAGCTGGTTTTGGTACTAGCATGTTGTTACCAAATACTGTCAAAATTAATGGAATTATTCTAGATTTCAACTTATGTGGTCCATGAGTTTAAAATCAAAGTAATGACAAGAGCATTTTTAACCCTAACAATTTTTTTCTGGCTCTTTCTTTAGTCCTTTTACCTCGCAGTCTCAGAAATACAAAACTTGTAGCTGTTTGCATTTCTGAAGCAGTAACGCATTTCTTAGTGTTCTGGAAAACTCTCCTGCAGTCAGTCATGCTAATATGGGAGCAGTGCTGGCTTTTCAGGATCCAGCCTGCAGAAGGAACTGCGGTAACGATGGTGTGGTGGAATAGAGAAGGGGTGAGGAAGGCGACTGCCCCTGGGAGGATGCTGGCCTCCTCTGGGTTGCAGTTACGCTGTGCCTGTTAAGCGGATGTGCTTTGTCCCTTAGATATTTGGCCGGCTCTTCTGGATGGACTGGCACAGCAGGGAGACTCATGAGCCAATAGCAGAGATAGTGGCAGCTCTGGCAGTGTTAGCCTCATAGTCCTCACACCCTCTCCGTATAAAAGCTTGTACCATCCTCCTATTAAGGGTGGAGGAGGGAAGGGGGAACCTTGGGGTACTGTCGTCCTTTGGGCAATAGGGCCCAGGAATAAGGTCCTTTGTATTTAAAAATTACGGTAGTAAACTATTTGTGGTAACAGGTTCCTTTAGCTTCTAGGAGGGATACTCCCCAGTGCAGAAGCAAATGAAAAAGGTTTTACCCACCTGATCAGGAAATATTATGTTCTGACGTTAATTGTAATTAAAAAATGAATTTACATGCATCTTCTTGTGGTTTTGGTTTACAACCCTAGATTGGTGAATTATTGAGCACCACACACCCTGCCAACAAAGCCAGCTTAACTCTTTTCTGCCCTGAGGAAGGGGACTGGAAAAATTCCAACCTTGACAGACACAACCTTCAAGACTTTATTAACATTAAACTCAACTCAGCTTCCATATTGCCCGAAATGGAAGGACTCTCTGAATTCACAGAGTATCTGTCAGAATCAGTAGAAGTGCCATCACCATTTGACATTTTGGAACCTCCAACCTCAGGAGGCTTCTTGAAACTCTCCAAACCCTGCTGTTATATTTTCCCGGGGGGAAGAGGGGACTCTGCATTGTTTGCAGTGAATGGATTCAACATGCTTATCAATGGAGGATCTGAAAGAAAATCTTGCTTTTGGAAACTTATCCGGCACTTAGACAGGGTAGATTCCATTCTGCTCACTCACATCGGAGATGACAACCTGCCAGGAATCAATAGCATGCTTCAGCGAAAGATAGCTGAATTAGAAGAGGAACAGTCCCAAGGGTCTACTACCAACAGTGACTGGATGAAAAATCTGATCTCACCTGATTTAGGAGTTGTATTCCTTAATGTACCTGAGAACCTGAAGAACCTGGATCCTAACTTTAGAGTAAAAAGGAGCGTAGAAGAAGCTTGTTTTACTCTCCAGTATTTAAATAAATTGTCTATGAAACCAGAACCTCTTTTCAGAAATATGGGAAATACCATTGACCCCATCATTTTATTTCAGAAAATGGGAGTTGGCAAACTTGAGATGTATGTGCTTAATCCTGTCAAAAATAGCAAAGAGATGCAATATTTTATGCAGCAGTGGAGTGGTACTAACAAAGATAAAGCTGAATTCCTGCTACCAAATGGCCAAGAACTAGACATTCCGTTATCCTATTTCACCTCTGTCTCATCCCTGATTGTGTGGCATCCAGCTAATCCTGCAGAAAAAATAATCCGAGTTCTGTTTCCTGGAAACAGCACTCAATATAATATTCTGGAAGGACTAGAAAAACTCAAACACTTAGACTTCCTTAAACAACCAATGGTTACACAAAAAGACCTAACTGGGAACATTGCTAGTCCAGCTGTGAAACAAGCAAAGTTGAAACAACGAACAGACAGCAAGGAGAGTCTCAAGCCTGCTGCAAAGACACCACCAAGCAAGCCTGTCAGAAAAGAATCTAAAGAAGAAACACTGGAGCCTGCAAAGCCTAGTCCAGCACCAGAAAAGCCTCAGAAGTTGGAAAGCAAAGAAAAAGTTCCAGTTAAAAAAGAGAAACCAGCAAAAGTGGAGACCAAACCTACAGTGGCAGAAAAAGACATAACAAGTAAAGAAGAACAATTAGTAAAATCTGAAACTCCTGAAAAACAAACTACAGATGTAAAACCAAAAGTGTCAAAGGAGAAGCCAGTGAAAAAGGAAGTCAAAGCAAAACCTGAGGAAAAGAAAGAGGAAAAAGAAAAACCAAAGAAAGAGGTTTCTAAAAAAGAGGAGAAAACACCCATCAAAAAAGAAGAAAAACCCAAAAAAGAAGAGCTCAAGAAAGAAGTTAAAAAAGAGGTGAAAAAGGAAGAGAAGAAGGAAACTAAGAAGGAAGTAAAGAAAGAAGCTCCACCAAAGGAAGCTAAAAAAGAAGCTAAAAAAGAAGAGAAGAAGGAAATTAAAAAGGAAGACAAAGAAGCCAAAAAAGACATCAAAAAGGTTCCTAAAGAAACAAAGAAGACAGCTGCTCCTTCGACTGAAGCCAAAAAGCCAGCAGCAAAGCCTAAACCACAAAAGAAGGAGGAACCTGCTAAAAAAGAAGCAGTACCTGCTGGAAAGCCAAAGGAAAAAGGAAAAGTTAAGACTGTGAAGAAGGAGATCAAAGTCAGTGGAGCACAAGCTGCCCTTGCAGCAGTTGGAGTTGCTGCCACTACTGTAGCAGCTGTAGCAGCTGCAGAAATTACAGCCAGTGGAAAGGAACTTGAAGCAGAGAGGTCCCTTATGTCTTCACCAGAGGATTTAACAAAGGATTTTGAGGAATTAAAAGCTGAAGAAGTAGAAACAGTAAAAGAAACAAAACCTCAAGTTGCACTTATAGAGGATGAACTGAAACTCACTGGCACAGTACAAAAAGAGGCCTTTGAAGTACAAAAAGAAAAATTAGATAATGAAGGGCCTGCCGAGTCCTCTGATGAAGGCATAACTACCACAGAGGCTGAGGGTGAGTGTGAACGGACACCCGAAGAATTGGAACCTGTGGAAAAGCACAGGGTTGATGACAATGAAAAGTTTGAAGATGAGGGAACTGGCTTGGAAGAATCATCCGAAGCAGGAGATTATGAGGAAAAGGCAGAGACAGAAGAAGCTGAAGAACGAGGTGAAGATGAAGAAGAAAAGACACCACTGGACACCACAAAACCATATATGGAGGAGCCAAGAAAAATTGAAGAGGGCTCAGAAGAAATAATGGCTGAAGCAGATGCTAACATTAAAGATGAAAAGTATTTTGAAAAGGCAGATTATGAGGCATCAGATGAACGGGCTGAGGAAGACAGGGAAGAAGCAATAGAAAAGGCAGAAACTGAAGAGACTGAAGAAGAAGAGGAAGACAGAGCAGACGACATCAGAGATGAAGAGGAAACTGAAAAAATAGAAGCTGAAGAAGATTATGTGATGGCTGTGGTAGACAAAGCTGCAGAAGGTGGTGAAGTTGAAGATAAATATGGCCTACTCATAATTACACCAACAAAACGCTCAGAGCCTCAGTCTCCAGCAGTTGAACCAGCCTCTTCTATCCATGATGAGACATTACCTGGTGGTTCAGAAAGTGAAGCCACTGTTTCCGATGAAGAAAATAGAGAAGATCAGCCTGAGGAGTTCACTGCTACTTCAGGTTACACACAGTCTACCATCGAAATATCCAGTGAGCCAACTCCAATGGATGAAATGTCGACACCCCGGGATGTCATGAGTGATGAAACTAACAATGAGGAAAGCGAGTCACCCTCTCAAGAGTATGTCAACATTACCAAGTATGAGACATCACTGTACTCTCAAGAGTTTGGCAGACCTAAACTTTCTCCACTTCCAGATGCTTTTAATGGATTATCTGAAGGATCCAAAACAGAGGCCACAGAAGGTAAAGACTATAATGCCTCAGCTTCCACCATCTCACCACCTTCTTCATTAGAGGAAGACAAATTCTGCAAATCTGCATTCCAAGATGTATACCGGCAAAAAGAAAGTGAAATCCAAGGCACTGCCAAATTAGAAATCAAAGAACCCTATCAAGAAGATGTTGGTGAAAAACGTAGTCCAGTCAAGAGTCCAGCTGACAGTTTGTCCCCTCCATCACCTGTTGCCAAAACACCACTGAGTGAACGTAGTGTGAACTTTTCACTCACTCCCAATGAGATCAAGGTCTCGTCTGAGCCTGTCCCCATTGCTACATTGCCTGATGCACGTCAAGAAGTTGCTGAAGAGCACTGTGCAAGCCCTGAAGATAAAACGTTAGAAGTAGCATCTCCCTCACAGTCTGCTGCGGGTAGTGCTGGCCACACACCTTATTATCAGTCTCCCACTGATGAAAAGTCCAGTCAGCTTCCCTCTGAAACCAGTGAAAAGTCAACAGAAGCTGCTGTTAGCTTTGAATTCAGTGAAGTCAAAGATGAGTCTGCAAAACCCAGAATAAGCCCTATGGATGAGCCTGTGCCAGATTCAGAATCTCCTATTGAAAAGGTTCTCTCGCCTCTACGGAGTCCACCACTGATAGGTTCAGAAACCACTTATGATACATTTTTGAGTGCTGATTTAAAGTCTCCCACCAGAGATTACGGAAGTCCTTCTGAGGGAAAACCTGAAAAAGAAAAATCACCTGTTCAGATGAGCCCAGCTTCTGAAGCCAGCTCCGTGGGCCTTTTCCAAGAAAAAGAAGATGAAAAAAGCATGGAGTTTATGGTAATTAAGGAAGGCTTCAGCCTAGAAAGGAAAATGGAGGATACAGAACCCAGCAGCTCCCAGTCTTCACTGGTCTTGGATGAGCGGAAGTTAGCAGGTGATCTCTCACCTACTCAAATAGATACCAGTCAGTTCGGTTCTTTAAAAGAAGATACCAAAATGTCAATTTCTGAAGGCACTGTTTCTGACAAGTCTGCAACTCCTGTTGATGAGGTTGTAGCAGAAGACACCTATTCCCATATAGAAGGAGTAGCTTCTGTCTCTACAGCATCTGTTGCTACTAGTTCATTTCCAGAACCAACTACTGATGATGTTTCTCCTTCTTTGCATGCTGAGGTTGGATCTCCCCACTCTACCGAAGTTGATGATTCCCTTTCAGTGTCAGTTGTACAAACACCAACAACTTTTCAGGAAACAGAAATGTCTCCATCTAAGGAAGAGTGCCCAAGGCCCATGTCAATTTCTCCACCAGATTTCTCACCTAAAACTGCAAAATCAAGAACACCAGTGCATGATCACAGATCTCCTGAGCAGTCAACTATGTCAGTAGAATTTGGTCAGGAGTCCCCTGAGCAGTCTTTAGCAATGGACTTTAGTAGGCAATCTCCAGAATATCCTACGGTAGGCACTGGTATACACCATATATCTGAAAATGGACCAACAGAAGTAGATTATAGCCCTTCAGATATACAGGAGCCTACTTTTGCACGAAAGATTTCCCCCGTGGAGCAGTCACCTTACTCTCAGGAGAAAGATATTTCAGAAATTATTTCAGTTTCTCAAATTGAAGCTTCATCCTCAACTTCATCAGCTCATACACCTTCCCAGGTAACTTCACCACTGCCAGAGGAAACTTTTTCAGGTGCTGTTCCACCCAGAGATATGTCACTGCATTCTTCTTTTACCTCAGAAAAGGTGCAGAGCCTAGGAGAAAAGCTGTCACCAAAGTCTGACTTATCTCCATTAAGTCCAAGGGAATCTTCTCCTCTGTACTCTCCTAGTTTTCCAGATTCACCTCCTGCAATCAAAGAATCGGTGTCAGCTAGTCACACACCTTCATTGTCACTGCAGGTGTCCTCTGTCAAAGCATTTGGTTACCAGGAACCCCTAACAAAGCACAGTCCAGAACCTTTACTCAGCCCAGAAAAAGAAGATTCAGAGAAAAGCAGCAGGTCACCAGAAGAACTTAGTTATTCTTATGAGGCCACAGAGAAAACTTCTAGGTCACCAGAGGATGTTAGCTACTCCTATGAGACAGTTGGAAAATCTACTAGATCACCTCAGGCCATGGATTATTCCTATGAGACAACCGAAAAAACCACTAGGTCACCTGAGGCTGCAGATTATTCCTATGAGATAATTGCGAAAAATATGAGGTCATCTGAGGCCACAGATTATTCTTATGAGATGACAGGGAAAACCACTAGGTCACCTGGGGACACAGATTATTCCTATGAGACAACAGGGAAAACCACTAGGTCACCTGGGGACACAGATTATTCCTATGAGACAACAGGGAAAACCACTAGGTCACCTGGGGACACAGATTATTCCTATGAGACAACAGGGAAAACCACTAGGTCACCTGGGGACACAGATTATTCCTATGAGACAACAGGGAAAACCACTAGGTCACCTGGGGACACCGATTATTCCTATGAGACAACAGGGAAAACCACCAAATCACCTGAGGCCACAGATTATTCCTATGAGAGAATTGGGAAGGCTACTGGATCACCCGATACTATGGATTACTCCTATGAGACAACAGGGAAAACCGCTAAGTCACCAGAAGCTGTTAGCTACTGCTATGAGACAACTGGGAGAACGACCAGGTCACCAGAGGCCATGGCTTACTCCTATGAAACAACTGGGAAAGCCTCCAGTTCACCTGAAGCCACAGATTACTCATTTGAGACAACTGGGAGAGCCACCAGGTCACCTGAAGCTACTAGCTATTCCTATGAAGCAAGTGCACATTTCACTCCAGGAAAATCGTTAGCAGAATCCCGTCAAGATGTTGACTTATGCCTTGTGTCCTCTTGCGAATATAAACATCCCAAAACTGAACTTTCACCCTCATTTATCAACCCAAACCCCCTAGAGTGGTTTGCAAGTGAAGAACAGTCTCAAGATCAGGAGAAGCCATTAACTCAATCCGGGGGAGCTCAGCCACCTTCTGGGGGAAAGCAGCAAGGGCGGCAGTGTGATGAAACCCCTCCCACGTCCGTGAGCGAGTCTGCCCCATCTCAGACTGATTCGGATGTTCCCCCAGAGACGGAGGAGTGTCCTTCCATCACTGCAGATGCCAACATTGACTCGGAAGATGAGTCAGAAACCATTCCGACGGACAAGACCATTACATACAAACACATTGACCCGCCGCCTGTCCCAATGCAGGATCGCAGCCCTTCCCCTAGGCACCCTGATGTTTCCATGGTTGATCCAGAGGCTCTGCCTGTTGATCAGAATTTAGGTAAACCTTTGAAGAAGGACCTCAAAGAAAAGACAAAGACAAAAAAGCAGGGTACTAAGACCAAGTCATCTTCTCCTGTTAAAAAAAGTGATGGTAAACCAAAACAAGTGGCTTCACCAAAGCCAGCTATAAAAGAATCTTTAGACAAAATTTCCAAAACAGCTTCTCCAAAAAAGAAGGAGTCTGTGGAGAAGGCAACCAAAAATATCTCTAATCCAGAAGTAAAGTCTCGAGTGGAAGAGAAAGATAAGGACACCAAGAATGCAGCAAATACAACGTCCAAGTCAGCAAAGACTGCAACCACAGGTAAAGACAGATAGCAGTTCCCTAGTGTTAAGATTTTCTTAGTGCAGTGAAGTTAGGTTGCCTTTATATCAGCAGAGAATGTGGTTTGTAGCAAATCCCCAAAGAAAGTCCAGGTTTTAAATATAAATCCAGCGTGTAAAGGCCACATTTAAATGCATGAAATTCACTAATTTAACTTTTGTAATCTGAGAAACTTTATGTGTCAGTTTACTCAGAGAGTACATAAAACATAAAGAACTTAATACTAGCTGTCTAAACTGTTAACCAACTAATGGAATTAAACGTACCACTTTTGTAGGTGAAGTGAAATCAGTAGCAAAGTGAACCACTTTATTCATTGTAAGAAACAAGTAGGCACAATTCTCTTAACATAAATTAATGCCATTTAATATTGTGGGAGGCAAAGGTACTATCGGCCATTGGATGCTCTTATTACTTTGCTGGATTAATTTTAAAAGTAGTATCTTAAAAAATTATAATAGTAGTAAGAGCACTATCAGTGAACTAAGCATGTACATCACATAATCCGGTTAAAGTCTTATGCCATCAGTGATGACTAAACATACAGAAAGTTAATGTCATTTTGAATGACTGTTGTGTATTCTAAGTAGTAATAAAATATGAATTAGATTACTGAAGGAGGCATTGTACTAATCTGTTGTTTCCGGCATATCTTGTTAGAGAGTGTTTGGGGGATACTTTGATTATGCTGTTGTCAGCACTGATGTTCTGTTGAAAGCTTTTTGACAAGGAGCAGGTCTAGGATTCAGCACAAACAAACCAGCATTCAACTGTCTTTAGCTTCCTCATTTTAAGTGGTCCACTGTTCCTTTCTTCGTTCATCGTTTGCATGTCTCTGTTAGTAGATGCGTTTCAAAGCAGCAGTATAGTTCCTCATGCTGTACATTTCCCCAGCACTTTAGCTCTATATGAGATTCTTCTTCCTTAAAGCATACTTCTCAGATATACACTAGAGCAGAAGACAAGGCTCTATTTGATAATGACATTTAAGTGTAAAACGTAATGTCTAATATTTTATCCAGTGTTGGTATCCACAATTCAGAAAGATATATCACAGATTTTTTATGATAAAAGATGATAAAAGATTTTGTAACATAACCAATAGTAAAAACTCTCTAATTCAGGAAATCTTATCATATCATGATGCTTATTTGGCATATTGCCCTGGGATGAATGGCAGGATATGCTAGACGACTGTAATGGACTTTGCTGGCCTTACAGTTTGTGACCCTAAATAGAGTGTATTGGTCAGATAATTGTTTACCAAGCTTCATTCTCTGTAACAACATGAGAAGGCTAGTAGAACATAAATGGTGATCACCTGGATAAAATTACTGGTTGAATCCTGATTTTCAGTTCAAACCATGATCCAGTGTGTAGCAAAAGCCGCTTTATTTTTGGGTAGTATTTTTAATGTGAGTGTTTAAACTTTGAACTTCTTTTTGACTGAAGCTCTTCTTGGAACAAGTACTATATGATATACAGCAACAAAAACATGCTTCCCCCTACTTTTTGTGATAAGTGGCTAATTTGGGTGTGCAAATAAGGATCCAGCAGGCAAACAAACACCTGTTCTCAGTTCCCTGAAGTAGTTGCTTTACAAGTTTCTCTGTCCTCCCAAGTCCCTCTTTGACACTCTTTCCGCTCACGTGTAGTAGCTTCCTGATCCACCTGTAGGGCAGTCTGAGCATATCAACAGCTACCATGTCTTGCTATGTGCTGATGCCCCAGATCTCAGGACTGCTTCAAACCTGCATGGCTCCCTATGTTACCCTAAGGTTTATAATCGTGTGTACCTGAGACTTTCGAAAAGCTGTACGTCTTAACCTGGAAAATAATACCACCATTTATTGAGTGGTAATTCACTAATCACAGCCCTGTGTAGTAATTGTTGGATAACAGTAGTATATTACTGGGAAAGCTTCAGTCAATTTTTGGTTATGTGGTAGTGAGTTTTATTGTATTATGTAGTTACAGTTATTCAGGTTTTTCCTCCCATTACAATTGTAATTGGACACAACAAAGCTGGAACATGTCATTAGATGTAGGAGGACAATGCCATAATTGGACACATCTCACCTCAGCAGTTATAACAGTAATTAATAAATGC
Organism: Mycteria americana; assembly: GCF_035582795.1. Classification (NCBI taxonomy): domain Eukaryota; kingdom Metazoa; phylum Chordata; class Aves; order Ciconiiformes; family Ciconiidae; genus Mycteria; species Mycteria americana. The sequence goes on along the minus strand of NC_134396.1, from coordinate 21,602,548 downwards.
ATGTTTTTAAACAGCCTGTGATATATTCTTTTGTTGTTTGATTTCCAAAGGACCTGGGAATACTAAGGTGGCAAAATCTACAGCAGTGCCTCCAGGACCTCCAGTGTATTTGGATCTGGTGTACATTCCCAACCACAGCAACAGCAAGAACGTCGACGTTGAGTTTTTCAAGAGGGTGCGGTCATCCTACTACGTGGTGAGCGGGAACGATTCTGCAGCCGAGGAGCCAAGTAGGGCTGTTCTGGACTCCCTGCTGGAGGGCAAGGCGCAGTGGGAGACTAACATGCAGGTAGGCTCTTCACTAGTACCTCTACCTGGAAATTTAACCTTCTCTGGGAAGCAACTATGGGAAGCCAGAGTGCCTCTGGAGTGGACGTCTGCTGCTGGGGAATGGGGTCCCCAGGCTGGGCACCTTGTTTCACTGGTGGTGTGAGAGGACACCCAACTTAAGCACAGAGCTGCACCACACTCAGCCTCTCCCCCATTTCTGGCCCTTCTGACCTGTTCTTGGTGAATAAAACAGTTGGGAACTGGTTTACAGGGCCATTTGGCTGTTTCATCTTGTTACTATACCATATATGATCCAAGTTTGGAAACGCTGCAGTTTGTAAGTAGGAAAGAAAAGTGAATGTTTCATGGTTTATATGGTAATCACGTACACTTGGAAACTTCATGTGCTTTTCCATCATGATCAATAAGTAAACAAAATATTTGGCCATAATGTGAAGAGCTATCCATGCAGACTACAGAACTGCTACTTCTCTGGAAAGCTGCATCTCAGCACCTGACAAAACCAAGGTTTTATTTTGAGAAACTATTTCTTTGCAGTCATTTCACCTTACCTACGTGTTTATTTATTTCCTTTTGTCCATCCGTTTATGGAAGTATTTATTGCATAAAGACCCACTCTTTCCAAAAGGGAAACATACTTGTTGGCCGGGGCTTCTTACAAAGATGGTTTTCTTACCAGCTGTTTCTGTTGTCCATTCCTCAGGACTTCTCCTGTTTTGTGTTGCAGGTGACCTTAATCCCAACCCATGACTCAGAAGTGATGAGGGAATGGTACCAAGAGACCCATGAGAAACAGCAGGACCTCAACATCATGGTTTTGGCAAGCAGCAGCACTGTTGTTATGCAAGATGAATCTTTTCCTGCATGCAAGATTGAACTGTAAGAACGACACCATGCACCACAAGATTAAACATTGTTTCCAGAAATTCTTCAGTTTGAAAACACCTTTTCTAAAAATTCAACCCATCTATTTCAACTGCTGAACTATATACCTGCCAAATGCTATACTGTGTCACAGTGATGCAAGTCACTAATATTTTTCAGTCTTTGCTGATTGCTAAGGGAAATAACAGTATTCCCATAGTAGGGTTCAAATTACTGCGAAAATACAGATCCAGTTTCATCTCCGCTGAACTTTTGGAAACCATGCACTAGCAACCCCAACTGACTTCTGCCAGGTAGAGGCATTTGCCCTCTAAAGAAACACAAAGAGAGAGAAAGAGAGAGAGGGGTAGGAGGAGAAAGTAATAAATAATTAGATATGCATTAGTCTCATGGCAATAGATGTATCGCTTACTGCAGTCTGCTTATGCTCTCACATGAAAAGAAAGTTTTAAATTTGTATCAATCTGAGCTATCGCAAGGGGGATCCTTTTTTTACAGAATTAAGTTAGCTGGAAAAATAAAAAGAAACAGAATGTGGCTAGGAAGGGACGCACAACCTAAACACTCATCAGCAGTTTTCTACTTTAATTTGAACTCTGCATACTGACATACCATAACAATCATAGGCCAAATATGCACATAGTCTGCACCCCATCCAGAAGTCTAAAACCTTTCTTTCAACATGCAGAATTGTTGGTCTAAGGCATGCTCCCAGTGAAAGTCCACTCACTCCAGCCAGAACTGACCAGTCCACATGCTTGAACACCCATGTCCACTGTCAATTAACTGAAGCGAAATACCAAAGTGGTCAGGAGTACATACAGTAGACAATTTGCCTTAGAAAGTGACTTGAATGTACAAAGAAACTTGATGCATTTATTTTTTAATGTTGAGACAGCAAATTTATAAAACATCTGTGTAGGATCATAGTTACACCAGTAAAGAAGTGTGAGTGTGCATGTGTGGTACTAGAAACCTATCTGACTGGTCAAACGGCTTGGTGCTACGAATTACGTATGTTAGTTATGTGAATGCTTCATTGATGCACCTGGACAGCTCAACAAGGCAAGATGAGCATTTTTTTGAAAGCTTCTTTTGTACTGTGGAAGCAAGATTGAAGTGGTGTCCAGTATCAGAGTTACAAAACTTAGTGAAACATTCAGAATGATGAAAAAGGTTACCTGCGAGCCTGTACAGTATTCAACCTTCCTTTGTTGTACCTTATTTTATTTGTTTAATTTAAGAGTGAATATGGGAACAAATGTACAGAAACCTTTTTTTTAGTGCTGCGTGAACTTTTAATAGATGAATTTTTAACAAACGTTTTCATTTACAGGAAAATGCAAAGAAAAATTTTTAAGGTGAAGGCAATTTTTTTAGTAGTTTTGTAAGATAAATGAATAATGTTGTTTAAGGTTCTAGTGAGAATGGATATTGAGGTAAAATTTATTGAAAATAGTCAACTGCCAATACCTTTTGGGCAGTGGGGGGGTGGAAGGGTACCTTGGTGGTAAAATTAATCTATTGATGATGGCAGAAAATGGGATTTGAAAAGTTGATTGCCTAATACAAGGGTGTAACCTACATTCTCAACCCTCACAAGATCGTGAAAAAAGATAGAATAAGCAATAAGCTAAAATAAGTCTCCTTTCCTTTCCATTTTCCCTTTTCCTTTTTTCCTTTTCCCCTTTTTTCCCTTTTCCCTTTTCCCTTTTCCCTTTCCTTTCCTCCTCTTTCCTTTCCTCATCTTTCCTCCTCTCATTTCCTCTTCTTTTACTCTTCCTCTTCCTTTCTTCTTCCTTTCCTCTTCCTTTCCCTGCCTCTTCTTTTACTCTTCTTTTACTCTTCCTTTCCTTTCCTCCCTCCTTTCCTCCTTCCTCTCCCACTTCCTTTCCTTCTCTAGAGTGCTTGCAGAGGAACAGCATCGCTGTTCTGTGATTTAAGACAGTTTGGATTTTTTAGTCTCGGAAGTTTTACCCCAATTTAAAAAATCTTGTTACATTGTAGAAGGTTTGCAAATCTGAATTTAAAGATGTGAAGGCCTCCAGAATGGAGATATGTGCTGGTCTGTATGATTCACCGTTATGGCTGGTATTAAGTTTCACAATGTAGGGAACTATGACCTCATTTTATTTTCTTTACTTATAATTTATTTCAATTTTACATTGTTAGGATATTTTTGTTTAATAGGTATATGTTTGCACTCCTAATTTTTATGAGGGTTTTTTTTATACTGGTTTAGGGTCCTTTAAATGTGGGCTCCTGAGGCCCATTTAATGCTGTGAATTACTGTTTGTCAGTTGTTGGGGGTTTTGATTTATCTTTAATGTCTTCTCTTTTTTTAGGTATCTCTAGCAATGCAGTTTTATTTATTGCTATGCCTTTTAAGTCATTAAGAATAACTCAGAATGACTATGGCACAAAAGGCAGATGGAAATGTATTGTGAAAACAAGCATGTTTGCTGGGCTTATAATCATTCACTTAAAATTGCTTTTGTAACACATAGTCTACAAAGTTATAGGCAAAATGTTTGGCAGAATAGTTGTCCTATTTCTACAATTCTTTCTGCTTTGTCTACTTTGTTATATAGGTCAGATTTCAAACTTTTTGAGTGGGTGGGAACAGATTTTCTGATTTTCTGACAATATCTGAAATGGTTTGTATCTCTGCTTTGGTAGAAAATCTGTTTTAAGTACAGCAGTGGTCCTGAGACTAATCTCTCTTATGCCACTTACTCCTGTGAATCAGGAGCAATTTCAGTACAGTCAGGGAAGTTACAGTCATTTGATCCTACTGTAAATGAAATTGGAATCAAGCCTTAAGTCTCCCCAAGCAAGTTTGTGATGGCTCAAGCATTTGTTTTACTTTTAAAATAATAATAATTAGACAGTTACAGCTGATCTTAAAATGTACATTCACTTTTTTGCTGCTACAAGAATACTAAAACCCTGGTCGGGTTATTCTGAGGTATTGTAATGCCTATTCCATCCATTCCCTTTCAAATGGCAATGGCGCCTGGGTGCAACACAGCAATGAACTCCTCCATTAGCTCCTCTTGCCCTTAATGTCTTTCCTGCCTGTGGAACTAATCTAACTGTGCTAGTCCTAGTACTACACAATTAGTTTAGTGTAACAGTCGTCCAAATGTACCGTGTACATTAACGATGAGTGCTGTTGATCAGCATAGATTTCTAGGAGCATGGTTTGTTACTGATTACTCTAATTATAAAGATTCAATATCTGAGTGTAAAGGACACTCCATTTAAATGATGGTATTACCCATAACAGCATCCCCAGTCATGATCGTTATGCTATTACTATACTGCTTCATATAATTCAATGAAGAATTAACTTTGGAGATCCCACCCCACTCCTGAACTTGGACAGGGCCTCTCTTGCATGCCTTTTCAAAGTCCTGTGGTGGGCCTGACTTTATTGACCTCTATTTTCACCCCATCTTTCATAGAAATCACTTTTGATTTTTTTTTTTTTTGCTTACTTTACATACTATGGTGAATGGAGATAACTGTGTATATGAATGTGGGTTTTTTTAATTGTCTACGATAGCTTACGCATTTTAGGAGAGTTCCGGTACTCATTTACTAAGATTTAATCAATTTGTTAATTGAATTTTCAATCCCTCCCACCACAAGCAAGTCAGCTCCAAAGAGCGCTTACTGTGCATTTGGGACATTTCTGTCATACGCTTCTCTTTGTTCAACTGTCGCCAGAGGTTCTTGCTCAGTAATGATGTTTTGAGAGAAATAGTAATTTTGTTGGTCTGGATTTATTAGAAAAGGAAAAAGTATTATGTTTCCACTTGAAAGAAACTGTAAGCTTTCATCTTTTCACTTAATAATTGAAAAAAACACTAAAAGCAACTAGGGGTAAGCATTTCTTAGAATGCAATTATATTATTCACCTGGTTTAAAAATGTTTGCTATTTAAAATAAAAAAAGAAAAAAAGTCTGTTTGTTGTGACTTTACAAAAAAAACTAAAAAAATTAAGTAACTAAATAAAACAATGGCATAAAAATGTAGAAAGAAAAAAAAAAAGAATTAAAAAAGTGGCTTCTCTGCACTAGACTAGCTAGGAGCTCCAGATGGCAGGAGCTACCTCTTCAAGACTGGGCTGTAATCACAACTGTAAAAGAGGAAATATGCTTTCACATATTTGCATGCAGCCATTATCTTCCAAACCATGGAAAGAAACAGTCTTGTTGCTGGCTGAGAAGCACCTCACACACCTCCTCTCTCTTGTTCTGAATGGTGTTTGTGTCAGTCTGCAGCTGTGTATGGTATTATGTCTTATAATCCTGCATCACTTCTATTCTATCCAGTCATATCTAATGTAGAAAATTAGTTTCCAGTGAAAGTAATATGTAGTGCTTTTATGATATTTGTGTGCAATATCCCCTCGTCCATTGAGGATATTTGATGTAAAGGAAACAAACTCAGTTCCACAATAAAATACAAAAGTGGTAAAGTGGTGTTGACATGTTTCTTGTCTTTGTGTATGTATGTATTTTTAAGTTTTCCCTTTCCTTCAATCATGACTACCTACTATATGGGTTTTTTCTCAAAAGGCCAATGACTATTTAAATGCTAGATAAGAACCATACTCTATTTAGAAATTGGAAAATAAATGCGGAAGATTACTTCTATCTCTTGTGGCGTAAAGCATTACCATGATGTACCATGATGTGGCTTCTTTTTGTTGTTCTCATTTCTGTATCCCTCAGCAGCATGAGAAAACACCTCATTTTCAGTAAGTATGCGTTCAAGGGGCTGTGTCAGAGATGACGCCCAATAAAGTTACATCAAACTGAACCCACCCCGCTTTGGAAAAGAGGTCTTTTCCAAAGCTGTTGCCATTTAACAAGGGTGCGCAGCTTGTCCGCAGTGGACGTGGACCCATCCCAACAGCCGCTGCCTGATAACCCTGTGAGAGGGGATGGAGCATTTGGGGAAGCTGGGCTCTCAGTTTAGTTTTTTACTTTATAAAAATCAGACTTCTCCTCTACTGCGGTTAAAGGGACACTGTAAGATCAGGCTTTCTGCCTTTGTAGTTTTGCTTGCCACTGCAATGCCTGCCGTGGCGAGGTGTAGCAGTCAACACTTACATTTTTTAGCTCGGAGACACGGTGATGACCTGAAAGCAGGTAAAGGCTGGGGCAGCAGGGAGCAAGGGGTGCTCGCTCCCAGGAGAAGCAGTGGCCCTGCGGGATCTCCTTCACCTCAGACAGCAGTCTTTTTTGTGGGCCCTTATCTGTCTGCAACATTCAAAGTTTAATTTGTAACTTCTAATGACATTATTAAGAAGTACTGTGCTTGGCTTGAATTGGGCTGAGCATGGCAAAGTAGAGCAAAACACAGACCAGATGAAAGGAGTCAACTGCTGCAAATCTTATATTTCAAGTATAATCCTACATATGTCTACGTCAAGTTTTTTTGAGCTGTTGTGATAGAGTAGACTGATGCTACTTAAAGTGATTGTGCAAAGCAGACCAGGTCAGGCTTCAACCCCAATTATTCACCTGCAGTTGCAGGTGAAGTTCTGGATTTGCACAGGTGGGACTACCCACGGTACCTGTGGATAGGGGCAGGCCAGCCTGGTCTGTAGCGCTTGGTTTGATGCTTCCAGATGCCAAATGAAAGCTCCTTTCTTCAAAACAGCTGCTGAGGAGGAGAAATTTTATTTCCACTAGTGTGGTTAATGAACAAATTCAGTCAGCTTATGAAGTATTTTCAGATGGCATGGGAAAATGATAGTCCCTCAGACCTTTTTGGTCTGTCTGAAATGAGGGATCTGTCTTGTGGCATCCTAGACCTGGAGACTGTTTAATAGTGATTTCTAGTGTTCTGTGGTTGGGAGGAAATTGTAGCTTTTCATGGTTCCTAGGATGGGGTGGAAAGAGGTGTCCAGGGCTCACTTGAGTAATAGACCTCATAGATCCAGCTCATTCCCAGCATTGCAGCAAAGCTCCTTGGCTTCCTAGAGGGTGTCTCTGGGCACATGGGACTTCTGCTACATGAGCATTGCCCATGTCCTTCACTCAGCGAACAGTTTTTGACCACTGCCTGCCGCTGTGGTCCCTACTTTCATCTCCCACAGACACGACCAGTCCACACTAGCATGAAATCCCCAGGGCATTGTCCTCTGTTGTGCTGCGTGTGCTTTCTTCAGATTCAGCCCAAAACCACCAGAGGCTGAGTAATGCCGAGTGCTCTCAGCTTGCCAGGGGATTTGCTGTTTTCTGACTGCATGCTCAGCATCGTTTCCACCAGAAATTAGATACTGAGGAGAACTAAAGAACTAAATCAGCAGGTGCTGTACGAGTCTGCATGAGCTCTGTTCGCTGGTTCTCATGGATGCTTACCACTTGATGTAGCTGCTTCTCTGCAGTTCAACAAGTCCAGCATTACTGGCCCCAGTGTGAATAGCCAGCAAGGCGGGGTGGAGGTTGACTGGCATCTGCTGCCAGCTTCACTGCCAAAACAATTGCATATGCCATGATTTACACGTCATACAGCAGCTCTGCCCATCACCTGTGCTTGTGAATTACACAGAGAAGATAAGTGAAATAGATGGAACTTACGTCCTAATACAAACAAAGCCAAATATACATAACAATGTCTGTACACACTGAGGTTACACCCTCTATAGCTGTTAAGGTCCAGAAATTAATTTTGACGGAGCTTTTACAAACCTCGTGCTATCTCAGCCCAGCTGTGGTACTCTCTTAGCTTAAAGAGTTGGAGGTAAACTGAACCACTGCCACTTAAATACTGAATATGAACCCCTCCCGAGTGCAAGTCAGTATTTACAGGAAGAGTTTACAGTTTCTAAAGATGTAATTATAGCAGCAAGTTACCATGTGTAAGGCCCAGAACAGGCTTGAAAGTTTCTTTCCCAATTCGTTTAGGGGAGGAATTGTCAGGATTTGCAATAAACAAGATACATTGAAAGCTGAATTTTGTCCTGATATCTAATGTAATTGTCAATGGAGCTCTAATGCTATTTCTGTGCCTGGGGAATCTGGAATTTAGAATGGGTTGAGTGGACTTGAGTTTATCAGAAAGGTTTAAGAGCAGCAACAGTTAGTACTATGCAATTGCTAGCTGAGTTCAGTGACAACTTTGTGATTACTGGAAGTTATATATATTTCCGTGGGGAGATTGACCCGAGTAGATGGCACAGTTTTCTATCATATGTTTAGTATCTTAAGTTGCTCTTGAATTAATGTTTTGTCACTAATTCTTGACCTATACTTCATTCTCCACAGTCTTACTTTGAAATAGTCACTGTCCCAAGTTCAGGTTGCTTGTCACTTATGTCAGCAGTAGTTTCTCTTCTGCAATCAAGCCTTGTCCTCATCTCAACATTTCCTATCATTAAATTTCTGGGAAGGTGAATTTAACTTTACTTTCCACAAATGTGCTCAGATACTCACTAGAAATACATTTTGCAAGGTTCAGGTATAGTTTCTACATAAACAGCCCCAGCAAAACCAGCAGCAGTACTTGCAGAATCAGATGCTGTTCAGTGGACCACAGCTTGCATTCCTCAAAGTCAAGGGTGCAGTTCCCTTTCGTACCAGCTTATGACTCCAGCTTCCCGAGGAGGCGCGGGAAGAATGAACACTTGCTAACCTGTGCCCTGGGTTGTCTTCTGCCTGTCTCAGCGGCACAGTGATGGCTGCTCAGGTCAGAAACCCCCTTGCACCAGCCAACCTTCATCTGCAGCTGGGGTAGGTCATCGTCCTGGTCCCACAGCTTTAGGGTGACCAGAAAGCCCTGGGATGGGCAGGCAAGCAGCTGGGACAGGCCACTGGGGGAGGGAGCAGGTGTTTGAAGCTGTGGGAAGGGGCTCCATACCAGTGCTGCGTGCAGGACACAGCATCTGACTGGGTCTGAGAGCATCTAGTAACCTTATCTTGGCGAGGTCGGGTGTTACCATAAATAGGGCCCATCTGTGCAAGGCTTCAGGCAACATTTATTTGAGCTGCAAGGGAATAAATATGTAATTTTCCTCTTGTGAATAATGGATAATGACCTTCAGTGCTTCGCTGGAAGTGTTCTGCCAGTGATACTTGTGGGAGGAAGAGTTACATGTTTGCTCTGTCTAATCAGCAGCGTATTTGGTGTCTGCCATGGATTTGAATTGGGAAGCTGCTTTTTGAATTAAAAGGAAGAGCTTTAACCTTTAAAATGCTGGTTTTTTTCTCCTAACAGTGGCTGAATTTGTGCCAACATACCAAACAGGCTTTGCACTTGTACTGGTTTCTGTTTCTTTTGGCTAGTATTGTTGAGAGAAGGGTCTCTCCCACACCTGGGGAAATATGGGAGAGCTGTTAACACTGTCTAGCATGTGCAAGTCTGGCAGTGCTGTACCATAAGCGTTAGTGCAGGCAGGTATTATTTAGGCTGCTGGTCACCTTGTTTGCATGCATAGCTCAGTGACTGTGCATGCAAATGTATTGCTTCTAGCACCGGGAGATTTTCCTCTGCCTTTGGCTATACAGACACCAGGATAATGAGTAGGGAAATTATTCAAAATTTTTCACAAGAAAGATGCACTCCTGTGATTTAGAAACATACTGGCAAGGGAGGAACTGCAATAGCTTTAATCCAAATCACAGCTGTAGTCACAAACGAAAACAGGATGTGAAGAAACTTTTCCAGGAGAGGTGATCCAAAAACGGAGATAGTGTTAATACCAAGAAAGATTTTGGTCTGTCCCCTCTAGGAAATATTTTGCCAGTCCCATCCACATACAGAAAGGTCTAGGCAGCTGTCTGAAACAGTGCACCAAGGAGAAGCAACATTTCAAAAAGCCTGAGAGTGTCCTAGTGAGGAAGTGCTAATTGGGTTTTGAGCTCGCGTCAATTGAGTACCAGAGTGCAGGACTGGATGAACTTAGAAGCTTTTTGTGTTTGTAGAGTACAAAAGTATTTTCTTTTTTTATATATGCATATATACACACATCCACATTCTTCCCTTAGCATCAGAGCTCACGTTTAAGCCGCAACAGATCAAAAGCTGCTGTACGGTATGACTTCTCTGCCCCCCTTCTAAATGCAGCCAGCTGCATCACGGTGGGTGATGGCTATCACAGGAGTGCACACAAAGCCGCAGGCATCTGGACAGAATGGCTTTTGACTACCTGGGGCCCAGTTTCACTCCTAGGTGTTCTACAAGTGTTCTTCAAACTGCTTTTGAAGAGTAATCCAGCAAGCAGCTGAAAAACAGGTTGTGTGTGCAACATGATTTATGCAAGGGGGTGAACAGTCAAGTCTCTCTTACTTTTCCTGGAGTGGGAAGGAGAAAACCAGGTGAGTCAAGCCGAGTTAGTTGATATTCTGTTGATTTTTCATGCTGCTGTTTGTGGTGCACAGCTACCGTCCACATCTCCCTTAGGAAGCCGAGCACATGCCTGAACAGCACTGGTCTCTGAATTACCCCATCTCACCATTTGTCTGTCTCACTGTTGACCGTGCTCAAAGCTAGCAGGTAGGAGAGAGCACCAAAGAGGATAGTACCTTCCTCCCCTCCCTCGAGCTTCAGTTGCTAACTCATGTTTCCAACCTCCTGAGACTGAGCTGTGTCCAGGGGCCTCAAACCTCAGGGTGCCCAAGCGGTTGGTACCCCGGGCTGCTTGCTGCCTGCAGAGCCGGGGGCACGTTGCTGTCTGAGACGGGAGCGCGGGGCAGAGAGACATAGCCGGCCTCCTTGGAGAAGGGGAAGAAAGAAAGGTGAGATGATACACGGGAGGAACTTGAAGGGGATCAAGGGTGAGGTTAAAGGGGAAGCAGCGATGGGGATTGCTGGACAATTCAAGAAGGTGCAGGTAGGCTTGTGGGAAATGTGAGGATTTGCTAGGTGAGAAAACACTGGTTTGGCAGAAGCTGGTTGCTATTGAGTGAGACAGTGGTGAGCCCTGGGGTGGGGAGAAGCAAGATGGAGGCTACTGGACCTTGGGCATACTTGGCTGGGGCATGAGGGGGAGGGAAGAGGGGCCCTGGTGTGCAGCTGGACAGCTGGTGGAAGTGTCACAAGGGGTTTCTCACTCAGGGCGATACCAAGGGGACAGGTAAATGAGAGGGCTTGGCAAAACTTTGGGTTCCTTAAGCCACAAATGGTTTGGACCCTCTGCGGCAGGTCTTGGGTTTGGTGTCCTTCATCCCAGGAATCTGCTTTGCTGCCTACAAAGCATTTGGCAGCCCCCCCCCCCCCCAAGGGCAGAGGGGTATATGGGAGGAGATTCGAGCGAAGGCAGAGAAAGGTTGTATCTACGCTGTTTAAGTTTAGGCTTTGGTCTGGGCTCGGGGCATTCAAACCCACAGTGCCTGGAGTAAAACAAGGAGGCAACCTGTAATATTCATTAACAGGCTACTCAGAGCTTACAGGAAGATTTTTTTCTCCCATTGCTGTAATAGTTAAGCCTAAATAAATGGAAAGGGGGGTTAGTTGTGGAGGAACTGAAGCGTGCTGCGTGAGAGCGGGGGGCACGGCAGCTGGCAGCTTGCTGGAGCTCAATTAGCATTAGCAGCCTGGGTATCCACCAGCAGGGCGAGGGAGGGAGGAGGTGGGGCCAGAAACAGGCTCCTCGTGCTGCCAAGAAACAAGCAGAAATGTGGTAGTGCCTAGCCAAACAGTGTCTCACAAGCAACAGGATCAGCGGCTGCAGTGGCTAGAGGCCATGTGTCAGCAAGGAGGGTTTTAAAACTGTGGTGGTGTAGAGAAGATCCCAGGAGGGAGAGGTGGTGTCTGCAGAGAGAAGCTGAGAAAGGAATCGGGACGCAGGAGTGATTGTGAACCTTTGGAGGTATAGCCCATGCTCCGATACTGAAGAACTGAAATATGTGGTCAGGGAAGGAAGGCTTTGTTCTGTAACTGGATTAGGAGTGATGACCTCTTTAAAGCCACCAGTTTTAAGGAAATTGTTCTTAAGAGTACATTTGGCCTCCTATCTCCCTTAAGGCTCCCTAACTTCTCCTAGTAATCACAAAGCACTTGGACCAACAAAGAGGAAAAAGACTTCAGGAGAAAAGTTGCCCAGGAAAAAAAGTTGCCCAGGAAAGTCCACTGCTGGTTTAGTTAGGCCATGCCACAAAATCATCCACTTACCTGGAGACAGCACTCTCTTACTGCAGTATGGACAAAACTATGGGACTTCCTGACAAGACGGGGTGAAGGACCTCACTGTCAACTTCTTGGATGTGAAAGAGCAATCAGGCTCTGAGTGCGTTTGCTGGGAATAAGAGAGGTATTCGGTGTATGTGGATAAGACGCTTTCCTACACTTAAAAACAAGTTCACAGATTTTCAGTGTGTTCTCATTGGATTTACAGTGAGTTTGTGATGTGAGTTCTAGACAGGTGCATGATGAAACTGGAAATGCTTATCAGGCCCTCTGGTAAAGCACAGTGAGACAACGCTGCTGTTGCCATAACAAGCTGCAATAAGCAGGGCTGTTGCTAGGGTCTCCCTGTTCTCAAGGAACTTGGCCTGCCATGAGCTGCGTAAAGTCGCTGGGTGCAGCTGATGAGATTCAGTGGTGACAAGGAATGTAAGCAGGGACAGATGCTGATGCATCCCACAACCAATGCACTAGGATTCCTTCCTCCCTTGCCGTTTCCTTGTGCTCTGTGTGAATAGCTACATTGTTTTACCAATCTGAAAAATGGGGCATGGGACCATGTACACAGCTGAGACAAAAAGGAAATTAGGTCAAAACCCCCATGAAACAGCACCCAGAATATAAAAGGAAACTGCACTGCAGTATGAGGCTCCTTGGTGTGTGCCGAGGTGATTATGTGTGTTTCTCTACTGACCTTAAAAATGGAGCAGAGCAGCACTAGTAAAGTCAGAAATGTCTAACTTCCTTACAGGGAATGCACATCTGAGTGCCTGTACAAGCGCTAACTCGCTAGGCTGAAACTCTTTAAAAGTAGTTTTAAAAACAGTCTGAAGTTAGGCTTCCAACTCCATGTGTAGTAGCCTGAATTTTCCAAATGGGCTGGGGGAAAAAAAGCAATCAATATATGTTAATCCTCTTAGTGTCTGAAGTTCAGAGTAGCCAAGGCATTCTTTCCTGTGAGAAACCCCTACTGAAACAACTTGTGTTTGAAATCCTTCCCTCTTCCTTTGTTCCACCCACCCTCGACACCTTTTATCACAGGCAAGCTACTTCTTATGCCTTTGTTTCTTTGTGTTGTCTCCATCCCACCCCCTGCCTAGCTGATGGTAGGAGGAAAATATGTCATATACAGGATGAAGATTTCTAAACCACATGTGCTTTACTTGAGGAAACAGGCAAAATGGGAGAAGTTTAATTTGCATATAGCAGTCACATATAGTCACACTTTCAGCAGGATTGAAGTGAAATATTAATAATGGTGAGCACTTCAGTTCACTGACAGAGGAATGCATACCACTATGAGTCTTTTGAGTTCCAGTACTAAGCAGATGCTTTAGCTAGCTTCCTAGCTTCCATTTCCTGCTTAGCCTTTTCTCTTAACTCTCTTTCTCTCTCAATGAGAAGTGCTTGTTCTTGCTCCCACTTCTTTAGCTTCTGCTCCTGTTTTGCAATGTCTTCCACTTCACATGCTGGCAGCTTTTCCTTGACAAGTTGGGTGGTCAGAGTTAACAGGCTTTCAGATTCAACCTTGCCAAGTGAATGCAGCTTAGAGTACAGCTCCTGTCATAAAAAGGGATTTAGCGGGGAGTGAGAAGGAGAGAGCCAGTCAGTCACAAAATAATCAGCCACAAAATACTGTAACAACTAATACATCGCTGTTTGAATCTAACTATTAGCTGGGCTATACAGGCCAGGTAACTATTTTATCCCAGCAAAGTGTTCCAACTGTGGTAGCTGGTACCACTTCTTGAAATGCTAACCTCTAGAATAATTTTTTTGAGCAATAAAACTAAAACAATGAAGTTTCATTTTCATTAACCAGTGAAGTTCCTTTTATTTTTCCAAGTTCAGTTATCTGGTATTAACAAAGATCAGCTGACCAGTCATGACCAGTCAACTAAATAAATATCATCTAAACACCTTGGGTTTGTGTCTTACCTCAAAACTGATGGAATGATTTGCTCCAAACTGCCTGCATTAGCTGCCCCCTCAACAGATGCACATCACTTCAAACGCTCTCCTGCTAACCGCATGCTAAGTAACTCCCATGATTTTTCTTCCAACAGTTACTGTGATTGTGGGGCTTGACTATGCTTGCACAGACTGTACAACAGCGCTAAAGCAAGGGATATTTTTTCAGGGATATTCTATAAGCTGAAACTAAGAGCAGAGTTTCTCTGTAAGAAACTTGTGCAGGATTTCTTTCTTGAGCTTTACTTATCTAGATATCATGCAGCATAAAAATGTTAATTCACTTAAGATGATGAACCATCCAGTGACACTGCTTCTGGCTTTCTGGAATCTTTAGCCTGATGGCTCACTAACAGTCTGATTAATTGCCCTAAAAGTGCAGATACATAACAAAGGAGGAGTTTCCTGGGGGAGAAAGATGACATGGCACCGGCAGGTTCTCTACCCCTTGCTCACTCATTAGATAGCAACACATTTTCCTGATTGTTCTTTTAAACAAAACATTCTACTGAGCCCAGCACTTGCAGCAATGTTTAAAGTAAGTATGCGTCCTAAAGAAAGGTATATCGATGCTTCTTTCCTGGGCCTGTTGAACAAAGCCTATTGTTCTGCATTGCAGGATGATGGAAAGAAGATGTGGGGATCATTCACGTCCAAACAAAATGGCAATTCTGGAGCCATGCAGATATCCGGACTTCCACTTCCAGTTATCATTGGAAGCTTACGTGCATTGGAAGCAGCACGTAAGCTTCCAATTGGAAGCTTACAGTGTTCATCTTATCCCAGCCCACGCTGGCAATAATCTGTAAAGGCACTGCCCCTCAGCTCCTGTATTGAGGCTCTGCCTTGTTTTTACGCAGGAAACTATGATGTCCCCTCTGAGGCCTCTTCACTTCTCTTGGCCTTAGCCAACACAACTTGTAGCCAAAAACAGCAGGCTTGCTGTGTTTTGCCAGACCCCTGAAGGTTTGAACTTAGGTTTAAAACGTTAAAAGGTTTAAAACGCTAGGCATGCAGGTCTGAGGGGCTTGGGTATTCGGCTCTGTCTGTTTCTTGATTTTATGATAAAGAGTGAAAACAAAACCAATGGCTTTGAAGCTAATGGACTAAAACCAAACTCAGTAATATTTAGGTGTATTCATCTCTATTTTGTTTGAGATGTCTGGAAGTATACAATGCATCAGTGAGAAACATGAAGAGAATATACAGCTGGGGTCTGGGGAAGGAACCTGACAACTATACTCATGTTTACAGATTAGATATTCGGTTTAAACATAACTGGTTTAGATCCTTCAGACTCTCCCTACTAACTACTACCAAGGATGTGCTGAAAAGGGGGTTTATGCACTGAACCTAAGCAATATGAAATTAAACTAGAGAAAGGCAACAAACTGGAAACTAGCAGGACTTCTCTCCTAAGCCATTACTGGTACCACTGAACTCCTGGAATCTTCCCTGCTCTGGCGTGATACATCAGTGAAACTTATTTAGGAAAGCACCAGGCTCTATGTCCTGCAGGTAGTGAAAGGGCACATTCTTAAGTGGCTAAATCATTGATTTTTATAAGCAGTCCCCAAGGCTCTGCATGCAGACAGTTAGAGAAGGAGCACTGCTTTTAGAGAGGGTGTTTCCAGCCTTTATGCGATGAAATGCTTGCCCACTGATCATTGACACAGATGGAAGGAATTGCCTGAGGAACACTGTACTGAGTAGTGAGCCTCAGCATACGAGATCTGAAAACAGGTAATTACAACACGAATGACAGTGTCAGACAGTCTAAATTACAGCTCTTAAAGGCTTTATCTGGAAAAAGCCAAATGCCCTCAAGTCCTGTTTGTTTTAATGGAAGGGAAGGACATGCTGCCTCTCACACATCATATCTGTTAGGCTGCCGTGGCTTTTCAGGTAATTCCACAAATGGCTGTTCTGAAGGTTGGTATGAGACATGTAGTCCAAGTATGTGTATAAAAGCCATGCAGAACAAGCTACGGTTCTAGACAGGAACTGTATGTCTGGAGCAAATCCGCATGCTTTTCCTTGCATACCCAGGGGTATGACTTGTGAAAGAGAACGAGGCAAGCAGGAGACAGAAGCAATTGGTTTTGAGCTCAAGGAGAAAGACTGGGACATGCTGGCTAATGCAGGACTGGACAAAGCACAACCAAAGCGTTTTCAGCAGCAGAAGTGCGAATCCTGTGTTGGGGTTACATCACACGAAGGGCAGATGATCTGCACTGGGACAGCAGCTGTAAATGCCAACATCACCAGGTTGCTTCAGAGCTGCTACCTTCCCTCAGACTTGCATGGATTTCTAGTGAACTTCTCTGCCCTGTGAACTACACCTGTAGGTGTCCGGGGGTTCAACTGGGAAGACTGGCCGGTGCCGGCCCAATGGATTTGAGAGAAGAGTCTGACTCCTTTTCTCATCCAGACAACCAGAAATTGTGGCTTATTTACATATAAATTACTGTTGGATGCCTAGACTTCACATGAGGGCTATGCCTTCCTTATATTCAGACTTTTCTGGTGAGAGCTTAGAGCTAAGCATTGGGACTGTAGTTTGTTGGCTCAAAGCCAGGGCACTCACTGCCACACCAGGGAATGGCTGAACTGGAGTTAATTATGGAATTTGTGGAAAGGTTGAGGTGAGAAGAAAACTACCCTCTTGGCACTAGTCTGTCCCCAATTTGACATTTAGGCCTTGTTTTGAGCACTCTGCATTATTTTCTTCAAGGCTAGACAATGGATAGACAATGAGACACTCATAAAAATGTCTCACTCCCTCCTTCAAAGGGCACTTGTGTTTACCTAATTCACTGTAATTCATCCAGGCATTAATTATCACATGCTGAGCACCCACTGATTCCCAAACACTTTAATTAAAAAGTTCTAGGTCCCTACAAAGCAAGTTTAATATCTAAAGATCAGTGGCAAATAATTTATGTAAATAAAAATTAAAGAAAAGAAAAGTGCGTGTATGTGAGGTGAAACCATAGGATACTAGTCTTTTAACTTTTGAAATTTCTTGAGAAGAGCAACGATTTGTATCCAGAACAACCATCCGAGGTCGTGAGAGCAACAATGGAAACTGATGGGCTATGGAAAGAGTACTGCTCCTGGAACTATAAGCCAGATTAGTTTCAACCTGGGATATTTGATTTTTTCCAGAGCACAAATCAGAGATGATAAAATAAAATGAGCTCGTTATACAGCTATGAGATGATCAAATAAAACGCTCTCATTATATAGCTGTGCCCTAATGAACAACTGTTTGTGTTTCACATTGTTACCATCAGTGCGATGACCTAAAGATAAAAGGGAGGTGGTAACAGCCTTACTTAATTCCCCAGGCTGAAAGTATAGGATGCAACATTCCTACTTAATCATAACATACACAAATGGACAATACATTCAGGATGGTCTCATGCCTATTACAATTTATTTTAATGAGCAAGAGCCCACACAAGGTCAGATAATGGATCTCTAATGACGTACCACTGTCGCAAACGGGATTGGATTTATCATTTTGATGTATGAAAAGTGAAGATAAAATCCCAGCAGACAGACAAAAGACCTTGAGCATTTATGTCTTTGTAGGCTGCTGCTTCCTGTTTGAAGAAGTGAAAATGTAAGGTGACATCAGTTGCAAAAATGCCAGGTAGGACTCCTGATGCACTGAAGGGGTGTCAGTCTACTAGCCATAATAAGCCCGCGTATATGTTTTCTAGTATATATTATGGAAATCTACTACAGCTTAGAATATTTAGATAAATGAAACTCTCTTACCTTGAATCGGCTGTAGTACTCGGGTGCTTTAGACTGCTCTGTTTCTTCTGATTCTGCGCACTGTGACTTCTGCTCTAATTCCTTGACTTCTTCAGCCAATTCTGGACCAGGTTTTGCTTCAAGGACAGACTGCAAAATGGTCTCCAGAGCATCAATCTGAACCATCACATTTGTCATTAGCATAAACAGTTTGGAAATACAATCTGAGTAACACCGCTGTCACATTTACAAACAACTTTTTCAAGTATATGATAAAAAGAAAACCGAATTCTAAAAGGAAATGGGACTTATTCTTGGAAGAATTTTGTACTGTACTTGAGACCTTTGACGTTGGACATTAAATCCCTGCAACAGAACAACTCCACCACCCCCTGTCAACAGTGAAACTCCCTGTGACTCAGATGCTGACTGGTATTTGCAGATCTGTCAAGCATTAGGCTAATGTCTCCTCTTAGCCTGATACCTGGCCATAAATACTAATGCTAAATGGTAGTCACAGTGATAACAGCACTAGCATGATAAACAATCACAGATACATCTAAATAGGATATTATTATGGAATGTTTGAACAATATAATGTCTAATAGATCATCTCAATACCTCTTTGGTGAAAAGAAGTGGGGAAATCACCTGTTCAGCAGCAAGAACATTCATTCCTATCATTAGTTTGATAATTTAACAGGAAAAATGGAAATGTAGGCATATAATATATTGGTTTAGGTATATTTTTAATCTGTGACACCTCTGTTCTCTTCATGCTTTTGTCTTTCAAGGCAGTATGAGAACCACCCTCTCCTAATCTAATTGCATCTCTATCAAAAGAATGCATTAGCTTCACTAAGGGACTTCGTAAATTATTTCTGTATGTATTATTGATACAAAAGATGGATGCTGCTGCTGTTTTGGGAATAACATGATCTCCATAACTGGAATTATTGGATGCATTTTCAAGTTCAGCTTTTACAAATGCAAAGAGCTGTTATCCTTCCATGAATCCTAATTCTGAATGTTTATCAGTAGGACAAAATAACTCTGTGTAACTTTTGAATCTGTGATGTTTTCTCCAAGCAAAAGGGATCTTGATACTTACCGTTTCATTTTCCTAGCATAAGTATATAATGCTAAAGGAATAAAAATTAGGCTTATTTGAAATAACATTCTTGACGTTGAAATATAATCTTTAAACTATCAGTACTGAAACAGGATGAAATAAGCAATGAAATAACAACTATGTGCTTGGAAATACATACACTTACTTAGAGACTTTCTCAGACAATTGAAAAAAACAAAACTTGCCTTGTTTGTTCACAGTTAAACAATATAGCACAATACTAAAACAGTATATCTATTATGCTGTTAAGATAGTAATGGCAGAGAGAAGAGACACCCTTCTAGTCAGAAATGAATGGAAGCTTAAAGCCTGAAAGAAAAGTGATTGATAACGATTGGGCAAATCACTTGAAAATGTTTACACCAAAACTGCAGTTAAAAAAGTTCATCTGAAAACTTCCCTTTTAGACAATGAAATTTATTCAGACAGAAAATAATATTACATTTTGGAAAAGAACCAAGTTTGCAAAACCAGGGTCGTGTCTTTCTCAAGTAACTCTGTGACTGTGCAGGCATGCAAGGATAATGATTTATAACATGGGCTGTACTTCTCAGTGCTATGATATGGATTTACAATGCTCAACCTAGTCCTGTGCAAGAGAGGCCCAGGATACTAAGGGAAAAAAGGGTTTATGGCACTTGAGGTTGTTTCCATCATATCTGCTGCTGAATTCAGTGGAAGTTGACTGACCCCACTGACCTGGTCAGTGCTCTTAGTCCTTCACCCTTAGGAATACTGCATTTTAGATTGAAATAGTAATTAAAAATGTCTTGTATGTATTTTAATAGTAAAATCTTAATGAACATTTAAGTAGAAATGGCCAGATGATGCAAATCAATACACTGTAATTACTTTACACCAGATAAGGATATGGACCAACATATTTTCCTTGTTTTCCTTTCTGCATTGGGGTCACAAAAATGCATTAGAGAGAAATTATTTTGATAATAACAAACCATCCAGGCCTGCTCTTGGTCCTCAGCTTGGTGAAACTTACATGACTTGCAGTATTGTTTATATCTGCTACCTAAAATCCATGAGGCCAAGTATCTCTTCAGGGAAGTTTCTGTGTGGCTGTCACGGTCGTTGCTTTTTGGGCTCTACTACTGGATTTGTACAGAGACACTTGCAGCATTAGTGAGTAATCAGTAACAACCTGATTTTGGAAGTTCTTAGTTGTTCACTGAACAAAGTAAAAAGTATCTGCAAAGAAAGCATTGCTAGATATTACTAGCGTTTACTATTTTTACAGTATCAGTACACAGAAGGATGGGATCTTCTATGGACCTGTTTTACCACGGACAGATGCAGCCTTGTTTCAACACTAGGATGTTCATCTACAAGCCAGAGCAAGCTGAGGAGTTCCTTAATTTGTCTGGGGTTTATAAGCAGAAAAAATCTCAAACATATTAGGCTGAGTTCTTCAGACTTGGAGTAAGGAAAAAATCCCCAAAACCACACACCTGAAGACGTAACTCAAAATGGTGCAAGTTGCAGATGTGACACCTCCTTCCTTGCACTGTCCAGTATTACACAGAGCTGCTTCCAAGCATGGAATAGATAGGAGAACCTGCTGAGCACTGCCCTGGTGTTTGTTTGTCAAGGGAAATGCAGAGACTGCAAGCCTAGTAGTGATGCTAGCAAAAGGGAGACTCCCGTCACCAGAGACACCTTCAGGAAAGAGTACCAAGAAGAGGAGGTGAAACCTCAGTGCTGTTTCTATGCTCCAGCCCATGTGGTGGTGGTTTCCTAAGTTACTTCCTCCTAAGCTGTCTGATTCCAGGATCAGCCTGATGCCCCACAGCACTCCTAAGCCCCAAGTCCCTTAGTCAGTGCTGACCTCACAAATGGACCGAATCTATCCATCCTCCCCAACTGAGAGCACTACAACCCTTCTAGAAATCACTCTGTACTGTTTTTGGACCAGCATCACTCAGGACAGTATCATCTCAGAGGGCACAGAATACATGGAATTAGCCAGGAGAGGAACAAGATGTGGTATTTCATGCTCACCACTAAGAAGTATGTCTCCAAGTGAGTTCAAAAGCTTGGGAAACAAAGGTGTCTTCCCATCCCCACATAACATCTACTTCCTGTGACACAGACCCAGGTGTCTCTATAGGGAGGGGAAGGCTTAGGAAACATACTTAAATGGTTTGTGGCAATAACAGACACTCATTCCCAAGGACATGCCAGTAGACATCATCACTGGCTCATCAACTGAAGCAGTGTTTCTGTTCTAAACATCACTTCTTCTCCTGTCCTACAAAGACCTCTGAAGTATGGCTGGGCCTCTTCTCATTAGCAAGGCACAGAATTCACAGGTTTTACTGGAGTCTGGCTTGTATGAAATTCCCTCTGTTCAGCAGGTTATAGCCTTCATACTTACAGCTTCTTTGCAGATTTTGGTGTCCCCTGACAATGAAACCACGTTCTCCATCACTTGCAAGGCTCTATTCAAGTACCCAGGTGTCCACATCAGTGGCATGAGATTGTATACAGCTCTTAGCCCTTTATTCAACTCCACTTTCCCTGTGATAAAAAAATACTTTAGCGTTAGTACTTCAACACTTGAGTCTTAACAGAATCCGTATGGGTTGGCTCTGTTTTTTAGAAATGACAGTAAGTGTATTGGTTTCTGTGGTAAAAACAACACACTTCTACAAAGCTGCTCTGAGAGAACTGCAGCTATTACATGTTTGTTTCTGGTTCCTCCCCATTCCCCCTCCCCCCTCCCCTAGAAATTTTGTCCAGATGGGAAAGAGGAAAAGTGGTCAGGTTTTCTGGTTGTCTGACAGTTGTAACAGCAGCTCTGAGCAGGATGTTTGAAGATCTCAGATAAATGTCTCACTAGCCTTCAAGGACTGACTATACAGCATGTGTGCACTAAACCCGAGGCTCTGGAATCACCTCTGTGTCCTTTAGGCCACACATCTACTCACACATGCGTCATAGCCAGGCTGTACAGTATTTACAGCACAAGCTCTGGCTAACTATACAGCTTAGCACACTTATTTCTGCTGGAGCTTCCTGAAAGGAAATATGGGAGACCTGCCAAAATGGAATTTTGGTTCTTGATTTAGGACACTCTGTGCAACAAGGTCTTCACTGACTTTAGCAGGACTTGTGATGCGCAGCACCACTGACAATGTGGCTTTTCTTCTGATGCAAATTACTAGAGAACACGAAACTCCTATGTAATAGAAGAAATGTACATCACATTGCAGTCGGTGAGTACTAATTTACAATGATTGTCACTCTAAGGTTTTGATTTTGTCATTGTCAATGTAACAAATAATACCACTTTAGTGTAGCTTACGAGAGTTGTATCCAAGCTCACAATCTAATTTGCACTCTGGCTGTAATGACAGAAAACTATGAAACACACCTTACTCTTCTTTACATGGAAGAGAACAGTTTAGGAAAAGCAAGGCAGTAAGTGCACAGACAAAGTTTATGTACTGTGGCTCAATTAAAACAGCTCAGGTGCTTGAGGCCACTCTGTGCCCATGGACATCTTTCACTCTCTCAGAGGCTGGTTCCATTAGTGTTGGCAAGACTGTGGAATACGTGACATAACAGTAAATAGCTTTTGATCTACTGAATGTCAATGTCATGGAACAAACACTACTGCTCACAGACAACAGGAAAGTGTATTTTTGAAATACAGCCACTACTCAACTAATCCATATGACATAAAAAACACCCCAAACTGAATGCCAACTGGACAGCAAAGTTCCTATTTGTATCAGTATCTCCACTGGATAACAAGCTACAGCCCTATGGAAAATCCTGCTTTCAAATTAATTTTCACATTTATCCTCTGTTTTTGACTGAAAATGAGCTTTCTGTCTTACAGCCATGATAAATCCGAATCAGCATCCCAACTCTGCCACTACACATCGTATTTTGAGGCCACATTTTAAGAACAAGTCCACTTTTTATTACCCTCAACAAATTCTACAGTAAAATATAATGAAGTAATGGAACAACTGCATAATCATAAATTTTAAATTAATTAATTACTTTCAATAAATAATCAATTTGTAGAGAAGAACAAAACCTATCTGCACTATATTCCTCTAAATGTTAGAGGAAATTCAAGAATTACTTACCCCATTCCCCTTCCCTCCAATTCTGGATATACTGTGATCTAACTGCTCTTTAATAATATAGCATATCATTAGCAGTGAAGACTCCTTAACAAACACAGGATAAAGGCACTGCTATCTGCTGTTCACAACAGAAACATTAACATTACAGTGAGTAGTAAATGTTCTAAACATCATGTTTTTCAGGCTGTGCTCCCTGAACTTCTTGAGGTTTAAGGATTATTTTAAGAAGCTCACTAACCAGAAAAAGAATCTATTGTCCATAACCTTAAATTTGTGTTATGGAACTCTGTACTTCTGGGTTTTTTGAAAACTTGTTGGTCCACAAACAAACTAACACTACTGTTGTTTAAGAACATCTTCTTTCTTTCAGCTGGCAATCCAAACCTGCAGGGAGCCCTAAAGGAGGTTCTGAAGCTGTCTGACAAAGGGTATCCCATTCAAATCAATACTACTCTCCAGGCTTACAAAACAGATTTAGTCTTAGTTCTGAAATTGTTCCTTCCACTATTTCTGCCTTTTTTTTCCTTAGCCTTCTACTTGATTACATTATAATAAAGCAAAGATGCCAATTTAATTCAGCCACTGAAGACAAGATGGAAAAGTTGACTGTGAGGGAGGTAAAACTTACCAAGGAATGCATAGCCATACAGCTGGGAGCTAAAACCCACAGTGCTTGTTTGCTTTAGACCCGTAAGCACTAGCGATGCTCCAAGATTTCTCTCCTCTTCCCACTGCAAATAATGTACACTAAGTAAGTGTTCCTTGACAAACACAAACGTAAAATGGCAGCTGCCAAAGACAGCACACGTGGCTTTCATCAGATATCTTAGCAATAAAGTAAAGAATCATTAAACATGTCTAGTGTTCAGAGTTACAGTATGTATATCCTGGGGAATAGTACACATTATACTGAGGAACACCTCTCTTTCCAGAAGACAGTAAAATGTGACTGGTTGAGATTTTGCATGGAAGTCAATCAGTGCATTTCTTTCAGGAGAGAGGGTTACATTGATTTACACTGGCCAAGCTCTGTCTCTGTCCTGTACATCCTACCACTTGCTTCAGACTAACACTGCTAAAGAAAAAACTACATGGCTTCTGTACTAGAGCAGCCTTTTCTTTTAAGTATGTGGTAAGACACATGCTCCACTACCCCTCACTAGAACAGGAAAGTGCTAAGAGAAGAATATGCTGCTAAGGGCTGCTCCGAGTCCAAAATCTGCACTGTGAAAAGAGCATATGCAACTCACCAAGACCACTGTATGCCCCAGGATTAAAGGTACATCTGTCTCTCCAGCTACAGATAAGTACCAGCTGTCTGAGCCATATGACTAGTGACGGCTAAAGAAGGACACCCAATGTAAGTAAGTGCATTAAAACCACAAGAGTAGTGTGAATTTTGTTTTGCTATGTGATAGTACAGTACATTTTTCAAGACCAGAGAAGCACAAACATCAAGGATAAATGTCTCTTTACTGCAAGTGAAAGTAGCTGAACAACTCCCATTGCTAAGAAAATGAGGAAAAGGAAGCTATAAAAGGCAATAGACTGGAGGAAATCTGACTCTCTAATACATGTTTTTTGTGGCAGGGTACTTCACTGTCTTGTTTATTACTTTATGACCTGAAACAAATATCGCTGGTGAAAGGAAGAAGCCTTCTGAAAAATTTCCTGAGGTACACTGAGTCTTAAAAAGCACACAGGTTCGACATTCTGGTTTATGCATTATTCAGAGACATATTTTCAAGGTATGGCATTTTTTTTGTGTCTCCATTCAGGTGCTAAAAGAATTTGCATGTTATCATCTGACACAAAATACCATCACCTGACAGCCAGGCAAGGTATTTGCCTGACCCAACAAAGGGATACAAGGAGATAAGGCTGTTTCATACTGAATTCAGTACTCCACCTGAATGTTATAGGAAAATCAGACGCAACAAGAAAAACAGGGCTTTTAGCGGCCTAGGTTCTTTGGGGAACTAGCCCATTTGGCTCCAAGAGCTGGAGGAACTGCAAGAACTTAATGTTAACACCTTTACAGTGGAAGGTAGCAATCATACTGATTGTTTGCAGCAGTCAAGGAGGAAACTTTCTGGGGAGAGCTAAGACCAGCCAGGCTTTCAGTGGTGTTCACAACAGCAGAAAAACGGAAGCTTTCTATCACCACTGCTATACACACTAAGGACTAACATAGTCAGATTGCCAAAGATTACCAGCTCTCAAAGTTAAAAAACATTTCATCAAGCTGCTGGCCCTAAGCTATAGCCAAGGGCCTGTCTGCAACAGGACACTGGCTGACCTGTCTAACACCTTGGGAAAAGGAATGGGATTTTCAAGAGCAGTTGAGGAGACCTCATAACTCTGTCTAACCCCAATTCCAAAATCAAACACAGAAAATTGGTACTGAGCATTATGAGGTGTTGAATGGTAATCTGTATGGTATATACGTATAAAAATATGGCTTATTGCTGTCTTTGGATGGGGTTATTTCAAAATGCATATTAAGTAAGTCACAGCTACATAAATATGCTTGCCTTAAATGTGTCATATGTCTACACCACCCTTGCTTGCATATTCAGCTTTCATGAAATGCTACACATATTGACAAGTGCTTGTCTTTGCAGTGAGGATATACAAATATGGACAAACAATGGGAAAATGAGATTTTGGTCCCTCTGCTTTTCACATACAAGTGATCAAGCATACTTGACTTCTGAGGAATGAAGGAGAAGACAAAACAGGGTAAGTGCACATCTGTTTTCTATAGTGCAAACTGAAACTACAACCCAAATGAGCAAAACCTTAAGGAATCTGTAATACACATTTTGGAAGATGCTTCATGTAAGACAAATGGAGGCTTCAAGCATTTTCCTTATGGATGACAACATGCTATTGAAGGCTTATGCCAAACTACAAGAAAAGTAGCTGCCTAAACTGATGGACATAGCAGAGCCTTTTGATACCTAACTAAGCCCCTTCTGCAAAGGTAGAATAATGCCACTTCCAAGAGCCTGAACTGTCATGTTGGCCTTAAGCAAGCGAGATGCAAATAAGAACTCCCTAGACCTTGGAGACAGGAGAGATCTAATGAATTTAGTTTTAAAACAAATACATACTAGAAACAATACACCCAAAGCCAAATGAGATAGTAAAAACCCTAATGAAAATGCTTTATAATTCTGGAACATCACCATTACCAAGCTCTAATGGTGAGCAATACTCACCTTAACAGGGTCCTGTACAATAGGTGACACAGTTTCTTTGTTAACTGATAGAAGCCTCTTTGAACTGAACTGAAATGTCATTTCATAACTTGCCAATGGGCATACATTACATCTGAAAAACCCAACACAACTTGCCAATGGGCATACATTACATCTGAAAAACCCAACACACCTTCCCTTTCAGAGAAAGGAGCAAAAGGGGTGACAACTTATTTGATGGCTTTCATATTTTGTTGTTTCTTTTTTTTTCCTTTCTTCTGCAGTTATAAAAACAATGAAAAAAAAAGGGAGTATTTATTTTTTCCAGGTAAACTGCCGGGCAATAAAATATATTCAAGATTTAATGCGCACTGATTGCACTGCAACACTTAGAAATGGAGGGTTTGTAGATCATTTTGAGTGTGGTCCGCTTACCGTATATTCAGACTTGGTTGCCAGGTACTGGTATATGACATAGAGAGAAAGAAGCTGTGTTGAAAGTTCATCAAAACTTTCTTGCAGCATGATCTCTGTTACTACTGACATAGCATCTATGGAAGAAAACAATACATAATCAGCAAGTTCAAATTTACACAGCTCCCTTTCGCACCCACTCATGTTCACTGATACTTTATTGCTGTAGTATGTTTTGAATTAGTTAGGGAGAAAGTTAAAGATTTCTTATAACTAGTAGTGCAGAATTAGTCTTACTCAAGTGGGTTACTCAAACACACTGCAAGACGGAAGAATGGGTTGAATAGCATAAGACCACAGCAAAGGAGCTTTCCAAACTCATCTTAGCTCTACACTCTTCAATTGGCTCTTCTTTGCTCAGCCCTTCAATCATTAACATTTTTTAAAAAATCTCTAAAAATGACTTCTTTGTTCTTGCGTTTAGATTACAAACAAGAGAAGACTGGTTTAAATTCACCACCCTTAAGGTGACAGGAGAGTACAATGGAGCAGAAATGTTGTCACAGATCACCCACAGCACTCACTGTATTCAGCAAACAGTGCTCTGCAGGAGCTCCACAGGGAGTTCCAGTGACACTCCCTGTCAGGAAGGACAGTGTGTTAAACAAAAGGCCTTGAGCCTGTCACAGAAAAGAAATGTGGATGGAATAAGGGGGAATTCACAGATAGGGGGGCTCTCAAAATAAAATAAATATATGTATTAGTTTGCTATTTAGCAAAACATTCATTATAAAAGCTACAGACAAGTCCTGCAATTCTATTGTCCATTTCAGTTATTTGTTTTAGAAGAGGCTTATGCAAAGAAAAGCTCACTGCAAGTCTACAGTACCAGAAAACCTGCAGTGAAATGAAAATCTTAAATATTTGTCATCAAACATGAGAGGATTATTCATCTCAACACTTAAACAGTCAATAAAGGCAGGCACCTCAACACGGCAATTCAGCATAGCTGGCTCTCTCCCGTGACAGACAGAAAGTCTAGACAAACACTTTAGAGATGTAGCTTTTTGAATAGCTAAAGGTAGGTAAGATCAACTTTACCAACATGCATTTCGATTCTTATAATACTCTCATTGTCACTAACAACTCATATGATATCTTTAGCATGTAAGTCAGACTTGTAAAAACTGGAGAAGTTAGTTTATATTTTGAATGGGATTAATCACAGTAGAAACTGTGAATTGCACATGTTTCAAAATTATATAATGAATAAAAACCCAACAGAAATGAAATATAAACATGCAGAAAAGTAGTTTAAACGAAGGAGAAGGCATGTTTTTAAGGTGACTTCAGAGAAAAGATGGCTTAAAGTTTTTAATTCAAAGAAAGGCTCTGCATATTTAAGACCATACAACTAAGGATGCAGAATTGGTATATATTTCCTTACCTTCATATTTCTTCTGCTTTATAAAACAATCCAACAAAATATTGAATGTAAAATTATCTGGGAAAATTCCATACTGAACCTGAAAAGAAGGAAAAAAAAATCACTGTGAAAATCTGCTGTCCAAATCTTCCCAAGCACAGTGCTGCAGGTATCAGAAAGATCTGAACCATGGCATTGCACACTGCTGCAATGTGACAGTTAGTCAAGCAACACAAGGAGAATAGCACGGCTGCTGTGATGCAGGCCTTCTAACTTTTGATGTACTGGATTTGTTCTGGAATTTTTTCTGAGCCTTTGGGACCAGGAAGGGCATTGCCTATCAGGTTTTTATGCTTCTCCTGCATGTAGCATGTTTTGGACACCAACACTGTTTAAAAACAAAAAGCTTCCTGGGAAAGAAGAGGAAATAAAAGCTGTAAAGAGCTTTAGCTAAAATTCCAGTGCAACATTAATTTTTCACAAAGAAATATCTGAACTTAAAACCACAGTCTATGGGACCCAGCTGCAATAGGAATTCCAGGTAAGACACACTTGTCTCAAAAAGCTGATCAAATATATTCATGGCTTTTCCTTCCAAAAACTTACCTTGTTTTTTAATGTGTACAAGGCTTTGTCTAGTGCACCATATTTTAAGCACTGTCTGATCCAGCTGTGGATGGTCCAGTCTCTCAAGTACCAGCAATTTGGGCTATGCCGAAACCTAAAGGATGACAAACGGTCCAGGTGACAATATGACTCTTTGTTATCATAGAAACAAATTCTGTAATCAACAAACTATGAGTTTCAGAAGTCCCACCTTTCATGATCTCAAATATACATGTCTGTATTTGACTTCGCAGTCAATCATTGCTCTCCAAAGAGCTCCACCTAGCTCTTTCAAGTAAGAGAAAAAAAACTTTGATACACTTTAATAGTGTTTATGAAGGGGGAATCTGACCTTTTCACAAATGCATAGTATTTTAAACTTCTCACTTTCCAGAAAGCCTACTGCTTTTCCCCTGAAAAGATGAATACTGTAAAATAATAGCTTGGTATATTTATGAAGGCCAACTGAGATTGCTATAAACACTGTTGTACTTCTGAACCTTGTCCTTCTGATTGTATAACATTGTATTGTTGCTGGCCTCATCAAAGAGCAACACTGCTCCGTGACTGATGACATCAGCAAGTATCAGAATTACATCAAAATACAGCTGGGCCTGAACCTTTGCAGCTTGTGTAATCTGGCGTCTCCCACCCTCTCTATCTCATGCCTCACTTCAACCACTTAAGAATTCATTGTGCCTCAGCACAGGCCATCCCTGGGCTGCTGCATGCTTCATTTGCGTTTAGAAATGCTTTATCAGTGAGGCTTGCCTCATGCAAGGGGAAACCCTGCTGGAGAGCCCTCCCCTGCCCCTCTGCACCAGCTGCCTTGTTCCTGATGGATATTTCTTTAACCTGTTCTGAGACACCTCATGCCATGGCTTCAGCAGTCTTCCCAGGCCACCTACTCTAGCGCTCAACCAGTTTGCAAAATTAAACACTTTTAAGCTCAGCCTCTCTTATTTCATCCTTATTCAGACATACACACTTTGCTCTGTATTTGGAGAAGTGGTGACAAAAAGCATACGGAGCTTTACCTTTGGCAAAGACTCAAAAACCAATTAAGAGTCCAGTGCTAGGAGCTGCTGCCTTAGTCCTGGGCTGAATTTCACACCCCAGTGTGAAAAGATGCACGCAACCTTTCTCAATTCAAATTGTATGCATGAAAAACGGGCTCAGTCCCCAGCACAGAAGTGACTGCCACTTCCTGTAGAAAACACCGATGACTGAGCTGGGCTCATGTGCAGATGCTTGCAGCCTCAAGCCAAGCTGCAGCACCATGTAGAGGCAGGGTTGGCTCTTCCATCTGAGTGAGCATGCTTTCCAGAACATTTATCAGATTAACATGGCCACCAACTCTCTTTCCCCCTCAGTGAATCTCTGCGTATTGCATCCCACAGCTGAGGGCTACGCAGATGACCAAGCCTGGAAAAGTACTGCAGCCTAGAGAGCCTTCAGAATGCTGAAGACATCTGTGCCAAAAGCGGAGCTAAACAAATACACAAAGTCTAAATACACGGTTTTGTAAGTGGCATGTGAAATCTCCCCATTAAATTAGAATTTAACAGAAAAAGAAAAGTGTACTTTGAATATTAAGTTACAAACATCCATTTTGTTGCTCTAGTTGCTTTCCATTTTTTTCCCTCTGGAGTTCACATATTGGGAACAGTAAGAACGTATATTTGCTTTCATTTAAGTCCTGTTTCAATAATGCTTACAGGAAGCATCAATTACAGGCATTTGGATTTAACCATACTCTGATGAAACAATCATCTAATTGCTGCAGACTGTTTCACCAGCCATTTAAGACAGGTCAGAGTGCAACACCAGCACCCAGCAATCTTTTAAAGTTGCTTCATTAAATGGTTAATATTGTTTCACAGGTGGAAAAGAACAGACTTGTCTTATAAAAACATGACACTGATGCTCTCAAAGACTTAGGCCTTTCTTTTGATAAAATCTTTGGCATTCTTCCTACTAATTAGTTACACAGGGGGGAAACAAACATTTAAAAAAAAAAAAAAACAACAACAAAACCCAAAGGCTTCAATGGGTTTCAATATTCACCTTTTTGCAGAGCTGTATTTATTCTCTTGAGTACACCACAGTGAGAGAGAGCACTCCAATAGCTCATGCACCTCCTACAGCCTACTGTAATGGTGAAATGCTTCTAGGTTTCAAAGTCAAAGTGCACTTGGACAGTAAAAGGCCTAACAGGGATGGGATGCGGTCTAGTAACAGGATGGAACTGATTCTCAATCAACACAGGTTTCTGGAATCAATATGCACAAAATTCAGAGGTATGTTATAAAAACTCTTCTAAAAAAATCTTCACATGAGCTTTGTAGGGCTGGGACTGATTTGAGTGTGTGTGGACAACCACATGATCTATCAGATATAATTACTCTATGTTACTATCAAGATCTTTATGCTCAGACCAGGTCTCCACTGTGCTAGGTACTATGCAAATAAAAAGCAAACAGCTTCTTAGCCAAAGAATTTTCTAGTTAATTCTAATAATTAATTACAAAACAGTTGCCTGGGAATGAAGAGAGGGGACTGGTGCCAAAATTTTTCTGTCTCCGTGTCAACAAGAATGCAATACATATGCATGTACATGATCCCTCAACACTACACACTTCCATTACTCTATGCTTTGGTAGAAGAATTGGAAGTGAAAGGGAAACAGGTATGCTGCAATCTTTAATTGTTTCTGATCCATATAGTGCTGGGATGAGCTCTGTCTCTATCCTATTAGCTGAGAAGAGAAGCCAACAGACTATCTGTTTTTACAGCTAACCTAGACAAACTAACCAAATGTTGTGGCAGACATTTTTATTTGAAAGGGAATCAGGGAAAAGAGGAGATTGCTGGTCATTTTAACAAGCATTAACATCTTCCTCTTCTCTTTCTCCATGAAACACAAAACAGGATATAATTAAGCAAGGCAATATGTTCAGGGACAGATGAAAAGACAGAAGGAAGCTAAAACTACAGAAAGCAGAGGATTCAGAGTGAATTAAATAAAGGAAGCCTCTAGCAATTGCTGTGTGTTTAATGGAAAGACCAGGAGGTTATCTTGCAGATGTCTGCTGCTGAAACTCATTTTTCTGAGAACTAATAAAAACCTGAGAAGCACAAGATTCTTATAATGTGTTCAGAAAAGACAAGGAGAAGTATCCATAACAGTATTAGGGGAGCTCCCTGTTGGTACACTTTAATGTTAATGGCTAAAGAATCAATATGGCCATCCTTCCAGTCATTGAACTGAGAACATCTGTCCCCACAGGGAACAAGAACAGGAATATCTGTAAGACAAGGGGTTCCTGAAATATCAAGGTCATTGTGAATCTAACAGCCCACAGTGCAATGGAACTAGAATTCCCCTTATTTTATAAAACTGTTCAAATGATGCAGTCCAGAAACTTGGTTTTCATTAAACCATTGCTTTGTACTTGCAAAATGATTATAACTCGGAAGAGATGCAACCTCAGTACAAGGCAACCAGAACGTTTTTAGCCAAGCAAGTGCACACTCTCTCTTGCTCACAAACTGGCCAGCACATGGGCTAAGAATACATTTTCAGTTTACTAATTTCCTCCACAAGGCGCTATTGCTCGTTATTTACAACAGAGCTGAAGTACCCATGCTATGTTAAAGAAACTGAACAATGGAAGAGTTTATCAGATACTGAGAGTGCTTTATGGAGTGCTCCATACTAATACAAGCAAGCATAACTTACTTCTCTTGGTGCCCTCCCACACTGCAGAAAAGCTGAGCTGCTTCCCTTCTTTATTTATTTATTTTAAATGGTCTTTCAAATTTGTTTGGTGCCATCAAGTGGTGATGCACTCTAGTGCTGCTTTCACATACCTTGTACTCTCAAGGGAAGTAATACAGCAACCCTGAGAGAAACAGAAGCAGCAAGATGCTAGACTGTATTTTTCTCCCTACGTTTGGTACAGGGGAGCTCATTGCTTTGGGGACAGTCACAAATGAGGAAGACAGTGAAGGAATATTTTCCGGATTACAGATGAGCAAGTGCTGCAGAAGTAATATACTTCCAGGAACAGCTCTGCTGTATGGAGGGAAAGCCAGCTCAGCAGATCTGTTCTAATTCTTTGCTAAGCTGATCAGAAGCTCCTATTTTGCACTCTGCAGCTTTCTTAAGGGTCGATCCAATTCCTAGTACTGCCAGAGGCTACCCCTGTGCAATACATTATTTCTTCTTTTCCCCCCATCTGTGAAACAGGAAGAAGGGTCCCCTTCCTTTCTCCAACTTTGTCTGACCTAATGTCTACACATCCAGTGCATGGAACTGTATGATCTCTTAGGTCTCCAGATTTCTTCAAGACTTTCTAAATTTCACCTGCATTTTGCTTTGCTAATTTTGCATTACAACAAATAAAACCAACTCCTTATATAAAACCTCTTGTACTATAATGTTCTCTGTTCTTATGCTTTAGTGATTCCTGTACCATCTTCTGCCGCATTGCAAGGAACCGGAGAAATTAAAAACAGAAGGACACTGGACAATCTCCATTCTTTCCTTATTTCTAATATACATCATTTAGATGTGCTATTGTGCTTTCCTCAGAGTTAAAACCAAAAAGGCTTCATATGTTGCTAGTCGCCTTGTAGGATCTAGTCCAGGAAAGGAAGGAATCTACTTAGTGGTAGTCACTGTAACAAATGTCTTCCACCTATACTTCAGATCTCTCTTACTTCTTTCAGAACTAGAGAGAAATATGGGTTTGCATGTTCATCTGCTTTAATCGGGAGGGGAGAGTGCCAGATTCCTTCTCATCCACTTAAAATTCTAAAAAGTCCTGAAGCAAAATGTAAGGAGACTTAAAATGAATAAATATCGTAAGAAATGTCTGTGCGAGCCAGGAAGAAGCTCTCTCAATGGAATCAATCCAAAGCCACTCCACATTTTACACTAGTCATACACGGCTGTGAAGCTCCTTGGCAATGCCATGTTTTTTTCTTCCCAGGCACATTTTTTAAGCTACAGTACATAATGATCAAATGGATTCCTGGCAGGCTTAGCTTGGAAACTGGAAGGCTAAGGAAACGTCACCCAAAACTCTCCCTTTGTTTGTCATTTCAAGCCACAGGCCTTGGGAAAAATCATCTGCATTTTAAATGGACCCAGAGGCATTGCTCATGTGTCAGCGTCAAAGGCAACAGCCCTGAAAAAAATCTTTGTTGATTGAAATTTCCTTTTAAACATGAACAAAACTTTATTTTTCCATCTCTTCTTTGTCTGCATCTTAGCCTACACCTTTCTTTGTATGCATCCTTTTAAAAATGCCACGTATAAACATATCAGTCCTATAGGAAATACCTCATGCATTAACTGCCTACACTCAAGCAAAAACAGAGGGAACACTTTGCTTTTGTATTGAAATAAAAAACTCAACTAGCATATGTAGTATAAGAAATCAATTATTAAAAGCAGTAACAGGATAGGTTTAAAAAATTAGACGAATCAACTACAACAGAGGATAATCTAATGCTGAGGCAGAATTGTGCTCTTACACAAGAAGAGAAGCGGTTTGCAGACTCCCTGAAGAAAGCCCACATTCAGCCCTTATTCTGTTTTAATTTTTATTGACTTTCCCTGATCTTTGATTTTAAACTAATTTAGCTCTTGATTGCTTTGAGCGTAAAATTAATTCTTCTAAATTAGGCTTGCTCCACCTCCACATGAATGTGTATTTCTTGCACAGTGTCTTTTGTTCAAGAGTTGCACAGAGCTCTAGCACCAGTGATGAATGCGGCCTCAAAATAGGCCTAAATTATCAGTTTTTCGATATGGCGAAACTACAGTACAGAAGCACAGTCAAACATCAAGGCTGAACAAGAGACTTAAAGTACACTTTTAGTACCAGGTCTTGCTTTCCAGTTATACCACATTCAGCTTTTTATTTCTGTCCACCCTGATGTTACAAGTTTACTTGTTTCTTAACCCTTATGCTTGGTAAAAGGACCAGATCTGGGAGAGGAGATATTTGGGGTAGAAGTAGATGCTATGCAGTCATTTAGGAAGACTCAGGGTATCACCTTGGTAACCACCTTCTCCTAGCAATTGAAGGGACAGAATTCACCATTCAGTAGTCTCAGAGTAGCTATTGTATTGCTCAAAACCACACTCCTGCACAGAAAGCTCAGCTTTGCAAAGTCTCTTTCTAATGACTATCACATACAGCCATCAACCATATAGCAGCTAGGATCTAGTTTATTCTTTACTGACCTAGCTACTTTGACAGGAGGTTATTAAACAAATGACAAGCTGAATTTCTGATACAACAAGCATTTCTGCCCATTGTTGTCATATCTTGCATCACTAAATGCTCTTCTTCCTTTTGATGGATTTAAGGCACCTTTGTGAGTAAAAACAAGGAACAGCATTATTATGTTAAAAAGAAAAAATAGTATCATCAAATAGTTGCAAAATCCTAGATAAATGTTATAAATTTGAAAACAATGTATGAATAGAGAAGCAGTTTACCGCAGCACAAAAGAAATGCTTTGCTTATACATAAATAGACATAAGAACAACCACAAAAGAAACAGTAACAGGAACAGATCCAGAGCCTACAGCAAAGTTTGAAGCAATTTATTGGGATTCCTGGCTCTGAAAAGTACCTGAATCATTTAGCTGTCCTTCCATCTACAGGCAGTGAACATAACACTACCGGAGTGGAGCAGCTCTTCCAACCTTCTGCTATCAGGTTACAGCAGGCAGCCTTGAACCCCTCTGGAATCATTTGCAAAGCACAGAGAGGAGGAATGCTTCAGACAACTCGGTCAACTTAAGTATCCCACAGGCTTGCCTTGAATGCCTTGAACCTTTATACTAATTAGTTCATAACCAGACTGAAAAAGCAAAGCCCAGGCTCAAACAACATCTCAGTACACTCTTTTTCCCTGGGAAAACTCTTCCAGGCTGTTAAATGTGTTTCCTAAAAAGCTCCTCTAGCCATGTAGATTCAAAATATTCTAGAACCATGTACTCCTTAGCAGGACACCAATGGAAGTTCACTTCTCAAAAGAACATGAGTCAGCATTTCTTCTGTATCAGCTTGTTTGAAGGTGCTCTGTATGCCTCAACCTGACATAACAGGACATCAGTCACAGGCCTTGTCTAGCTAGAAAGTAAAAGTCTTAACATTTAAAAATCCTGTATCAACATGGTTCCTTGTCCTAAGCGTAATATTTAAGCACGACAGGTTAAAAGGAAGGTCACCAGCTAGCTCACTAAAGCTAAAACTGGCCATTTGGTGATCCCCAGTGTGACTGGTAGTGAAAAGAACATTGTGATGGTACAAATATTGCTACGAAGAAAAGGTGGTGGTGTGTGGTTTAGTTTCATGCAGAAAATAAAACCAGGTCATTTTATCGACATTCAGAAGTTTTGTTTTGTAGTTTGCATTTGAAATAAACAACCCCCTTTTTTGGCTTTACTTCTTTATGCTCAAGACAGAATGATGAGGTGAACAGCATGGGAGATTTGCTTCACTTCTTGTTGCTCAGAGATATATCCCCAATGAAAGAAACTAAATAAACAGACGCTTTAATACAGTATTTCTATTTTTCTCCTCCTCTTAGGATAAGAGTGTCTTGTTACCCAACACCCTCCACCTCTCCCACTCCTTTTGGAAAAGACAGGCAGGA
Organism: Mycteria americana; assembly: GCF_035582795.1. Classification (NCBI taxonomy): domain Eukaryota; kingdom Metazoa; phylum Chordata; class Aves; order Ciconiiformes; family Ciconiidae; genus Mycteria; species Mycteria americana. The sequence continues at coordinate 21,565,914 of NC_134396.1, read as the reverse complement.
AAATCAGGTTTTCTTCTCACACACATGATGAATCCATACTACTTTCACCATAAAGCTGAAATTCACTCAAAGAGCAACAGTTAACACGAAAGGAAAAGTCTTGTCATAATAATAACCATCATACTAAAAAGCCCAACTTTTCCCCAAACTATTGACTGTAAACAACACAGCTCCTAGAATTTCCCTCTGTTAAAAATACTTCTGGGCTCACAGTTGAAAGGACTGGTTTTGAAAATAAATGCCATTAATAATCTAGTGATTGAATAGAGAGTATCATAGGCTGGGGAAAACATGGGGAATGATGGGGTGAGCTGTTGCTATAGTGATTCTGATAAGATACTCTCTAGTGCCTTTGCTTGTCCCCATGCAATGACAATAAAGTCTAATTTAAAATCAACTCTTCAATTAATTATATCTTTTCCTGGTATCCTGGCATACAAAAACATATAGAGAGAAATTAAGAACTGTACCACATGCTACATTTCTTGCTTTGGAGAGATTCTTGAACCTCACCAATTTCTAAGTGTGTCAGGCTAAAACTTGCTGTATTAAAAGCTCAACAAAGGATCAGTTCTGCTGAGTCTTTACGCAAGTCTCTGAAAACTGATTAACACAAAGGCTGTAAAAAATGGCATACATAACTAAAGTACTGATTTGACTATTACCATTTTACCAGCCCAGCTATGCCTGTCATTACGTCAATTAATTCTCTACCTGTCTGAAAGCTGGTACGCAAGTTATTGATTAGATTAGTTTTTCAAAATGAAAAAGAAATGTTTGTGAAAGCCCGTTTGTAATTTGTAATTGCTGAAATCACCTTTGTACCTGGTTCACTTTGCAGACTGAGAGAGATCCCCTGCTAAAGACTGCCAGAAAGTCAGTTTCTAGCAGAAAGCTAGTTCCCACTGGTTGCATATTGGAAGTAAGTTTAAAACCTTCTGGGTGCCAAATAGTACTTATGTCATGGGCTTTCTTCAACCAGGGCTATCTGTAAGATTATGTGATTTTAGGGTATAAATTGCTTCAAAGCTAGATAGATGTTTCATTTTTAAAAATAAATAAATGACTTCAGATACTTTAGCAAACCTCCATCTCTTAGCCATCAACTATTGCAGGGATGCCACAGCAAAGCCTGCGTTCCAGGAACCTTTAACCAAGCTGGACAGAGACGTAGCACCAAAGGCTTTTCAAGCTGACAAGACAGCAACTCCAAGTTTTATAACAGTTCATTCTGTGCCAGAGGGAACCGAATCAGAGCTAGGACCAACGTTCAGGAGTTTCTGCCTTCTAGCGCTAAGCTTAAACTATGACAGTACACCCCTTTCACATTATATTGAAAAGGAACACTTTATGGGTATGCATAAAACCCACTGTCAACAAAAGCCAATATTTTAAGAGCAGGAAAAAAACTCAGCCTGTAACTAGACATTGCTATTACAGTATTTGCAAACAGCAACTTTTAAACAGTGCCTAATATACAGCCTAAATTTAACCTGAGACAAAATTAACATAATTTTGTCAGAGACCTAATTCACTTGGAGCTGGAATCCACATTGTAACAATGTTGCACTTTCCACTTATTCTACTAAAATTCTTTATGCTTCACAAAACATCTCCCAGAAATACATCACATACTAGCTTCCAACTACTGTAACGTTACACCCACTGACACAACCCTTGACACTTTTCGGTTTGATCACAGTTGAACTTTCACAGATTACAAGCGATGTATTCCTCTGGCTTGAGTATCAAAGGCTGCAATACAGAAGCATATGAGCCAAACCGTTTATTCTGCAAAGTTGTTCAGTTTCACACCACATGCAACCCAAGCAAAAAGAAGGTGTTGGGAAGAGAGTGCTGCAGGAATACAAATACTGAATGGGTCTTAGTAGCCAACTTAAGGAAGGGAAGAGCTAAACCTTACATTTGCTGCCAAGCACTTCAAAAACTGGATTTGCACAGTTCAGGTTCCACCTTTTCAGATTTGCTGCCACAGTCCCACAGTTCAAGTTAACCTAATTTTGACCTACTACCTGTGCCCTTTTCATTCTTCACTGCTAGAGTCTGATTTCCTTGTGCATTGCTGTCCTTCTGCACCCCATGAGCAAAGGGGAGGCAGAGCTACATGATAACCTGTCAGGGTAAACAAATAAGGTTTTCATACTAAGCATAAACACCTGCAACAGAGGGGACAAAATACCTGATGCACCTCTTGTTTCAGCCACAGCTGCTGTCAAAAAGGCAACCATTTCCAAAAAGTAAACCATAGGTGCATAGGCAGGTCTTGGCTACTGGGCAGTCCACCATGAATCTGTCTACATTTCATGTCATGTCTCAACGAGCAACAGCTTATTGATATTTTTTTGTTCTTCCAACCATGCTAAAATCTCAGGAAAATGCAATGAAAACCAAAAATACTCAAGTCCTTCATGATACATTTTTAACAGTTCCCTAACCACAGTAAGTTACCCAGTCACAGTACTTCAGAGGTTAATTTCTAGTTAGCATACCTCTTAGTGTATCTAACTTCTTCCAAGAGCAGTGGGACAGAAATGTCCTTCATTCCACTGCATATGATGTCAAGCACATAGACCAGTAAGCAAATCAAGGACAAACATGGCAAAACCGCCTCAAGCATTTTGTCAGGCAGTTTGAAATTTGTGGGCTCTTACCAGCTTTGTGATCATTTTATTTTTTTCAGAAAAATACTGTACCATCAGATCTGTTATTTAAAGAGGGAGATAGTAGGTACCTCACTTTAAGTACTGCATGTACTGTAGGACAAATGTTCCCTTGCGTAGGTAGGTACAGCTGCACAGTAAAAGGAGGTTGTGCTACTTAAAATAAGCAGAGGATTTCAAAATGCAAAGGGATACTTTGTAGTTCCTCCCCTTTTGAGACAGGAATACAGCCAAAACTTAGTTATAAATACAACCCACTACTGGCTTTGCTTCTGCTGATGAGCTTCAGTGCATCATGATTCAAGGCCAGGATGCCCTGCCATTTTGCCTTGTTGGCAGTGGCCTACTCAGATCTTGTATTCAGGCTCTGAACTGACATTTACAAGCATTCAGTTCTCCAAGGCACTCACAGTATAGAAGGCTTATACATGTCAAGTTACCCACTGCACAGGAGAACAGAGAACACAGAAGAGGGGGGAAAACACTACAACTAGGTGCAACTATGTACCCGATGTGTTTCAGTCTGGCTTTTTTTATTTTATTCCTCCAATGAATCATGACTTTCAAAACAACACAGTAATATCTTACATAAGATAAACTTGCTGCTTTATGATTTAACCTGGACAAGGGAAACTGCAAAAAGCGGTGATCACGGCAGGACAGTTACTTCAATGGAAGACAAAAAAATAAACCCCTTTGCAGAGAAAGCGGAATGTACCACTCCTGCTGCGAATGCCCCTCTGTCACGCTCTCACAGTAGCTGCTATACCTTGTCCAGCCCAGTTACAAGCACCAGCAAGTCTGGTTTGTCAAGAGCTTTGGCACAGGCAGTGTAGGCAAGGGAGGGGGGTGGGTTGTCCATTTTATTCCCAGCTGTCTGCTGCCAGAGGCCATCTATTTTGCTGGTGGCTGGATTTAGCCCTGCTTTGCTCACTCCCTAATGGAACTAAGCAGAAAGTGGCTGATTAGACTGAAGAAAGGAGTATTCTTCCCTTTTGTTAAATGAAAACAGTAGTGAAAGAGGAAAGATCAGAATTAAGTAAATGACAATTTAAAGAGGATGATCATAAAGTTGACTTCAGAGATTAAAGCCAGCTTTATATCCACACCAATTCTTGGAAAAAGACATTACTCATAAAGGTGCAAATCTGCTTGCAAAGCCAATTGCCAAAATCCATGCGCTTTCCACTTGACAAGCTCTACAGTGAAGGGGGGGTGGTGGTGTCAAAATCCCTGTTCATTTTACAGCAAGAGAAAGAAGGAATGTTTATTGTGTCTACATTTACAGCTGAGAAAACAGGAGTTTCTACCAGCTGCTCTCTTGTATACCCCTTTCCAATTTTAACCCAAGAAAGCATCCTTTGTTGTCTGTTTAAATGCTCCCTGAACTAGATCCTGCGTCAAATCCTCACCTGGTCCAAAGAGACAACACATGGTTCCCCCAGCTACCAGGGACCTGCGTCAAGCCCTGAGGACCTGGCACACCACACATGTGCATGGATCATTAATTAAACTAAAGCTGGGACGCAATGACAACTCCAGCATCTTTCAAGGATGTGCAGCCCAGCGTTCCACAAAATCTGTCAGGGCGGTGAAGATGGAAACCAACTGCTAAGAGCTGCCGCGGTGTTATTCCTGAAATGACCAACTCCACATTTAACAGAGCCCTTCAGGCTTTCAAACTGATGTAGCAAAGGAAGACAGGGAGGCAGCTGAAAAGCCTGGGGACATTCTCCTTCAGGGACAGGAGACCCACCAGGACTTTAGGAAATATGTCAGGGGATATCAGCTGACAGGAGGGGCTTGGGCTTCTATCCAAGCTCCCTCCATCCCATCCTGTCCTACATCACCTACCACGGGGGGGGGTGGGGGAAGAGTAAGGAAGGGATTATTCTGCCTAGGGACCAAAGATTTACCAAGTAAAGGACAGAAATAGAGAAAGAGGTAACAGGGACTCTGCCAGAAGGAACAGTCACATGTAGCTGAGCAGAGTGACTGGAGTGCTTGGTACAGAGAAACACTTGAAAATGCAACTGGCCTTATCCAGCAGACAGTATAGATACATTACCTGGAGCATGCAGCTTTAAAAATAGCTCACTATTAAAGCAGCATTAAAACAACCCAACCCTCCACCCCCAAAGAAAAGTAGGCACCCTGAATAACTGGTTTTTTCACTTTGCTACTGGGCATCTTACATTCAGAAATTTGCATCTTAATTTCCCATTCCTGGAAAACAAAGAGAGACTAATAACCTCAGAAATCACCCCAGGAAAATGTTAAACTATGACCTTTGCTTATTAGTATTTCTACTCAATTACAGCAAAGCATTGTTTCGGGGGTCTGTTTGCAATACAAGCTTCTTTGCAATACAAGCTTCTTCTCCCCTTAGGGAGTAGAACACTTTTTCACAGGCACGAATGTACATGCAGAAATAAGCAGCCATACAAGTTGAATAAATGTACCTGCTTATTTTCATTTTTGTTCTGCACTCTAATGTTTTTGGACATTTCTGGAGAAGATGGAAGTATTTAGAAAAAATGAACCACTGGAATTAAGCAACGTAAGCTGGCTCTTCAAATTTCTTTATTACTGGAGCCAAAAAGAAACCTACGGCCTGATGGATATAATCAGATAATTTTCTAAATGTCTCAATAACGGATTGTTGACCAAACTTTTTCAGTCCTACAAAAGCATAAACATCCATTTCTGTAAATAAAAACAGCCAGCTATTTGAAAATTAACATTCCCAATCATTTATAAGCTAAAGAAAGGTGCATGTTAAAGTAGGTCTCTCTCCTCCCTTGTCACAGTAATTTTGATTTTGTTATAACCATTTTGTCTATACTGGTGTATAATGGAACAAAAGAAGATCAGATCTATACCTGTGGTGCACTACTTCATCCCTTATCATGGTCATCCTAATGTTCTTTCCATTTCCAAAGGCTTTCACCTTCTGGAACCTGCATCACCTCTGCTACCTGTTACTACATACTATGCAGCAACATGCAGCAAAACCACAGATATTCCTGGAGCACAACAGAACAGATACTCTACTGGATCATCTTACTAAGTTGAATGTCTTCACTGTTACCAACAAAGCACAGAACACTTTCCTTGACTACTAGGAAGTCCAATAAGATGGTGTAGGCCTTTTTCACCTGTTTGATCAGACTGTCTTCATCTTACATGCCCTGTGGAACACAGCAAGCTTATATACAATAATGATTTGTTTAAAATTAAGATCATATGGATTTTTCCTTGTATACAGTAAAATGAAGGGAAGTTCTCCCTGAAAATGAGCATGAGCCTTGTATTTCATATGTTGGCTGAGGTAACACAGGAAGAAATATTTTAGTGCCTTTGTCTTTCTCTCCATCAGTCTACACTACAAAACCAGCACATGACTTGCCATCATTCAACCATACTGACAATCTTCTTAATAAAGGTGGTGCAGAATGGGAATTCTCATGCAGTGGAATGTCAGAGAGATGGTTTGGTTCCAGCTCTGCTTCTGTGCACCCTGCAAGAGCTGATACTGTTTCCATGGTAGAAAACCAACAGTGTCATAAAACTGTATAGGTATTATTAGCACTCACATCAGTCTCTTGGATAAACTTTTCTTCAAACATTGTAGAGAATTAAAAGAAAATATCAATAGAAAGACAGATAGACACAAATCCCTTTCCTACAGTGTAACACGGCCTGGAATGTTTCAAAACATTTCACATTCTTAGTGGATCTCCAGTAATGCTTATAAGCATTAGTTTTTAGTTACAAATAAGAGAAAACAATTAAAACAGAAAATCCTGAGTAAATCCAGGTAAGTGGATCAGCTTTACAACATATACATTCAACCCAAGATGCATTTTCAACATAGCAGCTGTGGCAGACTATGCAACTCCTATACCCAACATCAGGACACTAGAGAGCCAACATTACTTTCTACATGTCTTTCCTCTCCAGCTCCTAACTTAAATTTTTCCAAAATAAAATTGACAAAATCAAAACCATGTCCAAGCTCTAAATACTCATCCTGTTCTTAAAAATCCATTTTCAAAAAAGTATCTGTCCTCATCTTACCAGAAGCTCATCCACAGTTGTCTGCACAGTCCATCTAAGCCATGAACACCCTGATTCACCCTATAGAAAACCATCATTAATGGCAACAAAACAACACCATAACTTACCTCATAAATTGCCTTTACTCTCTCTTTTACTACTGATGACAGTAAAATAATCACAACCACTGACATTCCTAAGAAATTTTCTGCCTGATCTGGAAGCCTTTTGACTTTGTACTTACTCCTCTGTCTTGCGACATTTAAACTGTTCAGCATTTTGAGTACATGCTGGTTTGCAGTAGCACAAAAACCTGTATTTCCCAGAGTATAGGATAAATGCTCTCCCATTTTTAGACTATTTTGTTATTTTATACATGATGTGTGAAGATAGATGAAGTTAAAATGGTCTAACGTTTTCATTCGAATGGCTACTTGCACGTTTGCTCACACCACAATCCAGTGCTACTCAGCAGTGTGACTCAGTAAGGTAAGGCTAACAAAAAATTCACAGAATTTCTATTTAAAATAAACTGCTCATAAAAAAACCCTGAATTCAACAATTTGCATTAAATATCTTTTTTTCCTCAAGAAACATGTATTTTACAGCTGATTTTACCAGCAGGATACCCCAGACTAGAGAGAGTTACTAGCTAAGCAACTGAAACCACAATTTTTAATGACTGTTGCTCCTTCTACAGCTGCAATCGTCATATATTCCTTATTCTCCTATGTTACGTTTAGTTCAGCTCAATAATGAGTAACTTGTGACTGAAAACAGCAGGAATGCATGCTTACCTATTCCAAATAAAAGAGGAATAAAAACTGGCACCTACAAACACTAAAATCCTGACATCTTGAGAATTTGTTAATTTCACCAAATAAAAAGTATTATATTGTATCTAATATAATTAATGTTTACATAATCATTAAAATGTATACATTTGCAGAAAAGTAATACTTTCATTCAAGTTTCTTTCTCAAGAGAGTTGTCCACATCAAGGAAAAATAGCACTCTGGTAAACACTTCTCTCTTTTTTTAAAGCTAATCAAATATATAAATTAAACCCATAAATAAATACCTGTTAACCTTGTAAGTACCTACCCAAGATTGTCTCCTTGCTCAGTAAAAAAACTATTCCAAATTTCGTACTATCATTCCAGAGAAAATCAAAATGGTTTAAAGGGTTACCAGAAAACAACAATAAAGCTTTCTTCAGAAAGATAAATAAAATTATAAACAGGAAACATGATTAAAGTCTTTTATTTGAATTAAGGTTTCTTGCGTGCTGATTTAAACTGAGACAAAATTCCACAATTCAAATAATTCTAATTCTAATCAATCTATCTGTAATAAGACAGCTCTAGTCTACAGCATTTAAAGATTATTCCTTAACAATGTAGTTCATCATTATTTTTCCTGCTGTATTTATTTTGATTCAAAAAGGAATAAATACTGGCACCATAAAGGAATGACTTAGGTTGATGGATACAATAACCACAAAGTTAGCAGTTCCCAAAGAAGGGATCACGGCAGCTCTGGGCTGTAAGCCTAATAAAAATTCAGGTTTTTATCCCAGTAGTTGCCATCTTCAACATTACTTAAAGAGAAAAGATTGCTGGACAGTTTAACACTACTTAGGAAAGCTGTAAGAGAGGGAAGTCCACAGACACAATAACTTCATATGCTTTTTTCTTCTGTTTATGTGGGTTTGGAGCTGCTGCCTGGCTTTGGCTGCCATTACTGCTCAGGGGCTGTAATGGAACCTGAAGCTCCTTTCAGGGGAAGCCGGATGGGGTTAATTCTCAAGTGTATCTTTACAATTATTAGTCATCAAAGCTAGCAAAGGAATAAATCTCTGCATGTGTTTGTGTTTTAAATTCTGAAGCTTATAAAAGGCTTTACTCTGTCCTGGTCATTTGTATTCATATGAACAGCTCACTCTTTACATTTTTGGCTGCAATTCAACCTCTGTCTAGACTTCCAGTATTTCTAAAATATAATGCAAGATCTGCCTCCAGACAGGCTTTTTGCTGGTGCAGGAATTTATGAAACAACTTTTAGAATGTCACTGGATATAGCGAAATTGACCTTTAAGGTGAGTATGAGTCAAATTCTGAGACAAAATTGCCTTTTCTCCTTCAACACATAATGAGTAAAACATTCAAGATCTGGTCCTAAATACTTACTGCTCACATTGTACTTCAGTCTCTTTCCAGTACTATGCACTAGACAGAATGCTTTGAGCTGTTGGCAAGAAAGATGCTGGTTGAAAGATATGAAAATTCTGCTAATATTCTTTTCTCGCAAGAATAGTAATGAAAGCCTTTCTCCCAATACTAAATGAAAAATGTATCTACATGTGGTGTGGACTGAGTCAGTTCTTTCCATTTCTGAATCTGACTGGTTTTATCTTTCTAGCTACTCCAGAAATACTGTGGGGGCTTGCCCCCTAAGGTTGATATACACATTCTGCTTGTGTAAGAATCTTTCTTTTTCCCCTGTTTTAAATAGAAAGTTTTTTAAAATCCAAACGCTTATCCCTTTAGTGTTGGCAACATGAAAAAAAGAAAAGATTAGTGTTGAAAGAAAGTCTTCCAACTTTTTCTGCTTTTATAGGCAGTGCCTAGAAAATTCTTGTCCAGTCTCTGAAAAGCTTAAAGGAAAGCGTACACAAAAGGACAGATGAACTATGAAAAGCAGATGACTGAAAAAGCCTGTGTTACAGGAAGAGATCTTTCTGAATGCTTTTCACTATTACATCTTTATTGATGGTTCTCCCTCACTTCACAGCACAGTTACACTGACTGAGCACTACTTGAATGAGATGTGATTATAGAATTAGCCTTGCTGAAATCTGGCTCTGGGTTCTGAAATGTAGTTGCTAGTTATCTTCTCCGAAGATTCCTATAGGTTAGACTCTGACAACCCCTGGACAGACAATGACAACAGAGACACCGTGAAAGATGACAGGGAGAGTAAGCACATGTGCCCCTCTGTGCAGAAATGAGTGAATGCTGAAGCCAGAAGGGCGGTGGACTCTCTAAGACCAGAACGCTTACATCTGACAGCACTGGCTTGGATAGTGATCAACAGTTCTTCCCATGAAGCAGCATCACACTGGCCACCATAATGCAATAACATTACACACAGGTATTTCTGTCATTCACGTGCCAATTACTGGAACATTCTAATGAGCTAAATCTCTCTGGTGCTTCCCTTCCTTGCATTTCCCAACCTGCCACAGAGCAGCCCAGATCTTTTGCAAATGAAGTTATTTCGGATTGCTCAGCTGAGGCATATGTCCAAACTGGTAAAACATATAATTCTGGCTACAAAGTGTATTTTTCTCTCAGATGCTTCCGCCACTTCTCAGTATCATTTCAAAACATTACTGCATAACTTGAATAATAGGCAGATATTTCTGACTCTTTTTTTTTTTTTTTTTTTACCTACATATTTCTCTGGAGGGAGCAAAAGCCAAGACCTGATGAACTGATTAATTCTATGTTAGCTACAGCCTTAGGACAATGAAAACATCTCAAAGGAAGAATTAAATATGTTGTAGGATTAGCATCTACGTCTCTTCTCCTTTTTCTATTTGTGCTGGAAAAGGTTAATGGCATTCATTACATCCTGTAGATTTATATACAGAAAAGAAGTATCATATTAGTGGGAATGAATGCTATGCAAAGTATATTTAGGGAGCAAAATTTTTTTTTTTGTCCATTGTGATCTGTTATTAAAAGCAATACTTTACAGTAACTGAACATTTTCAGATGCTAAAGTGCTTGATTGGCATGAAAGTATCAAAACCTGTAACTTCTGCACCCACAGAGCAGACATGCAGATATAGCCAGTGCAGGTGAAACTTATTTTGCACGTGATGTTGTACTAACTACTGATACACTGGCATTACAAGGAATAAGCACAATTTCATATATATGGAGACCACTATAGTCCCAAAATGATTTAATGGCTGAAATGAGGCCTCAAAATGGCTGAAATGAGGCCTCAAAACTAACTTGCTACCATGAAAGATATAACAGCATGTCTAAGAATAACTTCTAATAGTTTGCTATTGTCCCTTTTTGTGATTATAATCAAGCACTGACCCCAGGTAATAAATCCTGAAATCTGCAGAAATAACTCCATTTCCAAAAAAGCAATTATCAATCAAGGAAAGGCAATGAAAAAATCTAGGTAGATTGTGCAAGAATTGCAGAGCACATGCACACACAAACATTTACATTTTACAGACAGTGCATATACTTTTTTATACACAGTGTGTCATGGGTTTAATACAATTAAAAATCGTCCTGAGGAATCGCAACATAAAACTTCCACAATTGCTTTCAAACACATTGAAAATCTTTGTTGGCATAAAACCTACATAGAGAATCAGCAGAGTTACCTCACCACAAAACCTCTCTCCATTATGTTAATGTTTCTATCATATGAAAAACACCCTGATGTGAGAAATAGTGACATCTCAGTGAGACAGGACAAAGTAAGGCGAACTGCAGGTCTTTGATCTGGCTGAAAGTGCTCTGCATTCTGATTAGAATTTCTGCTGGGATCCTAGGAGATGAAAGGATATTTTAAGTCTGACAGTTAACAGAGGGGGAGACGTATTCAGAAAAAAACAAAAAGAGGAGCACTGAAAGCAGATGACGTCATGCCTCAAAATGGCCTTTACCATCTTACTGACATGTTCCACAATGTAGTGTAGCAGTTTCCACACAGCTATTCTTGAGAGCTCAAGATCCTCTGTGGAGACAGTATGGCTGGAGATCCACTGCTTTAAAAGGATGGAAAGTTGAAACAGGTCTAAATATAATACACATATTGTATTTCGGGCCCCTAAATGCATTATGGTAATGCTCCAGAATACTACTTTTTGAAACTATGTTCTGCCCGACACACTACAAGGAAAGCCTTCAGTCTACAAAGCTTACAATTACAAGTTCTGGCACTCCCATCTTCAGGAAAACCCCACACAGCAAGCATGAAAATGCCATTTACTTCCCTCTGATTCTTCCCACAGGCACAGTTTGCCCTTTTGTACCAGGAACATCTTCCAACCTTGTAGGGGCCTTGGAACTGACTACCCTTCACCTCAGATTGCCAGAGGCACCCAACATTGGGGAGAGACATCACAATCTCCCCCTTTATTCTCTACAAGCAGTTACGGAAAAAAACAGAGGACACTGGTAGCATTCTGCTTATTTATGTTCAGGCAAATGTACATACAGTCAACTTACCAGGCCATGTATGTGCCATTTGCTCACAATGGATTTGTATACCTTAGAAGATATAAAAAAGCTTTTTACTAATACTGCCTTTCTCTTTTTTAGAAGCTTACTCTCCTTACATAATATACAAAAATTGTGCTTTGAACTGTTTCTCATTAAGCCACAAAAAGAGATTTCTTGTCAAAGCTTCTCTGTTTCTTAACTCTCCTGCTCTACCACCTCCTTCATGTCTCATGGTGTGGCCACTTTTGCAGGATTTTTTCTGTGTCAAACTTCCTCTCAGCTGCAAAGAGGTATCTTTATAAACATGTCTTTCATTTGAACTCCAGCCTAAGTGCAAAATGTAAAGAACAATAAAAGCAGCTTTGCGGATACCAACCACATCTCCTATTTCCTGAAGGCAGCACACTTATTTTCATTTGAAAGGGAAGCTGATGTTAAAATTGGGATTTTTACATTTTCACATGAATTACAGACCTCTTTACACTGTTTCACTACCTGCATATAAATGCATTTTGAGAATAGTTTCACGGATCATGCTGGAATGAAGTCTCCTGGAAAACTGATGCTAACGTCACCAAAAGACTAAGCATTCTGCAACACTAAAATGAAGCAGCATTACAGGGACACACACAAGAAAAATTCCAAACGAAGCATGTCTGACAAGCCATGTGACACATCAGTACCTCTCTATTCTCTCCACACAGACTACTAAAATCTGTATCAATTACAAACGATCATATTTGATGTGTGCATAACTATACTCTCACCAGCTGCAGGAGAATTATTTCTTAGAGAAACAGTAAACAACTGTAATTAGTTTTGAAATGCAAATGTCTCTTTTAGAATGTGTTTTTAAAGATAAAAACCCTGTATTTTAAGCTGATAAACTAACCAGGCACTGATGAAGAGTGGGGTGGATACTCACATGTTAGAGATTCCCATTCTATTCTCTCCCTCTTACTATGGAACGTTTTCTATGCTTCTAATTTTTTGTCACTCTCTCTTAACCTCTTATTTTCAAGAAGAAAGAACCATAAGATACATGACGTATGAACATCTCACTCTATCTGGATTTTATCTGTACCATTTTGAGACTCAGCAATTAAACTACCACACTTTCCTCTTGGTGTCAAGGCATTCAAAGGTCTCTTGGCATCCCTTATCCCACAGCACCCGACTCCATCAGAGAGAACTTAAGTCTGTGTGGCACAACATACATTACAATCTTCAAGAATGTTAGCAAAAGTTACTAATAGCACATCTGTAAAACAAAGATGACAGTTTGCCTGAAACTGGCTTTACTTTCTCCTGTTTTCATCTCATCTGTTGCAGGATGGAAAACTGATTTCTGTCCATAGATTCTAACAGGACTCATGAAATCTTGATCAGAAGGAATGAAAGCTCCGCTAACCTCCTCTCTGTGAGAGATTCTTCTTCCTCCTTTTATTTTTTCATTACAGGATATTGCTAGTATTAGCAAACTGCGTTTCTCTTGTTTCCATCTTGAAGGTCTGAGGTTCAGATACTGTCCCAGTAGTACCAGAGAATCACAGAGATCTGAAGTCTAATGCAGTCACGCACTTACGACTATGCGTATACTTAAAACAGCCAACTAATAAACTTCTTCATTAAAATAACAATCATTATTTACAAATAACAACCTGACATTATTTGTAAAGATGCTCTCTCGTGTACTTTGACAGGATGAGTTATTTCTCCATCAAGAATTCTAGCTCTCAAAATGTGTGTGCAACCACCTGTAAAAGAACTAATTTATTTTAGTGATCAGCAAGAATTACTGCCCTCTTAAAGTCAATATTGCAATATATTGACCTGAAGCAAGCAAGCATTCAATCTGACGCTAGCAGAAAAGGTACATAATACACTTTACTCAACACAGAAATAGTTGCAGAAAACCCTAACAACCCATGCATAAGGTGAACTACACAGCTTCTCTGGGCAACATAAAGTACTAAGGGGATAAAACCCAAACTATACTTCATTTAGCTTTGCTGACTTGATCATTACCACAGCATGCCCATTCTCATTTCTGTTCGTTCTAAGGAAACAAGTTTCCTTGAGTCCTACACTTACACATGCAAATATGCACCTAGCCAATTTAGTTAAATTATGACTTAGAGAACAAAAAAGTATCGGAAGGAAAAACTGTAAACAGACATAATTCCTTCTAATTTCAGCATCTCTAATGTAAATCACAGCTTGAGGGTGGTATTAGCTGTTCAGTGGCTCAGACTAACACGCTTGACAGGAGTCAATGCCAGGGGTCCAGAAGGAGGGTAGCCATAACAAAGGAGAAGTTACTAAGAAGGTACTTAGCTGTGAGTTATAAGACAAGTAGATGCACATATTTTGCAAAAGAGAAATCAAAGCCAGTAAGCCAGAAAGGGTCAGAGTCTTAAAAGGGCAAGACTTCATGGTATTTACTTGTATGTCTCAAAGTTCATGTTGGGGAGAAAAGGTGCTTACTTGTAAAGGTAATATTCGGCTTGATCCACTTCCTCTCGTGAAGAAATGTTGTCAACAAACTGATTTAAAAATAAGAAAAAAAAGCTTCAGAGGGAGCATTCACAAAGCATATCAGAAGAAAAATGCCACTTCAATAAACAAAATACATTTGTTTGGCATATTTAGGTGTCTGACAGTACTGGAGGTCTTCAAGTCTTTGCTTGCTCCTACTCAGGTTTCTTCTAGACTGCTGAAAGTCAAATCTTTTTAAACTGAGACAACTTCCCTCGTCACCTCCATGAAACATTATGCACCTTGAAAACATGCAGACCATCTGAGAATTATGTCCATATAGCTCAGTACCCCACATTTTTGCTGCTCCTCTCTGAATTTTTTGCTTTTTAATCACATCCTTTAATTTGAGAATACATTCAGTTCCTTACCTTTTTTCTCCCAATTTTGAGTGAGATTCAACACGCCTTACTTCTCTTTCTAAAACGTATTCTTTTCCCTAATGTTTGCCTATTGTGCCTATTCATACTATAAATTCTGAAGGACAGGGGCAACAGCATTTTGTATTTCACCACACATATAAATAATGGTAAGGAAAAAATCACCCCCCATGCTGTAAAGCACAATTTTCCTCTCATTTAAAAACCCTGTCTTACTCCAGACAATCTTCCAAAATTCCCAGTGCTATCAACTATTTAAATAAAAGCCAAGTTTTCAACCAGACTTTGTCTTATGGTACAAGTGAATCCTGTCTTCCTGTAGGTTTTACTAACATAAGCATAAAGGTGCTGGAACACTCCAGAGTCTTTCCAGTATAATACCTTTAGCTCAGAATATATAAACGACACGTTCTCAAGGTCAGTACTCCTCTTTATCCTAAGCATAAGCTAAAAATAATAGTTTCAGCTGACTGGTGCTTGCTCTCCAGTTTCTTAACTCTCCTCGCATGCTGTAGACATGTAGGTCTCATCTTTTGAGTGTGGCAATAGCATGCCTGTGTGCTCTATTTACATTTTAGAAAATAAGAATCTGATATGAGCTCCAGGTACTAGAAGGTGAGGCTGTTTGACAATCTGGAAATGCCACTTCTCCAGCGAAAAGGTCAGCCCAAAGCAGGAACATGAAGGAAAGGAATAAAGCTGATTAAGTAATAAAAGGGAAAGGAAAACTCATTTCCCCCATGGACACCGTCTCAGAAGCAATGATCAAGAATGCTTGATCTGTATAAATGCTTGATCTTGCAACTGTGTAAAATGTTCTGTTATTCCTCAGTTAGTGGTGCCAATGATCCTAATTAGTGGTGTTACTGAGGTACCAGGGTGGTGACTCAGCTTTTTTGGATAATTTTGAAGACTGAAATTAGTTTTTGGTTTCTTTTGAAAAGAAGTGACATATTTATTCTCCTTCTTCAGTACACTCACACAGGGAACTTAAAAAGCACATCTCACATCTCTGCCTTCAGTTCCCCTCCCCAGATTAATCCATCCAGAGGATGGAATTGGTTACTAGTTCCAGTAAAAATAATGGCTTCACTTATCCCACACCAGCATTTGTCCTGCTTCAGTCTGCTGAGGCAAGGGAAGAAAACTATAGAGGCAAAATGTATCCACCTCTGCCTCACTGTGAAAGGAGCCTGGAAGTCGAGGAAGATGCATGCAGACAGGCAGTGTGCTAATTCATTGCATTCCCTTAGCAGCCTGGGTTCTTATAAAGTGCCTGAGGGGGCGTTAAAGCTCTCACCAAGACAGAAATCACAGGAAGGCAGGGAACATACATTAGGGAAATACACAGCCCAGTAACAGAGAGGCCTGATTTTACTGAGAAAAAAAACTATTTCTGTTTTACAGACCCTACAGTCCAGGTACTAACTAATGAGTACAAAGTAACAATAAAACAGCTTTACACAGCAATTTAACAGTATAACAAGACATTTACGATCCCAGAACTCCCGGCAGAGGTGATATCATTTATCTCTTCTCAGCTCACTTGATTTCATAAGTATTCCATTGTCATTTCCATCACTTTATGATTGGAATTTATTTCCTTACCCGGGCTATTGTCAAGGAGCTGACAGGCAGCTTTCTTTCATAGGTTCTGTCCATTAAGTGGGCTAAGTCAGCTGGAGAAAACAGAAAAAGAGTTTTGTTTAATCAACCGGCATTACAGGAAAATCTGCAGAGCCATCATGTAACTCTGAACAGAACCTCCGTCCATGAAATCAAATTCTGGTTCCTTGTTACCATCTCATTTTGAAGTTGTATGAAAACAATACTTTAAATTATTCCTAAATAACAGCAAATAATACATGGAAAGGTTCTCAACATGATGATTTTAACTTATTAGAAAGAAAGGGGAAAAAAGCAAACTACCCTATAATGTGTTGGATGAAATTAGTATAACTAATATAACTCATCTAAAAAAACTGAGCAGATGTCGTTAAAATTCACACTTGCTTTCAAGCTTAGCACATGCTGGACAGTGCTTTTGGCATGGGTTTGTCCTTTATTTTATGGTAAAACAATACAGAAACAAGCAGTACCATGCTGAAAAACCCTACAGTCACAAACAGCAATCCAAACAAATCCTGTTAATCAAACTGGGCACTGTGCCAGTACCTTATTAACTTTATACCATTCTGCTCCGGCAGTCATACAACAATATTAATTTGACCATACAGGAACTTTAAGCTTCTGACTGTTGAACAGGTAGCCAAACGTTGCATTTAATGAATTTAATTGGAAGTTAAATTAATTTAATTTGGAGGTTTAGTTTTGTACTGTTCCTGGAAAATAATGACGACTCAGGAAGAGTAAGCTGTTTATTGTATGCTTAGAGTCAGCTGTTTGATTCTTAGCTGAGACACAAACTGATGATATCCAACCTATAAAATTCAAAGACTTCAATCATACTCTTTCCTTCTATTCTCCTGCATCTTCTAGGACCAGGAATCCAAGATACTCCCCCTGCATCATTAGCACCTGGCTTCATCCTTTGCACCCCAAGACTACAACTGTTACTAAACCAGCCTCTCCTTTGACACATCTCGATTAGTCCCCTTGGCCATCCTTCAAGAGCTGATGGGTTGGCTCGTTTTATAATTCATGTTCCAAAAAGTTCATCCGACCTCCACATGTGCCAATGAAATGTGAGGTGAGCACAACTCGCAGCACCACATCAGAATTTACTAAGCCTTCTACTCTGGCAAAGTTGTCAGGGGCAGGAAGCAGCATTACACGAGTAACATGCTGTGTCTCCAAGGGATGCAGCCCATGTATGTTCTGCCTACAAAACAAGTGATATCACTATTCATCATTTTAAAAACGCACCTGTACCGCCAGAGAATACTGAGGGGTATACAGTTCTAACAGTACGAATGGCATTCAATGCTACTCTGACCTTACAGGTACTCTCTCAAATTACAACACATGTGTGAAGATTTTTGCTGCAGTAAAATGACAGAGCCTTGATTTGGAATAGAATGGTTGACTCTTAGTCTGGACAGTGCTGCTGTCTGCCACATAGCAGTATTTCGTGTTTATGTAACACCTTCCTTCCTGAGGCACTTTAAGGCGTTCTTCAGAACAGAAAAACAGCATTTATCTCCCGCTGAGGGAAGGCAAGCATTTCATGACCATGAAAGCAAAGGGAAATCTGGGGCAAAGTTATACTGAGGCAAGTACCAGCTCCTACAAAATACAACACAGGATTTTGTGCTGATGTGTGGCATCAAGGCCATGCTATACCAGATAACCACTAAAACAGCAGATCGACTTTTTTAATGGTAAAAAATTTTCTGTGGGAATATCCTTACAAGAAGTGTCTGTATTTGACTCTATATTACGTGTCTCTCCAGCACTCACAAAGGTCATGATGGTGCACATCGGTAAAGACTTTGGGGGCATTCCCAGTAGTGCTAAAAGTTAAGAGAGAACGGATGCTGTGGCCAAGTCAACTTGTCAGAAACCAGGAACTGGCTAGATCCCTGCCTAAACATACTAAGCCAACTGTCATCCAACATTCTTCACCTGCATTTCGAGATAGCTGGAAAAAGGTATTCACTCAAAAATCTGGTATGTTTGATGACACAGCAACACGGACATGAGACAGACAACTGCACAGGTTGGTAGTTAATTTACCTGTTCCAGAACTATTTTTGTTATGTATCACCCTCTGAAAACTGGAAGGTGATACCTAAGGCCATTTTGGGCCATACTCAACCCCTGAGATTGGCACTTCTTTTGACTAGGTGCTCATGAAGATGAAGAGCCCATTGCAGGAAACACCGAATACTTAAGTAGAATATAAACCAAATGAATACAATGCTATGAGTGCAAGATCCCAAGACTGTTAGCCATTTATATACAGGCCTCCTCTGGGAGAGTTCACACACAGAATTTTAATGATTGACCTTTTATGCTGTCTACAAGGCCGGAACTCTCCATCAGAACGTGCGTATGAAAAGCAATGTGAAGCACTTATCTATCAGCTCCAGTATAAGAGTCACAATAAAATGAAAGCTGATTAAACCTTAAAGAATAGACGACAAATCAAGTTAATGGGACATTTAGCTTTGTTTCCAGACAAATTGCAGTTTCTGCTGTAGTTTCTAGATATGAATAATTCGCAACAAGTAATTCTTTCCTGTTTTGTTTTCTCTGAGGAGCACCTAAAACCAGACTTTTTTTCTCATATTCATGATTTGAAATAATTAAGCTACCTTTTGTAAACCAAGTTTGCTCTGTAAGTTGCTACTCAATAATCAAGATTAAAGCCGCTTCTTAGTTAAAAACATCCCGACAGAAGTACTAGAATACAAGAATGTGAATGCCCAAGTCTCCTAGCACTGTTGGTAGTAAAACTTGAGCACTAACATTGGTGTATAAACCAAGTGAATGTTTGAATGGCCAAAGCAAAATTCTGTGTGCATTCTAACAGATATATGTTTCAAGTGCTTTTATCTGATAGTCGTTACCAAAGAGGACACTAATATATATAATCTCTCATACACATTGCCTAAAAAAACGTTTCTACAAGATGAACTTTTACAAAACTTTAATTTCTCTAAAAACATATTTCTGCATATTGCAGAATCTCATGGTTTTAAATAATAAACTAATAAAACAAACCGTAAGTCTGAGGTCATTTAACTTCTGGACATGACTTCACAGTTGTCTCTAGAATATTGGTGTCTGAGATTTCACATTCACTTTTATTTTCATTTGCTCATAGAAACTCAATGTCTTGCTGCCTGCAACAGGGTGATTCAGGACAATGACTGGGAAAATATTGACGCTTACCTTCCAAGTCAATGGTTATGACATCTAATACCAGTTTGGTGGCCTAGGAAATCACACAGCTTCAGTTTGATTCACAGCACGTAGCCACAGCATGTAGCCACATCAACAAGTGGCACATTTGGCCATGTAAGGTCACTACCCTCTTAAAGTGGTCCATCCAGGACAGGGATGAAATCCAGTGCTGGGGCAGCAATGGCAAAGCAGATACAACTGTGACATAAAGTTTACCTGTCCTGGGAATGATGGGCAGAGTGAATACCTTAACTCACCCACTAACATTTTGGTTTCTATATAAAGAAAGCCTTGATTTATTTTAAAGACCAAGTTAAAATATAAAAGAAGGCTGAGGCAAGTATTTTGCCGTACAAATTTGTATGTTTCACATTTCTTAGTATTTCCACATCCCTAGCAGGTCCTGGAAAGAACCACAGCTCCATATGGAAGAAGGCTTTGAATGGAAATTGTTCAAGTCTGTAAAGGCAGCACTGCCACCTGGTGTTGTGGATGAGCCATTTTGGGTACCATGAGTTTCTCTAACAAAAAAAGACATTTCCTATCTCACTTGGATTCTGCCATCCCCTGGGATTCTGGTAATTGCTATTCTTCTCATCAAGATGCTTACTATCACTTAATTTTACCCTTGTTAGTGATGAACCAACTGAAACATTGGAGAATCTAAGTCCTGCCATGCCCCCTGTTTCCTTGGTATCTCATTTTCAGTAAGTGGAGCCCTAATTACTTCTAGACAGGTATCTTCATATCGGCAAGCAGTTTGTAAATTCCAAATTAACACATTTTCCATTCCTACCTTTTTGAACAAATGTCCTCTACACAAAATAGTCTTGTTCTTTCCCACACTTTTTTCAGTACAGAAGTTTGCTAAACTCATTCATGCTTGGAATGCTAAACAGAGGCTATGGAGAAGAGAATAAAGTATATCTTATATGGACACAGTAAATGAGTTTCAGTCTGGGATGGCACCACATCACTGCAGCAGAGAAATAGAACTTTAAATCAAAAATACTTATTTTTCTTTTAAATGTATTCTCACAACACAGTTTTGCAGAATAACAGTTCTGAAACAGTGTTCGAAATACACAAATAAAAGAGCATCTCCTCAATACAAGGAATTCACTCTAGCTACAATCACCAGTTACTACACACAAGATTATATGTGCAACCATACAACTGACAGCTACAGAGCAGACGTCTGCAGGGCTGTCTCCTCTTTGAAAATGCTAATACAGCTGACACCGTGTTAACTTGTTCTCTCTTTTCTGTGAACACAAAATGAAAATGCAAAGCAGTTCTTTGAAAAGCATGGAACAGACATCTGCTTTGGATCAAGATCATCAGCAGAGCAGCAGCAAGAACTGTGCTTGCCAAACAGTCACAAAAGGTCTTGCCAGGCCTGGGGAAAGCCAAACATGGACTGTACCAGCACTTGCACAACAATGTTTTCTTCTACAGTTGATTTCTATTGCCTATGAGGTTTGCCAAAATAAGAACACTTTTTCATCTGATGGTGACTGGTTCAAATGCATCCCAGGGCACTAGAGTCTGTGGCTCCAGCCAAAAAGCACTGCATGAGCAGTCCTTTTGACAGTAAAGAGTTACAAGGTATTAACAGTCTCTGCAGGATCCAAGCTACAGTCATGAGCACCCACCGGCTGTTTCTGGCCCATGTACAGTAAAACATTTGACAATACCAACCTAGCTATTTATAGGCAAATGACAGAAACAAATTAGTGCATAAAAAACATTACTCTGATCATTTTGTCTGTCTTGCTGCCTGACAAAAGCCCTTGAATTTCACCTGCTGATTCTTCTTTCAGCCTCATAATTTGTGTTACAATTAACAAACATAGTTCAAGGGCCCAGGAATGAAAAATGGAAGACAAAGATTATGCGTTAAGGGGTCTCCAAAACACTTGTGGTACAAAATAATGCATATGTATCTTTAACATGGAAAAATGTTTTGCATGATGCTTTCTATTTAACATAGTCATCAAAAAGATGGTGCAATGGCATTTCAAATGTAATCTAGCCAAAGCATTTAGCTATGAAATTTGCACGGGAGATCTCAGTACCATATGCAGATACAGTTTAACACACAACTTCTCGGAAACAAAATGTTTAGTTTCATTTTTCCCAAAAAGAAAATCCTAAAATTTCAACAAGAAATGTAACTTTCCCTCCTGCAAAACTCTGAGGAAAATATTCTTTTTAAAAAATGGTTTTAAACAGGAATGCCCTGTAATACTTATAGAATAGGTCTTCTTTTGCACTGCATTACAATTAAAACAACGTCAATGAAGAGGACACTTGGAGACAGTCTTAACTGTCCGACACAAAACTATGAAATTCATAAAAGCTTTGGATTTTGTGGAAGAAAAAAATCAGCTTGTAGAAACCAAACTTAAGTAAATGGGCAAATTCTAACTTGTTTCTGCATTATAACCTTGAATATATATGACAGATTTTTAACATGTTGAGCAGATTTTAACACAGAACCTCAGAAGCATTTTGCTCCACACATTTTTTTTATTTTCAAGTATTTATAGATGATGAGCTAGTCTAAAATGAGTTCAGGTTGCAACGAATTAGTCAAAGTGGAGAAAAAGAAACAAACTTTTCTCACCCAGGCTATGCTCCTCTTTTTGCCTCTTTTCCCATTTTGAGCTGTCCACATAGGCTGCAGAAAGAAGGGATCTTCTACCTAATGAAGAAAGAAATCACTACGTAAGCCAGGCTGCTTAGACATCTCTAAACAAACTAACACTTTATTAGGTATCACCTTTTTCTGTCATATTTATTGAGTTGGATGCATTAAACCATCTTCGTGACACAGCTGCCAGCAGCAGCTACCACAATTCAGATTCCTTGTATGTGGACGAGCCATTACCTCGTCATTTTTAAAACAGAAAAGCTTTCCCCTGAAAGTTCTTTCTTCAGCATGAAACAAATCTTCCCAAACCTGACCTCTATAGGATAGCTTCTATAGGATAGCTTCTTTATACACACAGACCTTTTTCATCAAATACTGGCAATTAGCTAACTGAACGCATAAAAGCATAAGCAAAAAAGATCAATACACACAAAAAGGCTTTTCTGTTGTTTTTGGATAGTTATTTTTTCCACCTGTAAAGATTTGTCTCACTGCAAATGAAAGGTAGATGCTCATCTGGAAATACTCCATTTTTGATCATCTCCTTTTTTTGCATCTCCTGTAAACTGCAGAGTCCACTCAAATGTTTTTGAAAGTTTTTTCCAAATACTCTTTGTACCACCTTTGAAATCTGCTAAAGATGCTGTGCTAGCTTTTGAAACAAAATGGAAAATGCTTCAGTTGGAAGAAGAAACCATGTTTGTGCATCACTCACAGATGATGAGCCCTTGAAGATGCATAAGGAATATCTGGATAAAATTTTCTGAAGGAAGATACAGAAATACATGCAGAAGGTTGCAGAAACTGATATTAAGAAACATAAAATATTTTAAAAATAGACATTACTATGCTACACAGAATTCTTAGCAACTACCTTAAAGCCTTTATCTGAAAACCTATCTGCTACCAATAAAAGTTTGTTATTCTTGGGTGTGAAACAATTTTTCTCCTTATCATCCTTCTCACATGCAATTATACACACACGTCCAGCTGGGAACATCTTTGCAAACTTTTGTCAAAAAGACCTGGTACACAGAATTCCACAGTCAGAATACGAGAATACATACAACACTTTACCAAACCGTTAGAAAATAAGAAAAAGAGGTATTTTTGGTTGGTTGGTGGGGTTTCTTTTAAAGCTGTTTTTCATTATGTTGACAAAAGAGGCACACAAAAGGTTTGGGTTTTTTGGTTTTTTTTGGATAAACTTCTGTACGCTCATTCACAGCTACGGATGCCACTAGCAAGCATGAAGGTTTAAAGAATTATTTTCTACAGCAGAATCAGCTGTCTGTATGACAGTGCTTGCTCAGGTAAGCTGGTCAGGTTTCAGGTCTTCATGCCGGTTCACTGCTGAGCGGCTCCAGTGCCAGCAGGAAGGGCGGTGTTTTTGAGACACGGTCAGCTAGCTAGCTACCAGGAAGCATCACAGAGAAATTTCTGCTCGGGTAAGCTGAAAAGGCACAATAAAGTTACCCATCATCACCACACTTTAAGTAAACATTACTGAGTTCAGCTCTTCCCAAAGGTCAGGAGTTTTGGAAAGGTGGCTTCTCAAAAACATCAGTCTTGGTTGTGCTTCTGTCACCTGAGTTACCAGGTTTTGCTGAACATTTACTGCCGCGGGTTTGGCGGCCTCCATACGACTCCGTGCGGCTTCCCGTGACCCAAAAGGGCAGGTCCTAAGATATCAAGCTATGAAATCGGCAAGGTGGAATAGCTATAAAAAACAAATTAAGAATACTCTCCCGCGCGGCGTGCTAGTGATGCGCCGTTCTCTGAGCTGTCTCCAGTTTTTTATATATATATATATGTATAAAGGCGAAGGAAAAGTCCCCACACAGCACCCCGTCCCCGCTCACGCTCCCCACGGCGGCGGCCACCGCAGCCAGCGGCAACCACGCCGAGTCGAGGGTCCGCCCCGCCAGGGCCTGTCCCCCGCGGCCCGGCCCGGCCCGCGCCGTCCCTCAGCGCGCTGCCCGCTGCCCCCCGCCCCAGCCGCCGTAGCGAGCCCCGTTGCCGCCTGCCAGCGGACCACCGACCTGCCGCTGCGCCGAAGGCCCTCCCGCTCCAGAGCACGCCTCGCCTGAGCACGGGGGCGGCCATGGCGCCGAGGGAGGAGGCGAGCGGCGGCGCGGGGCCGGCCTGCGAGCGCCCCGCCCCCGGCCGCCGCTGGCAGGCCCGGGCTCAAGATGGCGGCCGTGCTCGCCGGCGGCTCCCAGCGGGTGGTGCGGGAGGCGGTGCGGCGCTCGGCGGTTCGCCCGCCCGCCTCGGGCTGCTGGGGCTGCGCGCCTGGAGGTACCGCGGGCTGCGTGGCGGGGACGGGCGGCGGGATACCTGGTTGGGGCCCTGGGCTGCCCGCCGGCTGGGGTGGGGGTGGGGGGAGGCCGAGGCCGAGGCCGACGGGAGTACTACAACTCCTGGCGGGCCCGGCGACCGCTGCCAGCCTTGTGCCTGACGGGAGTTGTAGTTCCTGCGGGGATACCCCTCTCGGCGCGGGTTATGGGCGGGGGGGCGCCGAGGGGCTCCCGGTGGGCTTCAGAGCGGGCCTGTTTGTGCTGCGGTGGGCCGGCCGAGCTGGTGCAGCAGAGATATCCCGCGGGGAGGGTTGGCAGCAGCGTTACTGCATTTGTCCCGTGCTTGCCACTGGCTGGATACGAGTCACTGAAAAAAACCCAAGCAAAACATGCAGGTTCATAAATGTGTATTTATTCTGTGAGGACGACAACATTATCCAGATGCTGGGCTGTGCCTGCTGGTTGTCACCACCACTATGCCTGGGCTTCAGATGCCTTTTGAAGGTGCTCCCTCGCCCAGAGAACAAAATAGGGGCATGTGGAAAGGAGGTGTATGGCAGAGGACTCCCCAGCATAGGCCCCGTCTGGCTTCTGGCCTGCTGCGCCAACGTCGGTGGAGGTTTCGCTCAGTTTATGGCTCTATTAGATCCCTCAGAGACATGAAGATCCCCCCTGCATGGTGGCCTGCCCACCGCTCTTTACTGGCCTTCCTTTTAGAGGGTTGCAGCATGTCTGAGGTAAAGCAGGTTGGTTGGTTAAGTTCTCTGGGATGGCTTGCACCACCTGTGTGCACCAGCCATCATATCAGTCTCCCTCCTTTTTCTTCAGAGTCCCTCTTATTTGGTTTTGCACTGGTTTGTTTCTATAACATTGTAAGATATGAATTTAAGGAAGTGGTAGAATTCAGCAAATTGAATTCAAGAAGGGTAAAATTCTGCTGCCCCAAGCTCTCTGCTCATACCGCCTGTGACCACTGAGTGTCAATGCGCTGTGGTGCGCCAGCCCCACCCCAGGCACTGGCATGATTCCCTTATCAGCTCTGGAGAGGCCCAGGACAGGGATGGTCTTTCGGTGTTAGACCAGTGGAGAAGGCCTGTGGGAAGTAAATGGCAGGGTAATCCAGGCCAATTCCATGCTGGATAAAGTGTATTTGTTCACACATTGGAACTGTTTCCATTAAATTTAATGGCTAAAGGTGCCATTTAATGGATTTTTTTCTTCAGATTTTATGAACTGTGTCATTAGCACACTTTGCTTGCATAGAAGACAAGTGTTTTTATTTGCATGGCCTGTTACATTTTGCTAGGGAAATGCAGAAGGAGAAAAAATAACCTAACGCAGGTCAATAGTTGCTCTTGTCCCTTCATGATTAGAATCATTCTTTAAGAAGCCAAAAACTTAAAAGATTAGATTGTGACAACATAAACTATTACAGTGACTCTCCGTTACAAAATCACTGGTTGTAAATAAAAATCTACTGGAGAGCTGGTTTTGTGGCAGCAAAAACTTCACAAACAGCATTTGCATGACGCTTTTGTTAAAGGAGATTACAACATAGTACAGTCGAGTTCAACACCCAAAGTTCATTTTGAGATTCTAGACTCAATGACTGTCTTATCTCTGATGTCTGTGCTGCACCAGAACTTCATTAGGTCTCCTGAGTGTTACTACAATCCAAATAATAAGCTTTGTGTTTTTTCCCTTTGTCTTCCTACTGCGTTTGGAGCTTCCAGAATGATACATTCTACAATAGCGGGGACAGCACATGTGAGGAAAGGAAGCTGTGCCACTAGTGAATTGTGGCGAAGAAAGAGATGACAAGACAAATCATTATAAAAGCATGAAAGGGGAGAAAGATCTTATTCTTGTGCAGAATCCTCCTGTACCTTGGCTAGGTGGAGAGGAATGGAGTCTCTAGTTTTTCTTTTGCACATCCAATAAATATGTATTTCTTCATCCTTGTACACATTAACTCTGGAAACCTGCAACATAGTGCTTGGGTTCTTTTGTCAGTGACATGAGCAACTGCAATTTTTGCAGTCTTTTTTTAGTGTCATGCTGCCAGTGGTCTGGCATCACACAATAATTAACAGCAGTAATTCATAAATGCAAAGTTCAGTCGTATTAAAACAGATAGTGTGACGTAAAACTCAACCTTCCTCTGTTTTTCTTATGGTAGGGAAGCGGTATCTGCTAACAGAAGATGATATAAAGTTACAAGAATTTCAGCAGATGAAAGTGGCAATTAGAAATGAAGTTCATGGCAATAAAGGTATTAGTATTTATTTCATAATCACCATTCTCCATTTTAGCATGAGTCCTAGGAAACAAGACAGTCAAAGTCATTATAATGTGACACCAATTGACCCCATTTAAAGCATCAACTTATGTATTCCTCTTGCAAATTTTTTGTAGCTAAAATTATTGGAAGATCTGAGGCTTTGTGGAATGAAACAATATTAGTTATGCTGTGCTGGAAAATGTGGAGGAGCTTTAAAGTATGCAAGGTGTTAACATAAGACCTGAAATGTTTGTGTCCTTGCTTTTCCAGCTTCGTCAGATGGTCTAATGGAAAATACTCTTTCAGTCTACAAATCTTGCTTCAAATATATAATCAGCAGAGAAAGTCAATACAAAGCCTAATAGTTACTTAACTATCCAGAGAAGGCCTATGCCAGTAATTCTCTTTTAATCTGCTCTGTAAATTTAGTTAGCTTATTCCTTTAGGTTTTTTATCTTTTACCTAATGTAAGTTCTCAGTTGTACACCCAATTCCATATGACTTACGCATAACTCAGAATATGGAAAACAAATCCAGGTTTTCCAAACTAACAAAGGAGCAAGATTGGTGGATTTTTTCTGATGGAGATTTTGTCATGCTGTTTAAAGTGTATACAAATTCCTTTATTTAAGGAACATGAATATAAAAATAAGTCTGCCTTTAATATTTAAGAAAGGTTAGGTAAAACTCCGTTTCCTGGACCTGTTTAATCATGTGCAGGTGTTCTAGTGATATAAATTGACAATTGTTCCAAAGGATGTATTTAATTTTAATTTTTTTTGTGTGGCAAGGAAAATACAGATAATCAAATTTAGTTTTATATAAACCAGTCTTCTGGGACAGAGCGGGACGTAAAGTCAACATGACAGTTTTTCTATATTAAGTAAAAGTAGAATTTAACTCAGGTAGGAGCAAGTCATAATGTTGTTATATTTTGCTGTGACGATGACATACTCATATTGGGAATTATTCATCCTGTACTTGGGATGCATTGAATTTATTGCTATGGGTCAATCACTCTTGCTAAAACAGGTTTGTAGAAGCCAAATATTTGGCTTTACAGGTCACAGATGACCATTTTGTTTTGTACAAATAGTAGCCCCTGAGAACCAATGAAAACAATGTGCTAGGCACCTATTTGTGTGTATGTATGCATGATTTCTGTACTCAGTGTTTAGTCTAATACTTGAAAGATGAAAAGTACTTAGGGCTAGTAATAAACTTGGTTTAGAAATAGAAAAAGCAGTTATAACTATTCTGTAACACAGAATATATAATAGCTATTACTTATCATAGTTATAATGCAACTATTAACTATAATAGTTATACTATTTAACTACAGCAGTTAAATAATTACCTACAGTAGTTATAATAACTATTATGTGTTCTTTAGAAATACAGTTTGGATCCCAGGAGTTTTTTAAATTTCTCCACACTTCTGAACACATCACAATCATTATATATGCATACTTATATATGCACATTTTTCTGACTTCACAGGATTCAGTTCTGCATCTCAGTCTTGAGTAAGGACTTGTATTTACATGTAGCAAACAGATATGCATCCAGTAGCTGAATATGTTGTTCTCTGGGATGCTCACTTTGCACCTCTTTTGTAGGTTACTAGCTTGGAAACAGCAATGACCCAACAACTGCTACAAAAAGGTTCACTTCCCTGCCCAAGATGGGGGGCAGCACCATTAGAGGAATGGGGCTGCCAGGTGGTACATGTGATTTTAATCTTGTGTACATCTGAATCAGAGCCTTGAGATTACAAACTGAAGGACTGGTCTTTGTGCTTGCTTTGTCATAGGAAAATGTGCTGGATAGAGAAACCTCTGTTTTGGGGGGGAAGGGAAGCACCTCTAAGTTTATGGCTATGTATAGAAATACATAGATTATGTATGAGACTTGTGTTTGCATCAATTGTGAAGGTATTTAAATCTTCTGTATGAGCAGTGTTGAGTAGAAGTTCTTATGCTCGTTTGAATGCTGAATGGGATTGGGTTTTTTTGTTTGCTAGCTTTTTAAAAAAAGAACATAAAGCAGAAAATGTTGGTTACAAAACTTCCTTCCTTTTTAAAATTTTTGTATTACCTGATATATTCCATAACATACACAATTAAATTAAGTTCACAATAAGCAACTTCTTGGTTTTCCAAGTCTGACATGACTTCATGGGGACACCTAGGCATGCTTGTCTGTGAGAAGCTTTATGCATTTTTCGTGGTGAAAAAACAAGCTTTCTGCTTCATTGAATCTCCATGTTTCAGGTACCAAGTATGCAACACAGATAATGGAATTGTCTATAGACTGCTGCTATAATGTGTTTTTTTTTCAGATCCGTATTTTGAAAGTATTAAAGAAAAATTAAAGAAAAATGGAATGATTCTCAAAAATGAATTAAAAAATTTACTGCATTTATGTCAGACTTCATCTGATGTGGAACTAGCCAGAAAAGTTATTTACAGGTATTTTTAACAGTCCACCTAACACTCTTTTCTGTCTTTATTTTTTTGCTTTTATTAGATTATCTCAGGTTATGTCTGCAGTTGAGGGCTTGCCCTAATTCAGTGGCTGTATGCATAGTTAATCCCTTAAACTAAGGCTCTATTTTCATTTACTTTGGGTCTTGCAACCCTTCAGAGACTCTCAGATGAGAGTCAAGCTATGGGAGCAAAGTGGTGTCCTGTATGCAGAATGAATGGTGAGCCACACAGAAACATCATCTCTCAGCTGGGAGGTAGTGGTGTGTTCACTGGCATTTTCTAGCCAAGACACGCCTGGTTATAAACTGGTCTGGGCTCAGCAGTGGCAGGTCAGGAGGTTTTGTGAATGAAAGCCTTCCCAGCAGTTACAGTGTAGAAGCTATAAAGAAAAAAGTGAAACACTTTATTTTTGTCTTTTTATTTGTTTTTTAGTGCAGGAGAGAAAAAGTTGAGGTATCTTAGCAGGTACTGCTGCTAAAATAGACTGCTGCAACTTCCTGTGCTATATTGCTCTGTAAATAGAAGGTAAAGTAACTGGGAATTTTTGTGGCAGAGACCCATTCTGTTACTAATCCAATGCAGGTTACTTTACTGGAAATAGAAGAGATTACATATTACTAGTTAATTTATGAGTTTGATCAAAACAATATTTTTCCATAAAATTAATCTGCTGTTACCTAAATGTCATTGGCTGGTGCATACAGAGAAGTGTGCCTCTGTCATTGCATATACAAATCTTCCTGTCTGTTTAAGCTGTTTTCCCTTGACAAATTCCATGCGCTGTGTGATTTACTTTCTTTAATCTTTCCAATAGGTACCATGAACAGAATGGAATTACAGCCTTACATAATTTTAAATTTGGGCCCCTCTTTATGAGGCTATGTTATGAGCTGGACCTTGAAAGACCTGCAGTAGAACTTATCAAAGATCAGGTAATTCCCCTATATATTTTGAAAATATTGTTGTTGTTGTTATTAGTCCAATATGAGTAATTGGTATGCTACTCACAAGCCTTGCATGAGCTCATAGACTTGAAGTATATGTGTTGCAGTAGCAAGGATGTCTATGACATTAATGTAAGGATGCATATCACATGGTTTTTATTTTTAAAATAGCAAAACAGTGATTAAAAGAAAATTAAATGCTAGTTTGACTGATAACTTTATTGTTTTAATTCTGTATAATTGCATCCTTTGAATAAAAAGTATCAATTAAAAAATAATTCCTCAAATGAACACAGCTGATGCATGTTTTCCTGCATCCTGTGTTGCATTAGGTCATTCTTGGAAATGAACACTTCTGAGTTGTTATGTAGTAGTCCTCTGAAATCCCTGGGATTATTTGCACCAACAGATTTATCATGTTACTCTGTACTTCAAACTCTCTCTGAACCCTGTAGGGGTGGTGTGATATTCATCAGCTCAGGAACTTGGCCATTTTAGTGCTGAAGAAACTTAAGGACTTGTTCCTGAACATCTGTAAAATGCTGTGTGTGCTATTATGACAGGATATTAATCATGCCCAGTGTATATGGAACTAGATGATCTTTAAGGTCCCTTCCAACCCAAACCATTCTGTGATTCTATAAAAAATTAAAAAGATTCTGTGCAATAATGTTGTGTCTTCAAAAATCTCTGGCGACCGGTGGAAAGTCTTGTCTATGATGTTAATTCATTAAGGCATGAGGTATGCCTAGCCAGAAATGGGAGAATTCTTGCTTGGGCTAGTATTCTTAAATTAGGCATGTGTAAGAGTATGTGTGGTTTTCATTTTGGTTTGGGTTTTTTTGATTGAGATCTATGTCATTAAGACAGGACCTGCAGTACTTAATAGGACTTAGTTACTGATGGATAGTAAGGTAGAGTACCACTTCTTCAGACTCTGCTGCAGAAATTTAGACTTAATACCTCTGGCATTTTATTTGGCTATTCCCAACACAGTGTGATTGAAGTGGAATGTAAAATATACTTGTTCTTTCTTCTGCTACTCTGCTTGTCATCACTCAAGCCCATGTGCTGATCTCTTCATTATTTGATATTGTGATTAGCAGAAAATTCATTCAATTTCATTCTGGTGGTAATTTACCCCAAAGGTATTGTTAATCAGCTGCAAGCTGTATTTCTGCTGAGATTTTGGAGCTGCCATTAGTCAGTGACTTCTGATTGCATTAACTTAGAGGTCACAATCTGTCATTAAAAAAAATGATAGTGGGAATCTCTGGGAAATTTCTGTTTAATTTTAGTGAGCTTTTGACCATACTGAGTCACTGGTATTTTAGAGGTTACTTGACAGAGGGACAGTCAGGGAAGCTAGAGAATTAAATGTTGAACTTGTGAAGAGGGGGCTTATTCCAGTAGGAAGACCTGCTAAATGCTGTGCATAGTAAGAATGCTCACTGTCCTAACTTTCTTTACACTTGCTCTGTTTGTATGTTTCTTCTCCAGAATTTGCATGGTTTTTTCTCAGAGAGTACATCATTCCATATTTTGATGACGATGTTGTTTAAAAAGGGCCATTTTGAAAGTAAGTACTGTGCTAAGGCATATACATTTTGAGGAGGATGCTTCTCACTGTTAAGTGTGTGCGTGCATATAAATACATATATTTTTAATGAATATTGCTGGTTGGTTTATGGGTTTAGAAGGCCAAACAGCATGTAAATCTGTAGATGTGAATGAGCTGCACTCTAGTGTGTAATCAAAATGGAAGGCTGTATTTGTTTCATAGTTCCAATGGTATTCTTACCATTCTCAGTTGCACTGAATTGTGATTATACAGGGGGGCTTGTTTCCTAAACCCTCTTCTCTGAAGGCTTAACTTCTCTTTGGTTTGTAATTTCCCATAGCTTTTTGTTTTCTCTATTCAAAGTTTGTTTTATGTGGTTTTTGGAACAGCAAGTTCTTCAACAATTTTTTTGGCAGTTCCATATTTGTGTCAGAGCAGGGAAGAGTACCCTTTTTCCTTTGATAACAAAACCAGACCATAGTCTTCACTTGGTTTGTCTTACTAGTGTGCCCACACAGAGTGGCTATTGCAATATTTAAGTCAAATGCTTCAAATCAGTTTGGCCATTGGTGAGGATAAGGGGGACTCATCTGACCTGTCTGAAAAGACTTTTCATTAAAAAATCTCAGGTTGAGTATGGAGTAAGTTTTTCAAGTAAATCCCTTTATTTGAAATTTGTTGAACACACACTGCTTGGTCTCTTGACATTTG
The DNA here is from genome assembly GCF_035582795.1 of Mycteria americana. Classification (NCBI taxonomy): domain Eukaryota; kingdom Metazoa; phylum Chordata; class Aves; order Ciconiiformes; family Ciconiidae; genus Mycteria; species Mycteria americana. The sequence goes on along the minus strand of NC_134396.1, from coordinate 21,533,190 downwards.
GCAAATCTAAGTCCAGCAGTTGTCCTAAAAGTTGAAACTGAGCCACTATAAAAATAACTAGATCAGAGCCTGAATGCAGTGTTATGGTGTAGTGGAGCATGTGCGTTATTGGGAGCTGTTAGATAGTTTGCCTACAAAGGTGGAAGCTTTAATCATATGATTAAAAGGCTTGCTTTCTGGGCAGTTAGGAAGAATGAGAGTGGCTTTGTCAAGTATCCAGAATTTAGTTTTAGATTTGTATGAAAATAATAGAACAGTAAGGCCGGATGCTAATGTAGATTGAAAACCTCCTTGCTTTTCCTTCCCTTGCTGGGAAGAAATATTTATATCCAACTGACCCTCAATTAAACTTTTTGTAATGTATTAATTTTTTAAAAAATAACAGATTTCAGTTTACATTCTTATTTTTAAATAGACTTACTGAGCTCATACCACATTGAGATTTTTTTTCTTTCTCAGTTACTAAATGTACAGCCTTAAATTTGTGAGGTGAGTAACTCTAATGTAATTTTGATAGGTGCTTTGGAAGTTCTGGTAGAAATGAAAAAACAAGGTATACCTTTCAACAAAGAAACGTATCTACTTGCATTTGCAATATGCTACAAACTGGTAAGTATTTTCAATTTACATGATGAAAAAGTATTTGAAATGCCTTCTCTATGTCTTCCTGTTATTTTGGATTTTAAAATTTCCATATGTTCCCAGCCATGATTTCTTATCTAGTGCAAATATTTTAGACATATTTAGGTCCTAAATTGCTTCATTGTGCATGATATGGTGCACATGTATAGCTTCCCATACAAACTACTGTCACAAAGCAAATCTCTAAAAAATTACATGGACGTAAGCACTAAGGAACAAATTTGATACAGTCTTTGATTAGCTGATAGTATTCTTTCTCTGGGATCTGTGCCTCTCTTCAGACTACACTCTGTGCTTGAGCCTCAGTATTGGTTTTATAGAGAGACAAGGCATATGTATGATACTGTTGTGGTGTAAACCCAGTCAGCAACTAAGCACCACACAGCTTGCCCTCCTCCCCCATCCTGGTGGGATGGGGGAGAGAATTGGGGGGGGGGAACCCATGGGTTAAGATAAAGACAGTTTAACAGGACAGCAGAGGAAGGGAAAATAATAATAACAATGATAAAACAATGTACAAAACAAGTGATGCACAATGCAGTTGCTCACCATCCACTGACCGATGCCCAGCCAGCGATCACTGCCCCCTGGCCAACTCCCCCCAGTTTATATACTGAGCATGACGTCATACGGTATGGAATATCCCTTTGGCCAGTTTGGGTCAGCTGTCCTGGCTGTGCCCTCTCCCAGCTTCTTGTGCACCTCGCAGAGCATGGGAAGCTGAAAAGCCCGTGACGAGTATAAGTACTGTTTAGCAACAACTAAAACATCAGTGTGTTATCACATTTTTTCTCATACTAAATCCAAAACACAGCACCGTACCAGCTGGAAGAAAATTAACACTATCCCAGCCAAAACCAGGACAGACATGTTCTGTTTATCAGATATCTCCCATCCGTTTCTCCCCGCCCTCTCCAAGTAACCTTGAACCATTTCTGTAATTGCACCCAAATTTGACAAGGATTAGAGTTCTCAAAGGTAACCTGTTCCTACTGAGGATAGTGGAGAGTTCCTACTGAGCTGAGTGGAGAAGGGAAACCTAAATGAATGCCTTCAGTGAGAGACAGGCTGCCCCTTAGCTTAACTGTATTTTTAGCTCAGAGAAAAAGAGTATGAACACAGTAAGAAACTAGGCTACATAGGTTCTACAAGTGTTTCCTTAGAACTGTTTCCCTTTTGTAGCAAATTGAGATCCCCAAACTTTTTTTTCTTTTGATCTTCCTCTCCAGATTTGAATCAGTTCTGCAATTTGAAATATTAACATAGGCCCTTCCCAAACTCAGTAGGAAACTCTTCTTCTATTTCCCCATGTTTTTAGGAAGAAGGACACCAGCTGAGGAAAAATTATACCACTAGAGTAAACTTCCTCAGGTTTCTCAGTTAACCATACAATGAAACTGAGTGCATATGTGATAAAAAGGAGTTGGCCTAGAGTCATAGCTCAGCAGTAATTTATGTGGTGCTTCTGAAATTCTCAGTTCTAATGAATCAGGGCTGCCTTTAGGTCAGGGGAAATAGAAATAGCCATATGGCTTTGGTGTTTGGAGAGTGGGGCAGTAGACAAAGCTGAGAAAGAGCTGTGGAAGTTGTCTGCTGTTAAAAACAGCTAGAGATTTATGGTTACAGTTTAGGGATGTTACCAGCTCTACATAGAAGGCACCTTTTTTAGAAAGTTATGAATGTACAAAGACTCTGACACTCTGCTACAACCCAAGTTTATAAGCTGGTGTTTGCTACTAGCATCTACTGAGGGAAAATTTACCACTTCAAGGTTGCTCCTTGGTCTATACTCTTCCCGTTTAGGTAAAGGCTTTCACAGAAACCCACTGTGTTTCTCTGAGGTATCCTTTACTCCCTCTACTGTAGCTTCTTCCCTAAAATCTTTACGTGGTTCTTTCCATGGCCTGCTGTTAGAAGGTTTGGATCTATGGCATGTGCAACCAGAAGAGGTTCCTGAGACTTCTGTTTTCTACTACTTCTGGCCTTACCTGTGTTTTCAGTAGAGAATCTGGCCCATCATTACTTGTTTAGCGAATTGATAAAAATAGAGGGGAAATTATTCTAAACTGTCACCCAGTTATTTTAACAGCCACAATAAATTTGTGGGTTTTTTTTTCATTAAGATAAAATACTATAAATAAGGGTATAAGCTGTAGTAACCCTTTATGCACTAAAGAGGATTAGGTGGAGCTCTTTCAAAAGCTTAATCTGTTGATTCAGCTGTGAGTGGTAGGAGGAGAAACCATGAAGCTCAAAAGTGTTTTTGCTCAGGATGCAACATAAGAAACTTGAGAAAAAAATCTCAAAGGGAAATATCTTCAAGATGCACTACTTGAATACTGGAAATAATGATGCTAGTATCATTAAAAGCAGTTCTGGATTTTTACCAGGTTAATTCTTGCTTTCTTTTGAATAACCATGCCAGAGACCAGTACAGAAAAATGTACAAGGCTTAAAGCTCAGATATTGCTAGTGGATAAACAAAGGAATTAATGTTTAACCTTTGTACAAAACTGTTTTAGAGATCAACTCTAAAACACTTCTGGGATGTTCTAAATCATTGTAAGGCACTGCTATCCTCTAAGGTAACAGATGGTCCTTCTTTTAGTGCAGGAAAGGGCTATAGGCCTTTTGATGACAACAAAATATTTATGTAATAATAATCAATCTTCTGGTGGTCAGAATGTTCCTAAATTTTCAAAGAACATGTTTTAAATCACAGCTTTCTCATGTGGTTTAAAAGGTATTTTCACAAGCTGTGCAGACCGTTCAGCAGTGGCATCGAAAAGCATCCCTTAAACACCCAAAGGATGACCCTATCCTGTAAATCATGTCCAGTATTTTGCAGGAATGATGCTTTGAACAGTAGGAACAGAAATCAACACCAAATACTAGGAAGGAATATAAAAGCTCCTATCGCCATTGGTGGTACCAGTTGTTACAAAACCTTCCTGCTGCCAGCTTTTAAGTTTTGCAGGTATTATTTTGTTTGGGGTCCAGTCAACTCTACTCATAATTTCCAGTGTGAGGAGTGTTGTTTTTGAGAGTTGGTGGCTTGTGAGGTAATGCACAGGTAAACTCATTGCCTTTTACTAAAGACTCCTATTGAAAATAGCCCCAGCAATAATGGAAGCTTTCTGTGTTGGAAAAAAGGCAAAAGTCTAAGCTATCATATTAGAATATATACTTTGGAAACATCTTGCAAGATGTAATCCGTAAGAGAGGCTAAAAATTGCTGAATGTTCAAATTTGCATGTACACAGATTTCTTTAGTATAATGGTGCTGAGTAGTTCAATGCTTAGAAAACATTGATTTTCATTAACTATCTAATGTAGCTTTTAGAATAAAGGCCAAGAAGTCAGCTTTCTTCCTGATTTGGGAATGATTGGAAAGTGGAAAGGAAAGTGTCTGTTGGTTTTAGCATACTGCTGGGGTTGTTTTGTCTCTTGTAGAAGCCAAAATAATTAGGGCAAGGTGTAGTTGTTAAAATAATGGAAGCTATTTTTACCCTCTTCTGAACTCTGTAGCTTTGAATATCATGTTTTGATGTTGTGTTTCTCAAGAAGTGCTGCACAGAATCTGTTGGTTGCATTCAGATATGGATTGCCTTGATGGTCTTACAGTATGTTGACTTCTGAATGCCTTCTGAATGTGATTGCAATTGTCTACAGTCCTTTCAGATCACAAGGATAACAAGTGCAGCTTAGGTTTGAAATTTCTATGCAGGACAACCTGGAGTCTTGCAAAATCTCTGCGAAACTGCTTGAAGAAGCACAGCTAAAAGGTGACACATTGCCACTCCGAGCGTTCTGCTTTGCTGTCGCAACTGCTCTAAAGCAGGTACAGTACCTTTTGTTTTGATTTGTGCCTGAATCTCTATAGTTTTATTGTAGTAAGATAGTCCTTGAAAGGAAGCTAACATAGAGGAAGCATAACTGATCTATGTAATAACCTCAAGTACTAGAACTTTTAGGCCCCCGAAAGAGTAGGATTATAGACAACTCCCACACATAGTGAATGTGGAAATTCTGAAATCTAAACATATGTCTCGAGTGTAATGCACAGGTATTTTGTGCTAGTGACAATGCCATATATTTTTAGAAAATGAAAGAGAGTTGGGCCAGCAGGTTAGATGTAACCATGGACCAAGTCCTGCAGATACTACTATTTAGTGATGGTTTCCTTTAAATAGAATTAAAATGATAATTTAAAATATTTGCACAATCATCTCTTTAAAATGTTTATCTTGGGAGGCAACCTTAAAGGCTATGATGTGTATTGCCCTACTGCCTAGGAGATGGCCTGCCCTCTCCACAACATGTTTCTTCAGGGGGACATTTTCATATACCTCATGTGCCTAAGCACTGAGGCTCTGAAGCAGTACAGGGTGAAAGATTGAGCAGGACAATAACAATTAGGAAATCCTAAAGTCTGGTATGTCCTCTGCCATTAATTTGTGTATACAGCTTGAGGAAATTCTGAGCCTTCTCTGTTTCATGTCTAAACAGAGGTCAGAGGCACTGTAAGAGCTATGTTGTTCACAGATTTGAATGAATGAAGTAGAATTGTTAAAATTTTCTTATGCACTCTGTGGTCTTTTTTACACTGTCTCTGTGAACAGAGACACTGAACAGTAGCATCGTTGAAACTTTATTCATGTGCATGATGGCATGACAGGGCTTCTCATTGGCATTGAGGTTAAAAAACAAAATCTCCATCTCTGAAACAACATGAAATATCCTTGATGCTGTTGCTTTATGTAAAAATCAGTTAAGATTCTTGTTTTGCAAACAAAAAAATGTTCCACATTACACGTAAATATTCCTTAAGCTGCATGATCTTTGACAGTACGTCTTGCTTTGAGTAAGATGTTTCTTGATTCCAAGGAACAGTGGTTGGTCTAGTAAATGTCAGTGTAACATTTACTGTCTATACAAATCAGTTGATGGCATAGACACGATGCTGTAAATGCGTATGTCCAAAAGGTTAAAAGTGCTGGGCAAGATAAATACCTGCATTAACATATGCTGCCCTTCATTTAAGTACTTTGACATGGGCCAAACTGAGCATGTGTGTAGATCTTTTATCTTTCAGGTGCCCTCATGCTCAGTGTTGGTTACATGCTTCCTTTCCCTGCTGATCTGAGGCAGGGAGTACTGTCTAATGTGCTAAAGAGCCAGATGACATGGGAACTCCAGCGTGGGGTGTTCCTTTCACAGGCTGGATGCTGTTTGGAGTCTGTGAATCTTGGTGAAGGGATTCTAGATGATGGTTTGTGATTCATTGAAAAGACTGCTGTTTTTCTTGAACTTTTATTGTGAAAATGTGTCACACATGTTTAACTGTATTTTTATAATTCTATTTTTATAATTGTATTTATAATTCTTTCCTAGAATGATGTAACGCAAGCCAAATTTTATTGTTCCCAGATAATGAAAACAGAGAGCAAACTATACAATAATCTTAAAGTAAGTATGCTTGCTGTGTATTAGAATCTTGCAGAGAAGTACGCAAAAAACTCCCCTGTGTGAAGTAACAGAAGGCCAACTTCTTAGTAGCACAGACGTGTATCAGTGCTGTTGCTGAGCTTCTTTGTGAGCCAACATCAATTTCTGTCACTTGGATGAGTTACATTCTGAATTGTTAACACCCTCCCCCCATTTTTTAAAGTCGCTTCCTACCATAGATGGGAACGGAAAGTAGACAAGTCCTACATCTGTGAGTATAGACCTATGAACAATTTCTAATTATGACATTGTGACTTTCTGCTTTCTTGCTACAAGAGATTTAAAAAAACACAGCTCCAAGTAAATGCTTTCCTTAGCTGTGCTCTGCCCACTTCAGGCCTCCTTCAGCCCTGTGAACCTTAACCACATATGTAAATACAACAAATTTTTTCTTTAATTGCGTGGTCTACAACCTGAGAGAAAGTCTACTGCATGTGCCCAGTAAGTGACCTCTCTAAGCTATGGAAAAAAACAACTTATTCAAGCACAGCTAATGCAGCGCCATCAGAGGAGCTCTGCCTCCAGGCTCACCCTTCCTTTCCAGGTCCTAGCTGTGAAAAAAACCCAAACCTTTGTGGAAATTGATCATTCCCTCTGCTTTCTTCATGATTAATGGATTTTTATCAGCACAGCATCTAGAAATGTATTTTGTCCTGCTTTTCTTCATGTCTTCCTCAAACACTTTTTTTAAAATTTGTATTCTGATGATCAGTACTATTTGTGTGGTCTGGTTTTATTTTATTTTTAAGGTTCTTGTCCATCTCAGATCTGGTTTGCTAGAAGAAGTAATAAAGACATTAGAGGCAGCAGTGGAAGTAGATACTCCTCCCTTTGTGAAAAAAATTGAGTTTTCTGAGCAGGTGGTAAGTATACAGTAATGAGAGGAGGTCCATGGTGCTTGGCTGAGCCATGATGACAGTGGTTCAGCTACAGAACTTCAGATGCCTGTGTTCACCAGACTAAAGTTGTTTGGATTCTGATGCATTCAGATGCCAAAGCAGCTGGCTGGCTTTCTGTACTGTCGGACAAAGCACTTAGGTGTCCACTTCCCTTTTTTATTGAGGATCCTGCTCTTAGAAGCTCAAATGTCATCTGAATGTAGATGAAGCGTTCCCTAGTGGCATTAAATAATTTAATCCCTTGCCTTCTATGCTATTTTCATTTGATGTAAAAATGAGAATAAAGTTCTGATCACAGCGATATTGTTAGGTTGGTAATATTTGCAAAGACCTGTGATGCTATACAGGGGAGTGTGATATAGGAAATAATAGCTTTTGCTATTTTACTATATTTTACTATAAAAAATAGCTTCTACAGTATTGATCGCCAAGAAGGCTTCCTTCAGAGCGCATATGTATGCCTGTCAGCTTGGCAGCATTGCTGCTGCTTTTCCTGAAACTTACTAGTATATTCATTTTGAACGTGTCTGTGGAACAAGATATTTTAAGACTGTGTTAATAATTAAATGCTTAGCCTTTCACTGCTGCCTATTAAACAAAATGAATAACTGGTACGTAAAATATAAATACTAGGTGGAAGGGGGGCATACCTTCAAAACATAGCCCCTGTATATTAACTGCTATGTTGAAAAGAAATTTCTTTAAGCAGCATTTCATTTTGTAAATTCATTGCAATAAATGTTCCATGTGTCAACATATTTTGATTTTCTTTGGCAAATTTGTAACAGTCCCTAAGAAGACTAAGCATTAGTCCTAACCCATTCCTTCCACAAAAGGTTATTGATCAATAAAAAATTTTTGAGAGATTTACTTATACTTGAGGTCATACTCTGTGTATGGCATACAGAACTTCTCAGTATTCTATAGGCTGACTTTTATTGATTTGTACTGTACTGTACATTTAGTGTGATACATAATAATAATTAGAATCATGCTGATCTGGAAAACAGATTCCAGGAACGTTTCCTGGGTTTAAATAGAAAATAATTGTATTAGTCTGTACTAGGACTGAAAATAGGACTGTACAATTTTGAGGAAGTTTTAAATCAATAAACTCTCTCTAATGGGTATCCAGTGCATTTCCACCATTGTCTAGTGATGTACATAATGTGTGCCACATAAAATTCTCTTCTTATGAGTCATTGTGTTAGCCGCGTATCTTAGGTTGTGTACTTTTTTTGTTTTTTGAGTGATTGCTTGTCTTCAGTATGGTGGTTGAATGAGATCTTCGCTTGCTGAACTGTGACAGTCTGTCTTTCTCCTCCTTAGCTGGCTACAGTCAGGGAAAAGATGGAAGAAAACCCCAACCTTTCTGCCAAATTAGGAGATATTTATACAAAACTACAAGCTTCAGGACGGATAACCATGTGCACGCTGGAAGACATGCTTTTCCAGATTCCTGGTTCAAAGAAGACCCCTGCAAAGCTTTTAAATCAGAAGCAATTGGGCTATCAGGCTGCTAAACCACTTCGGTCAAATCTGTTGCTGGAATAGTTCAATATTTGATGGCAAACTGAACTGCTGTTAGCATCTCTTAGAAGCCAGGTTCAAATAAAATGTCTTCTGCCCTCCTCCACAATGAACAATTGTTTCAGTCATTTGTGTGAAACTGCATTTTAAATACAGATCATGTAGCTTCCACATTTCAATTTTGATACTAAAAACAAGCCATGACAGTGGGTATTTGTGTGTTGATCAGAAATGGAGTGATAGAATGGTTTGAAGTTTTTCCTCAGGCACTTAAATCAGGATTTTCCTATGCTAAATGTCCTGATGGAAGTGAACAAAATAGGATGCGTTTCTGACCTGACTTCTGTGGTTCATGAAAAAAATTCTGTCTTCATCAAATGTAATGTTCTGACTGAAAGGATAGATGCAGTCCAGAGTCCAGATAAAAGAGTACGGAAGTGCTTTAACTGTTTATTCAAATTCCATACATCTCAAGAGAATCAGAGGAAAGCAAGCATCTTTTGTTCCCTTTAGTATCTTTTTTCAGAAGCAACATGTTAATATGTTTTTTCATATCAAATGGAATCATGGAAATGCAATGGGAGGTAGCATGGTCCACCAACTGGAGATTCCTGAACAAAAGTCAGAGTCTCAGAGTGAGTGGCCCTACATATCACTTCTTCCAATTTGGATGTTAACCATCCCAGGATAAGCAGATCTTGATACAAGTTTGCAACTAAGTCCTAACAAGTTTCTTAGAGCAAATACGATCACTTTTTTAGACTAGAATTACGTATCATCTGCAAAATTCACTTATATGTAGAGCAAGTGATCATAAAAACAGTGCAAAGAAGCTTCACATTGACACAGCTTTAATGACTCCAGGCCAAATGTGCTTGCTTCTAGTAATAAAAAGCTGTGTTTAACTATGAGTCCTGTGTACCCAAAAATCTTTTCTCATTCGCCATCTGGAATACAAGGAATTGGAAACAGTGATACCTTGGCTGGCACTGAGGTACTTCTGGTTTCCTTCTGCATATGAAGTGATGAGCCTGTTAGTACAGAACTTAGCAGTCCTGTGAGCACAAGACTAGGTGGAGCCTAGCTTGGTACTCTCCAAGTTGGGCAGCCTTATCTTTCTTTTGGCTTCTGTTCTTTTTATTTTTGTCTCTCCGCTACTCAAGCAAATGTCAGAAATCCAAGGATCTTTTCTGTGAATGAGTCTGTGCATGCTATATGAAATTTCGTTGAAGCCAGTGAATCACTGTGAAAGAACAAGAACCCATCCACGCAGAAACGCATCTTTAGCCATGGAAGCAAATGTGGCTACAGCAGGTCCAAGGTTTCCTTCTGAGGCTCTAACACTGTAACTCATTTCTGTCACCAATGCGTCTTGTTAATACTAAAATGCACAAGGCTGTTACACAGTGGATGGAATTTCATGCAAATGTAAGTGAAGAATAATTTGAAGTTTATGTCACATTTTTGTGAAATGTGTGCATGCTTTTTATGCGTGGTTGCACAGGTTAAAGTACTACATACATTGGTCTAAGAAGACAGCTAATTACTTGTTCTGTAATATTCTGTAGCACATAATTTCACACATAATTCAGGAGTACAGGTTTTTAGCTGTTTTCTTTTCCCTCAGTTGGAAATTCTTTCAACACTTCCAATACAAAAAGGACCCTGAAGTAGCTCCCCATCTTTTCTCCACAAATAAATCTGATACAGGATTTCTAAAGGCTTCTTGCAGGCAAGGATTAATTTCAAAAAAATTAAAGGAGTGAACTACTCTTCAATTTACTTGGTACTATCAGGACAACTGATGTATAACTACATTTTTATGGACAATAGAATATAGTTTCGCCCATTTAGCCTGTTACATAGCAAATATATAAGGTCAATTCAGTTTAATTTCATTATTTGGCACTTTCAAACTTGTATTAATTGCAAGAAGTTGGTTCATCCTAGGACTGAGATGCATGTGTGTGTTTGTTTGTTTTAATCTGAATTGGTTAGGTTCCTGACAGAGGCTGTATCCTACCTGAAACTGAAGTAATGATAACTTCTATTACAATTGCCAATGTAGCTGATGTTTTCTATTCTTTGTTCTCTTGACTACTTGTTTTCTTGAGGCTGATTTATTCAAGCTGACTGTTAAGTCGATAATTTATTTTAAAGAAACACCATTTCTTTGTCTTGGGAGAGAAGGGGGATGCCCTTAAATAACTAACAATACTTCCATAGAAAAGGAAAGCAGGGACCCAGGAAGGATTGAAGGGTGGGTTCAAAAAAACACACACAAAATTCACATTAAACAATTAAACATTACAATATTGAAGGTTGCTCTGGAAGTGGTGTAGAAGACTGGTAACATCCTCCCTTAGGAAAAAAGGTAGGAGAAAAGAACAACTTCTAATGTTTATGCAGCTGATTTCAAACAAAGTCTAATTTGTTTCATACAAGTTGCAGAGAGGCTTGTTAATCGGGAAAGCTTGGATTTGAATGTGTATTTATAAATGTACCTTTTGGTGCATCAAGGTCCTGAGCACGCTGCCTTTTGTGCAGAGAAGTCTTCAGCCGTGTGCTTCATTTAGTGTATTTAGGTGTGGTTGGCTTCTGGTTTCCCAGCTCCCAAGATCAGGAAACCAAACTTGTCTAAAGTTAAGCAAATACTTAGGGGTTTTGCTGGGTCAGAGTGGCTGGAATGTCAAGGGCTGAGTTACTAGAGAGCATTTCTTGGAGACAGCCTCAGAGAACAGGATGTGCACTATATTATTGCAGCCAGTGGAATAATTATACTTTGCTTATATGGAGTTTTAATCGAGGATGAACCTTGAAATTAAAGAGAAGCCAAAATTATGAAATTCAATTAATAGATTTTTTTTTGGTGAACAAAACAAAGGAAAAAAACAAGGCATTTGCATTTCAAAGTGAATCGCTGGATTTTTTTCTAGGTTGCACTGCAAGAGACTTCTGTAGGAAATGCTGCTTAAAGCTTTATGTAGTAAGTAGCTCGGATCAGAATCTGAGGGCTCTTTTGGGTACTGTTATGTGGGAAGGGATTGCTGTTTATCATACTCAAATATTCTTCCTGCAATAAAACGAAGCATGAGTTTTGTGCATGTCCTTGCACTCCAGCACCTTTTTGGAACAGTGATCCAGAGGACAGCAGGTGGCGTTTCTTGATCACACTTTCCTACCGACGCGATTTCCAGGGATAACTTTTACCTGCGGTGTCAGTTACATAAAGGCAGGGCAGAACGAACGGTTTGCCCTATGTTTAACGCATGCCATCTTAAAGTGGAAAATCCAGGCATTAGTCAGCAGCCTCGAATGGCTGATGATGGGCATACACTGCAAACCTGTAGATTTACAGCATTTATTTTGAAACTTACTGCATTTATGGAAACAACTCATCTTTGCCAATGATCACAATGCAGTTTTTGCAGTATTCTGTGGAAATATAATATATTCTATATTCTATTATGGAAATAGCAATGACGTAGGAGACAGGCTGCTGATGTTACTTCTCATACACCAATGACGATTATAAAGGCTTACTTTGCTGTACCTTTAAGAGAAAGTTTTCCAACTTGAATTGTAAAAGCATTCATTTCTACATTCACATGGGATCTGGGTTGTGTGCAGTGTTCAAAGGACTGATATTCCTCTTCTATAGATGATTCTGCTTTTCTCCATGGGTTAATACCTCTTTCTTTTTCATATTCCTTTCCACAAGCATCTTGAGTCTTGGTAAGGAAGGATCACTTCCTCTGTGCTTCTCACAAGCTAATTTTCTGCTTCAAAACAATAAAAATGAAGGTGAAAGGCTTAGTCATTGCAGGGGAGGTCAGGAATGCTTCCAGGCCTCAAGAAGAGTTTTCGCGTATTTAATGAACCTTCTACGCAAGTTAAAATAACTTTGGAAAAAAAGACTTGTTAGAACTTTGCAGCACTATAGAAAGCAGGGAGACCTATAGTGTATAGGTCTAGAGCTATTCAACTTTGAGTTGGCTTTTTTTTTTCTCAGGGTTGTTTCAGATTGCATCCTTCTAAAAATTTTTATTGCAAAATAAGCAGAGACTTGTTTGCTTGTTTGTTTTAAAGCTACATCTCTTGTGGCTGCTTACAATGCCCTTGTGCTGCCACATACTCCTTAGCAAGTTTATTAAAAGTAGATATTGCTCATACACCCCCTTCCTCCTCTGTTTCTTTTCTCCTGCTGCTTATCAACAGTGTTTTGAACTCAGCAAATATCTGATTGTCTGCTCCCCTTCTAGGCTACTTTTTAAGTCACCTTATTTTCATCTGATTCGTAAATGTAGGCAGTGAGAGGGCTTAAAACTACTACTGGTACTGGCGCCATGTTTTGTAATGTGAAATATAGTGCTATTTCCATATCTCTCTTTGCTTGTGCTATTGCAGATAGCTGGCTGAAGACCTTCAGGAGTTTTTGGTGTGTCTTTGCTCTGTGCAGTTGTCTGGACCTCCTAATAATTCCAGCAGCACATGCAGCGAAAACCGAAATGGTCTGACTTCACCTCCCCAAGCATAGATGCTGGTTTTTGCAAGTACTGTTGCTCTCACTAACTACAAACCCTTTTGTATACTGTCAGGTAAGGTCAGCTCCCAAGTCCCTCTGCCAAGTAGCAACTTAAAATAAATGCAGGAGCACTGATATCAGAGGGAAGTTGGGTTAGGGACCATCTGTGCAAATCAGACATATGGGATCAGTGCCAGCTGAGCCTGAACCTGGTGTCCGCATGAAGGGTAAAAGCAGTTTGATAGTTATAGGAGACTTCTTCTACAGAGATGAAGGCAGCAATCTGACAACCGATCTGGAAGTTGTGGAGGTGCTGCTCAGGCTTGTTCATCCTTTGGACTATGACCCCTTGCTGATCTTCCACGCGGGCACCAGTGATGCTGCTGGGAGTAACCTGGAGTGCATTAAGGGTGGCTACAGAGCACTGGGGATGAGGGTGAAGGGCAAGGGGGGCAGGTGGTGTCTCCTTAATCTTGTCAGTGAGAGAGGGAAAGGCCTAAGCAGACGTGGATTCATCCAGAGTGTCACGGCTTGGCTGCATGGCTGGTGTCGCAGGCAGGGCTTTGGCTTCTGTGACCACAGTCACAGTGAGGGCTACTGAGCTGGGATGGGGTATGCTTGACAAAGCGTGGCAAGGGTGTCTTTGCAAACAGGTTTTCTAACCTAATGAGGAGGGCTTTACATGAGGTATGCCAGGGAGGGTTACCATAACCTGGAGAGAACTGAGGGCACAAGAGGCAGAGCCCATGTGCCTGGGAGACAGCATGACAGGGGAGGCTCTCACACTTCCCCTGTAAAAGCGGCACAACTTGGGACCCATCTCAAATGCCTGTCCACAAATCCACGTAACATGAGGAACAAGCAGGAGGACAGTCTATGCACAGCTGCAGAGCTAAGACCTCATTGGGATGGTGGTCATGTGGTGGGATAGCTCTCATGACTAGAGTGCTGCAATGGAGGGATGCAGGAAAGACAGGGGTGGGCAGGGATGGCAGAGAGGTTGAGCTCTGTATAAAGGAGTCATATGCATGGAGCTTTGCCTTGGGACAGGTGATGAGCCAGTAGCAACCTTGTGGATAAGGATCAGAGGACAGAGCAGCACAGGTGATGCTGCAATGGGTATCTGCTACATCCCATCTGATAAAGAAGAGCGGGCAGGTGAAGCATTCTTCAGGCAGCTGGAGAAAGTCTCAGTGACAGACCCTTGTACTCATCATTGCCTTTAATCACCCTGCTGGAAGGGCAACGTGGCTGGGCACAACTGATCCAGGAGATCTCTGGAACGTATTGAAGATAATTTGTTGATGCATGTGACTGATGAGCTGGTGAGGGAAGGTGCTCTGTTGGACCTGCGACTCACACGTAAGCAACAACTGGTGGATAACGTAAAGGGCAAGGGCAACCTTTGCTGCAACAACAATGAGACTTGTGGAATTTAAGATCCTGAGAGAAGTAAGCTAGATCCAGGACTTCAGAAGAGTAGGTTTTGGCTTGTTCAGGAATCTGTTTGCAGGATCGTGTAGGAAACTTTCCTGGAAGGAAAGGGGCCTGGGAGACCTTGTTGATCTTCAAGGACAGCCTCCTCAGAGCACAGGAATGATCCATCTCAATGTGCAGAAACTCAAGCAAGCTGGGAAAAGGCTAGCATGGATGAACACAGAGCTCCTGGCTGAGTTCAAATATAAAAAAGATGCACACAGAAGGTGGAAGCAGGTATAGGCTACCCGGGAGGAATGCAAAGACGTTGCCTACACATGTAGAAATGGAGTCAGGAAAGCCAAAGCTTAGCTGGACTTGAAACTAGCAAGGGAGGTGAAGGATGGCAAGAAAGGTTTTTCTAAGTACATTGGCAGCAAAAGAAAGGTTAAGGAGAATGTGGGTCTACTAGTCCGTGGGGCAGGGGAACTAGTGACAAGCGACAGAGAAAAGACTGAGGTACTCTGCCTTTTTGCCACCAAGCTGGTCAGGGGAAGAGAGTCTGAGAGAAATGGGTTTGCTCAGCCTTAAGAAGAGAAGGCTCAGGGAAAACCTTATTCCTGTCTACAGCAACTTGATCAGAGGACAAAGAGAAGGTGGAGCTAGACTCCTCTTAGAGATGCATGATGATAGGATAGGGGGCAATGGACACAAGTTGAAACATGGGACATTCTGATCAGGTATTAGGATAATAAAAAGTCATCATGAGGGTGATCAAACCCTGGAACAGGTTGCCACAGTGGATGTAAAATCTATTCTCGGAGCTCTTCAAGACTCAACTGGACATGGCCCTAAGCAACCTCACCTGATTAGACCTGCTCTGAGCTGGGGTTTGGACTAGATGACCTTTGGAGGTTCATTCCAAACTGAATTGTTCTGCTATAGACCCAGGTGAGCTACTGACTATCCTGGTTTGCATTCCCCCACTGTCCTCTGAGGGACGTGAAGATTTCAAACTCCCAGCATGCCACCATGTAGCTGGCTTAGTAGTCAGCTTCTACACATTTGTATAGACAAGGCTCTCTTTTTAGTCTCTTCTGTACTGAGGACGGTGATCACCCGGCTGGGGGGTTGCCTGGTCCCCATGCACACTTGGGGTGTCAGGGTTATGAGTTACAAGGAAAGTTCTGGACTCAGACCTGGCCTCTCTGCTACCCCTTTGCTATCCAGAGCATAGCGGTGCAAATTTCCAAACCATATGACAATCGTGCTGTACAAATAGGCAAGATGTTAGGTAGTCTGGCTAATTCCAGCCTTCAGACTGGAAATCACCAAGTTTAGCTAGACATGGTATAATAAGAACGAGGTGGCCTTGGGAACTCGATAGTCAGCAATGATCTGGTAGACATCCTGAACAGGCATGAATGGTCTTTTCACCGGTTCTTTACAGGACCTGTGTTAGGTGGTCAAACATTACTCTTTTTTGGTGGTAAACATCTCTAAAATCAAATGTCCAGAATTCTTTGGGGGGAGATTTGAAATGAACGCTGTCAGATACTTTCATCTACAGTGGAACTGTAGCACATTTTATTCCTTTTCCACAGCTTGTCTGATTCATATTGTAAAATCCAACATTGAAAGGGATAAGATCAACATTGTGTTGCTGCCTGGGTTGTTCTAGACAGAACTGGTGTCCTCAGCCTCTGATTCAAATGTTCCATTGCTAGATTTTCCATTTAGAATATGACATACCTCCTGGTATTTCAGCTTGAGATGCTGGTACAAAGTTTTCACACGTAGCTCATGTATAGTCTTTTGATTTCAATTACTATCAGCCTTTATTTGTCTTCCGAAACTTCACAGTTTGCCAGGATAAAAGAAAATACACATCTCAAATGAGCTTTGCTTTACCATATCAGTAAGAACAGGCCATTAGAGCAATGGTCTTGATGTTTCTTGCTATCTTTGGAGTAATTTAAGGGGGTGTCTCCTTTTCGCATACAATATCAAAGTCGATAATTATGTGGACTAACACCATGTTACCAGTAGTCTGCTCTAATTTTCTTACCAAATAGCCACAGCTCTATGTGCAAGTCATACCCACTGCCTGCTTCAGGAACGAGGCAGAAGAAAAAAAGTGTACTCACTTCTGTTAAACACAAAGCTTTGACTTAGCTGCCTGGGCTGATGGTAACCTTGGACAGGCGACATGACTGTGTTTGTCTGAAATAGCTGGGGCTGTTTGTTCCTGGAGTCCCAAGGGGATGGATGCTTGCAGCAACCTGCCTCCGCATCCACTCCAGCACCTACTCCAAAAAAGAAACTGTCTTCTTAGTTCACATTAAAGGTGGTTTTTTTGAAGGCTTCGTACTCAAGGTAGCTTGTAAGATGTGCTATTCATGTCTGATTTCCTAAGTCCTGAGCTAGTCCTTGCTTTCAGTTTCTGTGCAGTTAAAGGAAGTTTGTGGGGTCTCGGTCCCATTGACCTTTGTGAGGTGCTTGAAGAGAGATTAGGATTTCGGCCATATCCAGCAGAAACTGCAACATCAAAATAAAAATAGAAAATTACCTACCTCCAGTCTTGCCTGTGCTAGGTAATTCAGGCTAAGTACCATGCAAGAAATTACCACATTTACTTGAGGAACAGGAAATGTCTTGTAGCAGGAGACTTGGCAACACCAGTCTTGATGGAAAATTTTAGAAAAGAATAATGGAAAAGGTAACTTAATAGTAACATTTGGAACAGCTGAGAGAGTGCAGTGTGAATTCCCAGGTAACAACTCCCTGGTAATTACTCCATCTATACCTACTTACAACTGCTGTAGCACTTCTTTCAGCTTTATGGCTGTAAATGGACCTTGCTTTGAATGGCAGGATTTTAACGATGATTTTTTGGTGCTGGCTTAACTGTTAGAAAGAGTGCCCTGCAGTCCTTTCAGGCACCATGTGCTGCAGAACTGGAGCTGGAGAGTCCAGCATAACTCGTTAGAACAGGAAAGGGAATCAGTTGACAAGTTCACCTTACCTAATTAAAAAAGTCCTAAGTCTATGTTAAACATTAGCAAAATAGTTTGAAAAACTTCTCATCCTCCTTCTCTATAATACCATCACTTGTGGAGAGGTAAAGGGAAGGGAGGAAAAAAAAGGAGAAATAAAAGGCAGAGACATCGTTGAGAACTTCTTCTTTATGTTTGAAGCTTTATCAGTTCTCACATCAGAACGACAGAAAAAGAGAACTGTGATGGAGAAAGGATGATACATCTACAAAATTGCCCTAGTGGTTAAGTACTTTCAGGGGAAATTCAGACCACAGAATCTGCTCTGCTGCACTTTTACTACCCTTTGGAGGGGTTTAAGATCTGTAAGCACTGGCAAATGAAAGCTTTGAAAAATGCCTCACAAAATGCTAAAAAAAGTGTATGCTTGATTTTAGAAAAGACCCTGTGCTGACTGTTGCCCTAATGCAGCTCTCTATGGCCAGCCACACAGATGAAAACACCAGCATGACAGATTTCAGTCCTGAAAGTTTACATAGTATGCACCTTTGCATGGGCAGAACTGGTTGGGCTGCAAGGCATTTGTCTCTAGAGTTGCCACGTATCTTTCTCTGCTGTGAGTATCCAGGCAAAGTAGTTTGCTGCCTTGAAGAATGTGATGGAAAAAGTGTGGTGCCTTGTCATATTTGCATTACCAAAGCCGGTTTTGTATTTTTCATTTGTTTTACATGTATTTGTAACCATGCTAGTGACACCTATGTCTTGGTTTTTTTCTTGCAAACTCATCACAGAACTGTAGGGTGACTTACATTGGAAGAGATTTCTGGAGGTCATCTTGTTCCACCCCCCATTACATATCAGCAGAGAATAGCGCTGAAATATTAAGTGAGAGAAAGGAAATTCAAATCCCTGCCTGTGCAGTTGTAGCCATATGGGTATAGTTCCCTTTTCTTCCAGTGAAAACCAAGCTTGTTCTTTCCCTTTTTATTAATTTTAAGAGCCATATATTTTCAGTTAATTGTCTCGCTTCATACCTGGTTATAGTTAGCTCTTGTTCCTGCCTACTCATAAAATGACTGTGCTCCAGACTCAGTAGTGTTTTAAGTATGGGCTGAGAACCTCTCTGAATCAGGGCCTGTACTAGTAACTAGCTTTTAGTACTAGTAACTAGCTTTTATTGTTTTCTTCCTAAGCAGGGGTGCCTAAAAATATCCTCTGACCTCCAGAGAGTGGAGCAAAGAAGTGTTCTTCCACTGACAGATATTTTAAATATCTCACTGCTATAGCACCATTTTATTCTGCCCACAGTCTATTTCTTACCTACTGGCTAAATATAATGAGTCACCTTCCACTACAGCTGAATCTTTCCTATCAACTAGTATATAATTTGAAGTCCCATTTATTTCATTGACGTTGTTTTTATATTTACATTGTTCTTTTAAATGTCTTTTTCTTAGGGTCAGAGTGGATGTACAACTTCCTGAAGCAAGTCAGGACTTCCCATGTCAGTTATTTAATGGAGTATGTATATAATTAGCCACTTTTACCTCCTATAAGTCCTCAGGATGAGGGTGGTAATGATGTTTTTTCCCAAGGATATTTGTCTAAAGACCTCTTGCCAAATCCTGATGAGATACCTAGAAATGTCCAGATCACAGAGTTTGCATACTGCCAAAACAGCAGCAATAAAAGCAATATCCCAGTATGGGTCTGCTTATTCCCGTGTGAGATGTATGTTGTGTATAAGGCTTATAAGCAGTATAGGACTTGCTGTGCTGTCTCTTCTCTCTCACTCAGATTTGGACGTTCAAAGAGCAAGCTGTTTTTGTCCCAAAGTGAGCTTCAGCAGTCAGATGTTTTCTGTGGTCCCAAGATGACATGTCAGTGTATGTTTCTTCTCCTTTGTGCTCACACATAAAGCCAGGTGTGATTTTTTTTTCCCCCATTGTGTTCTGCTTGGTCCTGTTCCTTCCCTATCATTTAGTGAGAAGTGTAACACTGTGCTCAATTTGCCAATGAGGATATCATGCATGTTATTATAACATTTTGCTTGCATAAATGCTTAGTCTTCCTGTTAGCTGCAGGGAATAATTTACACATGTGGTTTTTGTCTGATAAATATTCAAGGTCAGACTTATAAATAGTGAGTCAGGCCATTAGTGTGTGTTTTGAGCAAGACTGCTCATTTAATTAGTCTGGACATTTATGCAGACAGCCTGGAAGCTGCAAGTTAGAGTTGTACTGTGCTGGTCTTCCGTTTGGTTTCTTAATAGTTCTTTCCTTAAACTTGCATGTTCAGAAAGGAGACCCATGAAAACAGAGTGGTGGGAAGAGGAAGTGAGAACTGGTTCTCCATGTCAGAAGAAAACTACATCAGTGGGTGTTTACTTCATCAGAGCTGTTTTCCTATCCTGGATGCAGTCACAATTCCTGATGTGAATTAGGGCAAATCAGAGAAATGAGGAAGGGTAGTGGCAAATCAGCTGGTTCATAGGTATGCCGAGAATGTTTCCCAGCTGCTTCAACACCCATGATATCCT
This sequence comes from Mycteria americana, assembly GCF_035582795.1. NCBI lineage: Eukaryota > Metazoa > Chordata > Aves > Ciconiiformes > Ciconiidae > Mycteria > Mycteria americana. Next base: position 21,513,134 of record NC_134396.1, on the reverse strand, counting down.
CTTCAATAGCCCAGTATGCTTCCGATTAATATATTCTTTAAAAAAGAAAACATGTAGAAAATGACTGTAATGCTGAATAATTGAATCAGCTCCACTATGCAGTGCAATAACTTCAAAAATTATCTGTGAATGACATGAGGGATTGCCATCTCTGATTCTGAGCACAAGTAGAAATATATCCTCTGTATGCTGCAGTGACCACAATCGATAACTCATGTGAGAACTGAAATCTGTTCCTTAGAACCACCTGAGATAATTTAGCCAACCTGATTCCTGAGCTGCTAGCCAGAAAGACTGAGGGGCTAAGAAGTAACATTTATGTGATGGGATTACCCATGTATTTTATAGACAAATACGTATTTATAGCCAAACTTTAGGTATTTGCCTCAGTCTTGGAAAGACCATCTCTGGAAATTTAGGGACTGATTTTCAGATGCTGTTTCACATGGATTTTCTGTGCTGTTTAGCAGCTCAGAAAATCAGTTACAAGGTAGGGTGTCCCAGAAATGAGGCACCCCAGACTAGATGCCTTTTGTAAATGTGTTGTTGAGAGTTTGGGCTGGTAGCCATACAGTATCTCGGTGACTTCCAGCTGTGAAATGAATTAATAGCTCCTGGCAGTCAAGTCACATGCCCACTGTAAGTCTTCTTAACCAAGCTGGTTTAGTTCCAAAGCCCTTCCTTGTGCCAGAAATAGAGGTGCAGGAGGACAATGGGAAGCAATGTGATCTTGTAATTTTCCTACATGCTTTGCAAATCCAAAAATCTTGACAGTTTTTAAATTCCAGCACAATTAACCTGAAAAATTCATAAAACCCAAGGTGTTTGAATGTTCCCACAAAACATATCTTATCTTGGAATAGAACTACTTTTCTATTACAGCATCCCAATAGGCTTCATTCAGATATGTGAAGCTCCTGGACTTCTGTAGAAACTCAAGAAAATATAGAAGCCAGAATTCCACTGGTATAGATTGCTGTGTGTCACTTTGCTTCAGCTCAGCTCTGATTACTTCTGCTGTTAGAGGATTTTTCATTGGTTTCAACACCAAGCACTCAGTCTGTAGACTTTGTAAATGTGGTTAAAAGGGCAGCTCACAGAATGCTGTTGTTTAAACAATAAGCAGAAACATAATGAGTGAGAATGCTTCCTCTTTTCCTGAATGACCTTAAGGAAAAAAATGAGGGTATAAAACTGAGAATATCAGATATTTATAAAAAATGCCTTTTTGAGTAATAGTGACAAATTCAGTCCAGAAGTGTAGAAAAACCCACAGCAGATTTGCAATTTATTGCGCAAAGCTAATTTTGGCCTTGTCTAATTTAACTTATTTTCTTCTTTGTGTAAGTGAATAAACTCCACATTTTTTGTAAGATTTATGCCTTATCATTGGCAAGGTTATTTCAGTGTGCCCTGACCTGCAAGGAAGCCATTCTCCTTGTACTGATCTTTATCTACTTACATAGTTTTCTCTTTCTCTGGTGGGGCAGTGTTACCACTGAGCATGCACCTCATGCTCTGCCAGATAAGACGGGAGGCAGGGGCCTTTACTTTTGTTATAGATGGATCTTTGTGCGTCTCATGACTGCTGCTGCTACCTGTAGCTGCAGCCATTCTTTATTGTTTCTTGTTCCTTTGCATTTATGGAATAAACTGAGACTCCAAATTCACCATTTCTACAGCAAAATGGTGGTGAAGATGTCTTGCTAAATCTGGACCCACCTATGTTGTGTTTGTGAAGCTAGAGTGAGACTGCAATTATTTTTACTAATGGATTCAAATGTTTGAAAACTAGTAAGGCCAAAGGGCTTTCTGAGAAAAGAAAATGTTCCGCTTGCATACTGCATCAAAAGGCAGCCGGTGCTTTGTGCACTTCCTCTTGCTAATGATAAATGTGATACTGCTCTTCTGGCATAGAATAACTTTTTGTGTGCGTAAACTATATATTGTAGTTGTACGCTATAAATTTCAGCAGCATGGACAGAAACTGGGCAAATACACAGAACAGTATTTTGCTGTTTCATGGGACCAGATAGCTGCATGTGCACTTTGAAGCATGGTAGATGAAATAATGTGAGATCAGCTCACAGTATGACAAAGCCTTTATGGCTGGAATCAAACCTGGTAATACAGATATCATCATGCTGAATCAGCAACAGCAGAAGGCAAATGAAGGCAAATGAAGGCAAGATAAAGCAAGAACTGTTCAAGCATTGCAAAAAGAGCTGTATCTCAAAATCCCGTATGTCAAATACAGAGCGACAATTTCAAGCAAACTTTATGTACATAGGAGAAACCTTCTGCAGTTGGGAATCTAGATAGCCAGTGCTAGTTACGCTGGCTATTCTACAAAACAAAATCCATTAATATACTGCAGAAAAAAGTAATTTATTACTAGGAGATAATGTTTCACCTAAGCAATAGTTACTTAAATTTTATTTTACTTAAAAAATTACTTAAAATTTACTGAGTAAATATTGGGTGTGACATATAAATAAAATAAATTTGTTACATACTGTGGATGTAATGAAGTATATAGTTAATGTTTCTGATATATTAGGAAGACAACTGCAAGTTTGTCATTGACCCCATAAGCACTGTTCACCTAAGTCCAACCACTTGCCATATTTTAGTTTTTTTCAACATAGTTCTGTTCTGTGTTCAACATCTGTAAAACAAAATCTCTCTTATGGATTCTTTGCAAATAAATATGACTTTTGATTCGTATTGCATATATGCTGAATTCTGTACTGCACTTGTTGGTATTCTTACGTAGAACATGCATCTACTGGCTACACTGAACTTGCATGTACTTAAAAGATGCTCTGCTTCAACTGCACCACTGTTTTTGCAACTTCATTTGACTATGACATTAGTTTCAGCTATCAGAAGAGAAAACATTGAGGAAACACCTTGTTGTGTAAAAGGTTTTGTTCACAGAATTAAAATTTGTCTTACTGTGACACTGATGCAATACAAATAAGCCCTCTATCAGTTTCAGCATGAGATGCTAAATCTCAAGAATTTCACAAACTGTAATTCTAACAAAGTGATTGCATCTTTGGAATGGTTTCAAAGAGTAATGGAAATACAGAATAATGTTAAGTTATTTATACATGGTTTTAAACAAGCCTCAGAGGTCATAGTGACCTTCATCCATCCACCTCTACACATAAAAGAACAATTAGAATAATTTTGTGGTTAAAGATATTTTCTACTCCTGACTCACAGTACACACATTACCAAATTGCTATATAAAAAGCAAATATCCCATTATATTTACTGAACATGATGGACTTTCCTATTCTAAATATGTGCTATACTGTTTTGCATTGGTACCCCAATTTTGGTATCCATGGCTCTCAGTAGCCAGAAGTCTAGTATTACCTGAATAACACTGTATTTAGAAAAACTCCTGAAATGTCTGAAAAATGCCCACATGCTGCACCAACACATTACAGTGAACACAACTGAAACTTAACTTCACTAAATGAAAAATCAGAAAGTCAGTTACCTGCTTTTGCACTTTGTCTCTGCAGCAGGACTGAAAATAGACCTTCATATGTTACTGTAGTTATGAAAATTTCATCACTGAAGGAATGATGCTCCTTATGCTCTCTCTGAGATCTTACGTCATGGTATGAAAACATTATTTTTCCAATGTATTTAAGATGCTCAACCATGAAGACTGGTGTTGTGTGGAATCTACAGCTTGCCTGGTGTCCTCGCATGCATTTTCTACAGTGGTGACTAGAGATACTTTAGACTCCACAACAAAAAGCTGAACCATTCCAACCACTTTCCACCAATACTTTGAAAATAAAGTTTTTGAAACTTGTCCTCTTAAAATTATTCCTCTGGACTATGTGATTGGAGGGACAGTGGTTTCCCTGAAAATAAACAGCTATGCAAAATAAATAGTAATCATTTTCCAATGAAGAGGCAAATAGAAACCAAGACACGTTGACTATTTCTACTAGCCTCCACAACAGAAAATCTTGAAATTTGTCACTATACCATGAAAAAACCTTTAAGTATTCCTGATTATGCACCCAAATTTTGCCTTTTCTCATTTTTTCTAGCTTCCAGGCATGGTGTTAGCTGCTTATCTATTACAACGTTTAGTAAAGACCATTATGAATTATTTCAGTTCTTTTTGTAACTAGTCAATAACATACTTTTGTTACATTTCCTCCAGGTCTGGGTTTATTGTTGGCATTAGAGTGGACAGATTTCAGATCAATTTAATTCACAGAAACTTAGAAATGTGGGCTGGAAGGGCCGCTGGTGGTCATTCAGTCCAATTTCCTACTTGAAGTAAGACTGTTTCTCAGACTAAGTCACATCAGCCACAGCTTTTTCTAGCCAAGTCTTGAAAACCTCCGTGGACTGAGAGACGTCTCTGGGCAACCTGCTCCAGTGCTGCACTAGCTTTTGCTAGCAAAACTATGCTTTCTGATGCCACTTACATACAACGTGAACCTCCCAGGCCACAATTTCTGGTCGCTGTCTCTGCTATATCATCTAGCACTACCAAGAGTTGGTCTGTCATCTTTGTAACTAGCCTCCAAGTAGTGAACAGGTAGCTGTTAGATCATCCCTTAGCCTTCTCTTCCCTAGGTTAAGTAAATCCTTCAGCCTTTCTTCACAGCATATATGCTGTAGCCCCCTGATCCTGTTGGTAACCCTCCACTGGACCCTTTCTGTTTTGTCCACATCCTTCTTGAAGCGAGATTAATAAAACTGGAGGCAATATTCCAGAACCAGTCTCACCAGCACAGAATAGTGTGTGATAATAAATTTCCTTGGCCTGCTGGCTATAGTCCTTCTAAAGTAGCCCAGCACATCAGCCAGGTTTGCCTGATGCTCTTAGCCAGTCCATTCCCAGCCATACCAGTGCATGGGCTTCTTCCACTTTTCTTTATTGAAAATTATGTACTACCTGTTGGCCCAGTCCTTAAATTTATCCAGATCTCTCTGCTCTGAGACTCTGCAATTCACTGTGTCAGCCACTTAACCTTGGTTAGTGCCAGATTTCGATTATGTTGCTCTAAATGTTTCTCTGCACCTAAAGGTCCTCTCCTTTGAATCGCCCACTGCTCCACCACTATTGACTTAAACCTCCTCTTATCCATGTGGTATATAATCCCTCATGGTTAAAGACATACATGGGGACTCTGAATAAACAGAATGTATAAATCATTTGCCCTCTTGTTCTTCACAGATTTTGTCAGTGCTGGAGAAAGAAAACAAGCCCATTCCCATTGGGTGAAATAGAAATTGGATGTAGACTACATGCAAAGAAGAACAGATACCTGTAATTTATGGAAAAATGCCTTTGATAATGGGGTTTGGGTTTTTTCTATAGCAAACTTGGGCACTTGCTAACTCATTTATTATTAATGTGCTTTTCCAATATACATTAATGTAATTTCCTTTACAAGTTGCACAGTCTGGATCTTCTTACTTTTCCTATATGGGAGAACAATAGCAGGAAGGAGAAATATGTGTGTATTATTTAAACTAAGGAAGGGACAGGTGCAAAATTAAGTGACTTCTAGTTCAATAGCACAAAATGTTTACACAAATCCAAATAGGAATCACTTAGATATGTGCTAAGAAGATATTTGCAAGAACTGATGTCATACAAAGATAATGATACATGAGCTACTATTCTAATACTTTTACTGCAAGGTACAAGGAAGTAACTACAATATCCTGAGAAAGAATGCAATGCAGATTTGTTAGAGCACGTCAGGCATTTACGAGGTCATACGGATGTTGGAGACAGGGCAAACAGCCCTGAGGTCTGACGAATCAGAGATTTGGGGCAATTATTTCACTTGTTCCCCCTAACATCACACAACCATTATTAATATTTGTACAACTGTGTGGCTCTCCTTCATTATAGGAATGTTGTAAGGAAAAAAATGGACTATCCACACTGTTCTACATGTTTTGTAAAAATAATAATTTATGTTGGGTATTCAAACATATACTTGAAATGTTCCTTTGAATAATTTCAGCAAAAGTCTTAATAGAGGCTTGCAAGCAGGCATTTTATTATTAGAGTGACTTGAGGCATTTTACAAAGTGTACATAAAAGTCTCGTTAGTTCTATCTTTACTCTTAAATGACGGGACTTAATTTTCAACTAGGTCCCAGTGACTCATCACATCTAGCCTTAGCTGACAGATTGGAAATATTTTCTAGCTAAACTGCTCTTTGGCAGAAAACTAAAATCTTGATGAAATTTTCCCCCAAAGATTTTCTGTCTTCCATGAAGAAGAATAAACTTCTTTTTTTGCCAAATCACATAATTCCTTGAAATCGGTAAAGGTTTTCTTTGTGGTTGAAGTTTATTATCTTTCAGCTTAAATTAAAGACTTGTTTTCTGGATGGTGTCTTTGCAAGTGTTGTCTATCAGCAATGATTAAACTACATCTTCTATCATAAGTCTTGTGCAAGTACAATATGTAATTTTCTTTCTTTTCAGAGGAGGAGAGCACATAGTGCCTTCCCAAAGGCTTCAGTCAGCTAGGGATCCTGGCCAGGAGAGAAAAATAACATTCTGACTGGAAAATCTGTTTCAAATGCAACTGCTTTGTACCTCCTAGCAGGAGCCATAAGACAGTGCAGGTCTCCTTTCATGGGTTCCTGTTCCTCCTTTCACTTATTTGATATGATCTTTGAGTTTTCAAGCAGTACCAGGTCAACTGGACAACAGAAACCAGAAGCTTTAATTGACAATAAATAGCAGGGTCAAAACTACTGGCTGAAAAGAAGCAGGCAAAAATCAGTAACTCATTATGAATCTTCAGCAGCTCAAAGGTCACTGCCCCTAAACCAACTGGCTCCTACGATGAGATGACTGCACCACACTTTGCAAGGCTTTTGACATCATCTCCTATAGTATCCTAGTACCCACATTGGTGAGCTAGGGATTGGATACGCAGATGGTCAAGTAGGTGGAAAACAGGCAGGATTGCTGGGCTCAAGGGGTTGTGCGACCATGAGTACGAAGTCCAGCTATTGGCTGGTTACTCATTGTGTCCCTCAGGGACAGATACTGAGACCCACACTGTTTAACATCTCTGTTAATGACCTGGATGATAGGAAGTTCACCCTCAGCAAGCCTGCCAATGATACCAAGCCAGGGGATGGTACATATGCTGGAGGGCATGCTGAGAGGAGCCTGAAATTCTCAACAGGCTGGAAAATGGGCTGGCAGGAGCCTCCGAAAGTTTAACAAGGACAAGTCCAAAGTCCTGGTAGAGAATAACCTCCTTAAACACTACAGAGAGAGGGATGAGTGGCTGGAAATTAACTTTGCAGAGAATATTTAAGTGCTATGTGCAACTGCCTCATGGGAAGGCAGAGCCAGACTCTTCCTGGAAGCGCACAGTGACAGGACTAGGGGCAACAGGCACAAATCAGAACAGGGGAATAAGAAACAATTTTCATTGGAAAATTTCCATTGCACTGCAACAGGTTCCCCTGAGACACTGGGGAGTCTGCATTCTTGGGAGATACTCAAAACTCACCTGGTCAATGTCCTGAACCATCTGATCTAGTTGAACCTATTTTAGACAAGAAGTTGGACTAGATGACCTCCAGAAGTCCCTTCCAACCTCAGTTATCCTGTGATTCTCCAATTCTATAAATATTATGTCTTTTTCAACTGCTGAAGTTATTAGTACAACAAATCTATTTTCCTATGTCAGTCAGAAAAGTTGTAATTTACATGGAAACAAGGGACTTCCTCTTTCTCAATTCTTCCTACTTGCTAGATTAATTACCATATTTTAAGAACATCTAACTGAAGGTGGAGGAATTCCTGATTACTACAAGATTATCTTTTTTTTCACCATGCTGTACTATTCAGTTACTCTATCAGTATCTTTTTTTTCACCATGCTGTACTATTCAGTTACTGTATCAGATGGGGATCTTGGAAGACAAGGTTCAGCAAATTCCCTGCATAACGGCTGTTGGTGCCAGTAAAAAATGTGGAGAGACATTTCATCTTCTGCATGTTGCATATTGCACAAAAGTAGCTAGAGAAAAGGAAACTACTCTCATCTTCTTTACCAGAGTCTGATTAGCAACCTCCCACATGAGAACAACCTGACTTCAGATGACTTATTCCTGGTTTATACCATAAGAAGGCAATCAAGTTCACTGTAAGAAGACAATCAAGTTATATTCCTGCATTTAAAACCACTAATAAGAACCAACAAATAGTTAAATGTCTAACATGTCTTGCCGTGGAGAGGAGCAATTAGGCTTTAGATATCTACTGAAATCTCTTATTCCATTGCTCTGACCTCCTGTTGCTTTTTAACTGATTTAGAAAGATACTCAGTTTCAGCAGTGTCTGCTGGGCTGTAAAATGAAGGCTTCACTAACTGCTATTTACCTTAATAGCTTTCAGATTGCATCCCACAAAGCTACAAAAAGGGAAACATCAGCTATATTTACAATGTCAAGAAAGACAACATTTTTTTCCTTAAGCTTTCATCTTGTTTGCTCCCTTAAAAACACTAAAAAATGAATAGAAAAGAATTTCCTGGGGAAAACTCTGAAACACTTAGATAAAATAGAAGGAAATGACAGTGAAAGAGAATGACAGGCCTATGTGTCATGGATGGGGGTGGGAGACTTCAAATTATGAAGCAGAGGGTAAGAAGCAAAGTGTTTCTTCGTAGTCAGTGACTAAAAAGTCATGACATTATTAATCATTTGTATAGGACAAGAAATGTGCATGGCTCTGTACTGTGAAAGATAAACAAATAGATGGATCTGTCATGGGTTTACATTTTAAAGGAAGGGGAAAAGTCAAAGGAACACAGTACTGCACATGTAACCGTCACAGCTTTCAAGTTTTAGAGAACAGCTGAAGTTTTTTATAAGGTCAGGAGTGGCTACAGTTGAGGAACACTTTCTGAGTAACTTCTGTCAGAAAAAGCTCTTTCAAATCAACCTATTTCTCTCCTGCAAAGCTGTATTGACTTCAGTGAAAATTTCTGCAGTCAGAAAGGGGTTTACTTCAGAAAAGATTCAGGTTGCATTTTGGAATCTATTCTGGAAAAAAAAAAATTGTTTTTTGATATCATTAAGTCATATTACATAAGTAACGTAAGTTGTGCTTGTAAATGTTTCTGGGCACCTGCTAGCTTATGTTTCTTGCCATGTCTACCTCTTCATTTGTCTAGTGTAACATGTAACTTAGATTTGATTTATAGTGAAACATTTTGGGGAGAAGAAGTTGGTATATATGCTTCTTACTTTTATCCAGGTAAGTCAGCTGCTCACTAGAAAGCCAGTCTGCTTGCATAGCCAGCAGAGAAAGAGGTATGTCTGTTTTCTGTGGTGGTGATTCACAAGAACAAGAAGAGTAGATTTGGAGGCTGAGACAGTTATTGCCCTCCATTCGCTAAAAGGGGATCCTACAAAAGCTTGAGCTTGGAAAGCATTTTTCTAAGGCAATGTGTCAAATTACTTTTCAGTGACACAAACAATAAAACATCAAACTGCCACTCTCATTAAAGTGGATTTCAGCCAGCTTTAGGACCAACCAAGCAGCTTGCTCAGTCCCCTTTCCCACTGATGAATTAAGTCAACTCTCCTATTTGATTCCTAAACTAGACTAGCTAGGCATAAGCCACGCTCCCAAGCAGAAAAGCATTTACTAAATCACAGTGTTCATGAGTTACATCTAACAACGGCTGCTGCTAAGAGCAAATTTGGCAGAGGGATTGCATTGTTATACCCTTCTGTTTTGTATATCATCAGCTGGAATTATTTTTCAGAACAATGCTGAATGCCTATTACATACTGCTTCAAGCATGTCAGTATATATTAATATTACACTGACCAGCCATATTTCATTTTCATGGATGTCATGAAAGGAGTCAGGGAGGTAATATTTATGTTTTAGACATACAAGGTGACCGTCAGGGATGTGAAACCAAATTAATTTTGAAGTAGATTAGGTAAACTGCATTTAATTCCTTTTTGTGTACTGTTTTTAAGAATTAAATTTTTATGTAGTTTAATTCAAATTCAAAGGGAATTTAATCAAATCAGATTCATGCTACCTTAGCACCTAACAATCTAAAGCTGTAAGAATGCTCCACTTTAAATACACACTTTTATATAATTCAAATTCATCTTCCCAATTATGATCATGTTGTCAACCTGCCAGTTGAATTCCTGAATATTCTAACTTATTTTCTTTTAATAAATACAATACTTTTAGACTGGAAGATGGTGGTAGCTGTCAGGGTTCATAATTTTGACATATTGGTGATCTCAAAATTCAGTATAGCTGGCTAGTAGACTCTCATATAAACTCACTGAGAAAATAATTAAATACCTTTTTGCTTAGCAACAAATGAAACAGTAGAAACTGCTACCCAAGTCACAGACCAGCAAGGTCTGGACTGTACCAGTCAAAAAGCTTTCTCTGGAACACTTTGCAAACACAGACAATGGGTTCAGACGAGATCATAAAGGTGCATATATGTGAGTGTGAAGTGAACCTAACAAAAGGAGAGCCAGGGCCAGCCAAGGAAGTACCAGCAGCATGGCCCTGGAAGAAATCCAAAGAGGGAGAGAAAGTTCTAATTTTGGACAGAATGCTGGCTTAAAACAGATTTGATTTTCTGAACAAAGAAACTGCCTCCTGTTGTTTGTCCCTACTGTATTCAAAGAGACAGAATTCTGTGTACTTTCTTTGTAAACAGAGAGCAATACACACCCCAAATCTCAAACTCTCCAGATTTAACTTGTTTTACATCAAGAGTCTTGGCTGAAAGCAGAATTGTATGACTGGGTTACTTGACATTTGGTTCATAGCTACTGCTCTTCTAAAATCCGCTGCCTTTGTCAACTCTATTCCTCAGCTTCTTTTGCACGGCTACATGTGAGTATTGGTCTTTGGCAGAGAAAATGGTCAGTTCAAGAATCTAAACACTACTTGTTTTTTCTCTTTGTATATTGTGCATTGATGTAAATAGCAGAAAAAATCATCCTATCTTTCTCTCCCTGCACTGCTCCCTGGCGATGTGGAGCACCCCTCCAGAAAGGCATAGAATCATAGAATTATTTAGGTTGGAAAAGACCTTTAAGATCATCGAGTCCAGCCATAAACCCAACACTGCCAATTCCACCACTAAACCATGTCCCTAAGCGCCACATCTGTGTGTCTTTTAAATACCTCCAGGGATGGTGACTCAACCACTTCCCTGGGCAGCCTGTTCCAATGCTGGACAACCATTTCAGTGAATAAATTTTTCCTAATATCCCATCTAAACCTCCCCCAGCGCAACTTGAGGCCATTTCCTCTTGTCCTATCACTTGTTACCTGGGAGAAGAGACCGACCCCCACCTCTCTACACCCTCCTTTCAGGCAGTTGTAGAGAGCAATAAGGTCTCCCCTCAGCCTCCGCTTCTCCAGGCTAAACAACCCCAGCTCCCTCAGCCGCTCCTCATCAGACTTGTGCTCCAGACCCTTCACCAGCTTCATTGCCCTTCTCTGGACACGCTCCAGCACCTCAATGTCTCTCTTGTAGTGGGGGGCCCAAAACCGAACACAGTATTCGAGGTGCGGCCTCACCAGTGCCGAGTACAAGGGCATGATCACTTTCCTACTCCTGCTGGCCACACTATTCCTGTTACAAGCCAGGATGCTATTGGCCTTCTTGGCCACCTGGGCACACTGCTGGCTCACATTCAGGCGGCTGTTGACCAACACCCCCAGGTCCTTTTCCTCCAGGCAGCTTTCCAGCCACTCTTCCCCAAGCCTGTAGCGTTGCATGGGGTTGTTGTGACCCAAGTGCAGGACCTGGCACTTGGCCTTGTTGAATCTCATGCAGTTGGCCTGGGCCCATGAATCCAGCCTGTCCAGGTCCCTCTGTAGAGCCTCTGTACCCTCAAGCAGATCAACACTCCTGCACAACTTGGTGTCGTCTGGAAACTTACTGAGGGGATGGTTAGCACAAGGTCCTCATTCCTGGGGGAAGCTCCCTGGGTGCTGGCCTGGGCTGTTTTAAGGCAATGTGAAGCCACACCCTCCTCTGCAATACAGCAGCTTTGTGAGAATTCCCCTTGCCTGAGCCCACCTCTCAGTCCTCTGGGAAACTAGTGGAAATGATCAGCAAAAGGTGAAAGATGCTCATGAGGACCTGACTCAAAAACACCACGATCACAATGATGAAGCAGCTTGGAGGGGAAGTTATTCTGCCTGAAGCATGATACTGTTCTATGAATACTCTTACTTTATTCTTGCTGTGGATTTCTTGTCTCTCTGGCTTAGACAAATGTACACCACAGAGCCTACAATTGGGTACTAATGAACTTCCAATGATTTTAACTTCACTAAACGCTTTCTTATCACTTACTTTGGTTTCCAGTTAGTCAACTGAACAGTATGGTAGATCTCCAGCATCTACCACCTTGCTTTGAGGGTTGGAGTGTAAACCAGTCCCATAGCTACACCCATGGTACAAAGAGTGAGAATGAGTAAAAATAATGAGAGTGTGAGGGTATGAGTGGTAACAGAATATCTCTGTTTCAGCTGGAAACTAAAATATAGGCTCCTCATTTCTTACCTCCTGCTATTCCAAGCCTCTCCTTCCCCTTCAGGTAAGGAGCTAAGGAGAGCCTTATAGTCTTGTATTGGTGCCTTGGTATTCTTAGATGGGACAGATAGTTCTTCTAACTTGCTGACCTTCAGGAAGAATATTGTGTGTCAGCTCAAGTGACCAGACTAACGAAACTCATTGCAGGCTGATGTAGCCTTTTTTTTAAATACAATTAAGAGTTTCCATGAGGATGTAAAGGGAGAGGAAGAAAGTGATCTCATATAACCAGTTTAACCCACAGATGATGAAGTTCTTTTAATAGGTTAGCATTCTTAACAGCAAGATGAATGTAATCAAACCCCGCAATGGTACCTTGAATTCCAATTTAGATTACCACCTCCCATGGCCCATTTTTATTTACCAAGGATTTCCAGATCATGCATTTGCATCTGAATATGGGGTAACTGCTGCTATAGGAGCTGTAACAGCAATCCTCTATTGCAAGAACTCCTTTCTGTCTTTCCAGGAGTTGCCATGGGTAATGACATTTTTTGCTGCTGGATAGCACAATGCAGCTGAAAAAACGCCTTGGGTCAAGACCCATATCTTTACAGAGTCAAATTGTTCTTTATCTAGCTCAGCATCTTTGACTGCCTGCACTGCTGCTCAGGCAGAAGAAGAAGGAAGTTTGCATGTCAGGAAGATTGCTTCCTATTGCAGCATGAATAACCCAACTGGTAGCAAGTTGGCTGTGTGCCATTCAAAATTGAACAGCCAAGTCAAACTGGGTCAGGTTTGCACTTTACCAGGGTAATGCTGTCTAGTCAGACACCGGCACAGGAGCATTTTCAGATCAGAATCTGCTCAGCCATAGGAGGAGGAAAAGAGAGCAAAGGAAGTTTGCCTGTCAGAAACCTTGTTTTATCTTCTATTGTAAATAGCCAACTGGCAGCTGGTCAGGCATTCAAAGTTGAGAGGTCTAGTGGCACCTGTTTTAGGTACATCCCTTCCTCAGTTAATGGGCTAAAAGTGTAAGCATTAGGCAGCAGCCTCAACTGACAGCTAAAGCCATTTTCCATTTCAGCTGTGCGGTGGACTACGTTGATCTGTAAGTTCTGCGGGTGTGCCCTGCCTATGGGCACACGGCTCAGGCTGATATTGTCATCGCCAGTGGATGACGCAACCGCTGTTCTGGCTGTCAGGCCCAATCTGCTGCCCATTAAAGACAGGAAACAGACCTGGGATGCTGTTCACACGTCCTGAACTGGCTCCATGAAACCCTCTTTACTCTCGTATGCGTTACAGTTGGTTTGTGGTAAAGTGAAAGTCCGTTCTGAAAGTCAATTCAACTGTCCTGTGGATCATGGTTTTAAAATTCACCCTTTTAAAAATGACATCCCTGAGATAGCTAAAGACAAGAGAATTAAAACTTTCATTTAAAGGTGGAGAGTGCAATCGCATCCACCATAAATATGAAGCTACTATTACTTTCTTGCACAGTGAACCTTAACATGCACTTCAGCTGCACTGTTAGGGCAGCATGCAGTTTTGCTCTATATTTTCATTTGGTCTTATAGTCTGCATAACATAACCACCTATTGCTTCCCACCTGAAGAGAGTATGTGCCAGCTGCACCTGCCTAGAGGGAAAAATAAAAAACAAGCAAAAGGAAGAAAGAGCAGAAGGGAAAAAAAGATTGCTAGAAAAGACATGAAGCATAGTCTGACGGCACTTGAGGCCAGTGATGCTATTCCTCCTCTTACAAAGGAGAGCTCCATAATAACAAAATGCATACCTTAGCAGAATGTTATTCAGGTTGTAAAGTCAAACACCCAAAGGTTAGCAGAAGACAAAGTAGAGAAGGTGTGAGGAAGAAGGTTCTGACGAGGAGAGGAATGGGTTCAAGTGCCTCCATCAGTGTGGAAACCAAGTGAGCTCACCCACTCAGTGAGGGAGATTTGTCAGCAGGAGCAGCAAGGTGGAGAGAGGCAGCCGGGGGTCTGGAGGGCAGAAGTCCTGTTTCTCCAGCGCTAGGAGGAAAAACTGAGGTTTTGATACATAACTTTGCTTTAAAGGTGTTGGAGACCTATAATGAAAAACCAGAAGAGGAGTGTAAGGACTGGCTATCCTTGTCAGATGGTTAATGGAGGTGTCATGAGAAGGGCTTGTACCCTGCAATGGTGAAGGACCTCAGAAAATGGAGGTAGGGCTAAGTGCAGGGAGAAGATAGAAGAAGTGAAATACACAACTGCGTCTCAGTTATGACTGCATGTTTCTCCCCTGATGAGCTCTGGGGCTGGTTTTCAACAGAGGTAGCTGCTCCCAAGAGTATTCATGCTCTCCTGAAAGGCACGTTTCTTAAAATAATTCCTGCCAATGCACAGAGCAGGTTGAAACAAGACCCTATCTCTTGCATCCACTCAGATTGAGCTTTATGGGAGAAAGTATAAGTGGTCACTCATGGTAGTGGTGATGCACAGACATAGTGTAGTCCCTTTCTGTACACCTTTTGCATCCCTTTCTCCCACCAGTGGGAGGCTGACTCCAGTGCCCCAACCTCGCTGTGGACCTCTGGGCAACCCTGGCAGCTGTGGTGTGGCCACTTTGGCCCTGAGAGCTGTTGGGTCTGTTTGAAGCTTGTCACCCTCTAACATGGTGGGGAAAAGCCTCACGTTTCTCCTGTAAAACCGATTGCAATGGCTTGCTCCCCACAAGACCAAGCTGGAAAGCTTTTGCTCAGTAGCGGTTTGTAAAATGCAGTGATCGGGAGGTACCAGCCAAGGAGATGCCTTGGCAGGAGAGGACAGGGCTGCAGGGCGAGGGAGGTGTGGTTGTTCTGATGGCCTTGCCTCCAGGCATGCTCCTGCATAACTGATTCAGAAAGCGCAGGAGGATCAGTAATGTGAAAGTACAATATAACAAAAAACCTGCAGAGTAAGGTTTGAAAAGCTACATATTTAATTAAATGTTTTTGGAGGGTTTTCAGGTTTGAATGGTGGAGGATAACTTTCTACTTGCTTGACTTCATGTTAACATCATAAAGAAGCTCTAAAACAAAACAAATTTTAGGGATGTTTAATATACAGGTTGGAGGTTGTTTAATATTGGTAAGATTACCTATTTTTTTAATCAACCTAGATCTCCAAAATCATTATGCTGTCTTTCCCTGCTCCCTTAACTTGTTTTTGTATCACTCATGGCAATTTAGGTTGAGATTCTAAGGTCAAAAGTTCAAGACACTTGAAAACAAAAAATTAAAATGGGGAAAATCTTCCGATGTACAAGCAAATGCTCCTCTCCTTTTGACAACACTGTAATTGAGGTGCTTGAGCTGCAGAAAAGAGAAGGTGGCAGATTATTTTTGGCAAAGGGATCTTTAACTGTGCACTTACAAACCTGCATTTGCACAAGAGTAAGTCTAGGTTTGCTGACTGTGCTGCTTTATGAAGCTGTTGTTTTGGGATGATATGAATGGGATGAGACCTCCCTTCATATCCTGATTGGCAGGATTTTCTGAGTGCTGTCAATCCAAAGGGATTTTTTTCATGTGTCTTTGAAAGAACTCACATATGGAAATAGCTGCATTATTAATACACTCTGGCTGACTCGACTGATAATTCATGTGATATAAAGATAGAAGGGAGATTACAATCTTTGTCCATTATGAGTGAATCTCTATGTCCCCACTGCCTGCTATTACTCACATTTTCGGTCCGTAATCTGAAAAGTGCAAACCCAAAACACTGAAACAGTTTCTTAAAATGAATCTGAAAAATGTTTAAATCTGCATCTTGCTTAGAAGCGAGGACTAATGTGCTGTACTCACAGTGTTGGCTCTTCGAAATGATACTAAGTGCACCTGGGTCTGTCATTCTGTCTGTTTGTCTATCACACCGGGGTATTCCTTTTTCTTTCAAGCATTTAATAAGAAAAGGATGGAAATGGCTCTGCAGCAGTGGTCTCAGAGTAGATCACCCTGAATACTTAGGGTCCCCTGTAGGAAGCTGATCAGTGGTCTATGCACTAGGGTCCTGAAGAGTTAATCAGAAAAAGTAAAATGGAAAAAGAGGAAACATTTTTTAAAAATACAAAATAAAAAAGCAGAAGCATAAGAAAATATAATTTTCTAGTTTGCCACCATCTGTCAAAAATGCATGCAAGTAATCACTTGCACTTACTCTCCTCAGTATGCGCAATAAGATCTACGCAAAAATTGGTTCTACATGGAAGCCTAAAAATGCAGAACTAAAGCCATGGAAAAATAAACCTGGAAGTATGTGATTGTAAGAGACTGAGGAAGTAGGTCAAATCATCTGCAAGGTTCTTAGACTCCTACAGTGAGACTACAGGGGCAATGGAAACGAAAAAGCCCTACATTATCCAATGGGGTATGAGTAGCTGGGTGGTTTCATGCTGCACAGGGGTTGGATCTGCTAATACAATTCAGGTACAGGGATCACTGACCTCACTGCTGAAATCAGGCATGTTAGTGGATGTCCTTATCAGACGTTCATTAGTAAAATGGGTGCAGCTATTTAAAATGTATTTGTCCCACAGCTGCACGTTAAAGAAGAGTGGGTGGAACAAGCTGCACAAGCATGCCTCATCCCCTTCAGAGTGAAATCAGGCAGGTTTGCTTAACCTGGGGGTGAACAATGGACTAACTGCACTGGAGTGGGTGACATTTGCACAATCCTCTCTCGTGATCCATTCTGCTGGTTGGCTGTGGGGTGGTTGCCTCCCGCAGAGTGATGGTAACAAGCATGTATGAGCTACTGTTATTGTAAGCAACCCCAGACATTTCTGTAGGAAATATTTCAAGAGTGGCATTAGTTTTCTGGTGTTTAGTCTCAACTGATTGCTCATGTGAAGTCTGCCTCATACAATGCTTTTAGAACTTGCAATGTAGTTAATCCCAGTTTAATAAAAACTCTCATTAGGGGACAGCTTTTAATTTTTTTCCCTTAAGTAAGATGACATTTCTTTCTAAGCTTCCAGGCAGTGTTTACATGTGCATTTATCAGATCTATATCTTCTTGGACCTGTCTGGTCTCGGTGCTGCTCTCATAGACTTCCAAGATAGATTGTACTAGGCACAATCCTGTTTCAATTTTAGTGTAACTTTCTTCACAGCAAGACTTCACCGTTGTTGTCAGTTTTCATTATATTTATGTGGCTGGCTGGAGAGTTGATTCTCTCTCTTGTACAAATGCTTTATATACTGTTCTAAAAAAAATCATCTTGGCCTATGAAACAAATAAAAAAGATCAACAGTTAGTGTTTCTAGAGAACTCCTATAGCTTGTAGTAGAAAATGGCAGGTCTGTAAATAATTAAGCAGCTTGCAGAACTCCCTGGCAAGATATCACTCAATATTGATAGATATTTTTCTGGGTTTATGTCTGCCACTTATCTTGCTAAACTATATTTCTTTTAGAGACATTTCTGTGACACCTTGCCTGTCATCTTTATACTGTTCCCATCTCCGTTAATTTTATAATAGCTCTCCATAGGGTAGAAATACCTTTCTTGTTTTTACACAACTCCATCATACTCATTTTACTGCACCCTGTCTTTTAGTTGGCTAATTAGTGTCTCAATCATAATTTATTCTTTAATGATTTTCCATTCAGAACTGTAAGGGTACTTAAGTACTGAAAAAAAAGAACAGTACAAAGATAATCCCAGCTCCAAAAACAGAAGCCAACATTCTCCACTGATGTAAATTGACAGAGGTCTGTTGAACAAAAATACTCACCCTACAAGAGATTTTTCACTCCAGGAAGTAATTCACTGAAAGGGAATGGTGTCTAGCTCCATCCAATCATTTGGAGCTATCGTCCAATCAATCTAGCTCCATTAAATCATTTATACAATTGGACTGGATAGACAGTATTTTTTCAGACAGGGTAAACAGAATGATAGGACACCAGAAGGCTTATTCATAAAGTGGCTGTTCTCTGTTCAGATGTGCTTTCATTGCAGGCTGATCACTAGGGAAATTTATGCTGTATGATCCAACACACCATCATATCATATCTGGGAACAGCTTTAGCAGTGATTCCTATTTAGTGTTTAATCATTTACAAGTGCTGAAATGACTGACAGCCTGCATATGTTTTTAGATCAGATGTTTGCATCATGAACCAGTGGGCAAACACATTTAGCTGTATCGCACTACACGAGCCATAGAGTGTATTAATGGGAGAAATTTGGCAAGAGGTTGTGTATGCAGCCTTGCTATTTAAACTAGGATTTTAATCTGTTGAAGGTTAACACAGTGCAATTTGACAGTGGCTTGCTCTTCTCAGAGATATCCCATATCATTTGTATCTAACCAGGGTGGGTTTTTTAATGATTTTAATGATTCACCACTTTTTGTAGTATCATCGGTATTAATTTGGCTGTCTCCATGAAAATGCTTTAGATATACTAGGCCTTTCATCATTTCACTACAGGCACAGAAAAGCCCCGTGGGAGTATCTAAGAGGGTCTATTTCTCTTCTACTTCATTTCTGCTTATTTGAAGACATAAGTGAGCATAGCTCAGTTTTCAACAAAAACGAAAAGGAAATTTGTGAAAAGGACCAAATATAAGTTTTTCTAAATTATATTTTTGTGACTGGCAAAGGGGAAACTTTGAGATTCACTAATATTCCCATGAGTCACATGGGAATGAACTAGGTCACTCCCCAACATATCCTCCTCCTCCTCATGTAGAGGTAGTGTATAATCTTCATAGTGGTTGTTACCTGCAATCAAAACAGAAGGAAAAAAAAAGAAAAGAAGAAAACAGGAAAGCAAAAAGGCTTAGTTCCGTTTCATTTAGCCTCTTACATGTATTTCTAGTCTTTGTAGCCTTCTTGCACTTTTTAAGGTATATATCTCTGAGAATTAGAAGCTGGATATCTCTATTTTGTTTATTACTTGAGTTATTTTACAGCCAACATTCCAGTTGCTTTCTCTCTTTCTAGCTTAAAATGTTCTCTGTGAAGTCTGATGATGCCAATTCCATCAAGATCTTATTAAAACAAACAAATTCAAGAGGTTACTGATCACTTAAAAGTGATGCCTTCAATTGGAAAAAGAAACTCTGAGCCTCTGAGTTCAGAGTCTTCTGCTTATTCCTTAAGTTATAAAGGTATTCCTACTTGGTTAACTTCAATCTTATAGCACATCTGGTTGTTTTTTCCTCTCTTTTTGCATGATGCAGGTCTTTGCAACATCTTTAAGATTACGATTACATCTTGTCTGAGGCCAAGTTAACAAATACCATAATCATTCCAGAGCATTCTTTATGTCCTCCCTGCAGTCTGTTATAATAAAGTGATCTCTCTACCTCAGAGGACCTGGCAGTTCTTCTGCCCTTCTAGCTAGTCCTCCGTCATTGATTTAGTCTTCCCTTTACAAGGACCACTCTTCAGTGGTGCTGGGTGAAGTATGACCTTGTCAGACCAGCCCCATGCATTTACAATAAAAAATAGCTAGAGTGTCAAGAACTCCAGATCCATTTCAATACAAAGTACAGCAGCTTCTCCAGTACATATTTATTTGCTTAAATTAATACCATACATCATACATGCTTTTACTATTGAGATAGAAAGCCAGAAACTAAATATTCACATAGCTGGTCCATTTTTTTGAGTTGAGGTTTTAAATAGGAACCCAGTGTTCTATGTGAAATAAATATACACAACATTATTTGCAAAATCTGTTAGAAGTACAAAATGTTAGCTCTGTTACATCTTGTTCAGCTAAGCAGACATGACATTTTCAAAACTGTTAATAACTATTAAAAACTTCTTGGAATAATAAATATAGAACTTATATTACTTCTTAACTGTACACTCATAACAGCAGAGTCCAGCAGCACCATATGAAGAGAGAAATCGGAGAATAGCTAGTAGATCAATACAGAGTTGTGAAAAGGTGGGTGCAGTAGTATTACTTGGTCTTTCCAGTAACTTGTTCTATAGGACATAGTACAGGATAAACTTCTATTATGATATTATTATAAAGTGTTTTATCCTTTGAGCTGCTGAACACAGGGCACCTGTCTTTGCCTTCACAGACTGGAGGCTGCCTGGCAGCCAGGAGAACTCAGGTTCACAAAGAGGTGGCTGAGTCCCCGTGGCCAGACTCAAAACAGCTTGTTCCAGGGTTACCTACAACTTCACTTTCTCAGTAAATACGTTATATTTCTTTACCATCAAATTTTACTAACCCAGCTTTTGACTTTTCATCCACCTAGTTTGTTCTGTACAGTGTCTTGCAGAATTTTCCCTGCTGCCCTTAAGAGCGGAAAAGCCTCTAAGTTAACAAACCACATGCCTTCACTTGCCAGACGCATTATGGCATGGCCAATTTACCTTTTTTCTCAGCATGGCTTCTTGAAGCATCTCAGTTTGTATGAGTTTGGAACACAACTCAGCTGTATGAATTTGCGGCCGCTCTTATTTGCTCTGATGCTCTCCAAGAGGATGAAGGTAGACTTCATATAATAATGCAGGGAAAAGGTATGGATGTGATTTAATATAGAGGTGGTGGAGACTGGGCTTTAATTTCATGCGTTACCAGAAGATGAAAACCCAAATAGCAGAGAGTTAGATAAATAATTTTTTTCCACAACGTAGCAAGAAGGTGGTAGATAGACTCAGATTAAGAAGGAGGAAAAAAAAGAAAATATGTCCCCCAAGATCCAGGGGACAGGCAACATCTCTACAGGACATCTGAGCCTCTATTCAAAGCAAAACAAGGAAGCTAATCCCTCGAAAATCAGAAATGGGAAATAACTTCATTATGAGAGCAAATTTCTATAAAGCATTTTCAAAGCTATTAAGAAGCAAAGGCTGTTACTGTCTGTTCCCAAAATGGTGCCAATGTAAATAGCATGAAAATAACTTATGTTTGAAAAGCAAGGTGCTCCACAATGAAGGCTGTTATTTCACTTTTAATTTGTCCCTTGGGGCCTCTTTGTAACAAGTGTCTTAGACCCAGCTGCGTTATGTTCTGCAGTAGGGAGGACTATCATCTCCTAATCTCTTTGCTTGGGTCACTTGGCACTGTCTCCTTATCTCAGTTTTGTTTGCAGTTCCTCTTGCTGGTGACTTACGGTTTTAGATGAGATTTTTCTGTTCTAACATGAATTAGCCTTGGGTGCTTGGGAATTAGCTTAGTGTGACTATGTGACTGGGCATAGTCTCAAGGCCTCATTGTGATGGAATACTTTCTGCTTTCTAGGAAGAATGCAAGAAAAGGGATTTACGTTACGAATTATTCCCAAATAGCATTGCCATTCTGGGGACCTCTACTCCTTTCCACCTGGCTGTATGTGGTTGCCAGTTGCTTTTGCTCCAATGAGAAGTACGATTGTAGAAGTGGATAAACTGGCTGCAGTGAGGGTGTCGTTGAAAGTGTTTGGGTTAACCATTCAGACAAACCAGAACTGTTTGCAGTGATTTCCTTTCCTAAGGACATGTCTGGCACTTTCCCTTATAAGGTCTGTAAGGGAATTCTGGACTGCATACTTCCAGTAGACATAATTTTTGTGGTTACGATGTTATCTACTGGGAGAGGAGCTCTTCTGAAAATGTCTACTTTGCTCCATTTGCCTGAAGTGCTGTTGATACGTAATCATTTGTCTCTTTCTTGATAAGGATTGTCTAGCTGTCCCATAACACTCTCCAATGCATAGATAACAGGGCTTTGCAATGGAAGGACTGCATGTCTTTCTGCTTTACACACCACAGAAGTGAAGGCACTTGCTAAGTTCAACTCATATGCATGATCACCATTTTAGAAATTGCAACCAGCTTCCTGATTCCTTGCTTATTCCTTTTATCATGGGAACTAATAAGACTGCAAAGGTGGAGTGAACTGATCTTGAGTCATGCACAGCTGTAAACTACAGCACCTTGAGAGAGACATTTCTAAGAGTTAGTGACTCCCAGCTCACGGCTGTATACATTCTCAAATAGGAGCTTTTGTCTGGCAGAGACAAGATATTGCCAAGAAGGTAACCAAAGGACTTGTTCCCATTTCTAAGAGACAATCTCCTAGACCATGCTGAATTTCTACCTGACCATTTCCCCTCTACTCTAAGAAAGAATACAGTTACACACATTACTCTGAAATTTTTCTGATTCTTCTGCTTGACCACAATGTCTTCCTTGAAAGAAAGATGGCTACTTTTTCAAGAGGAGTTATCTTGCAGTGGAAGTAAGGAAGTTGAATGTATATGATAAAACAGTTCATCACTGGAAAAAAACATGGCTATGTACCTCTGAAATACACCTCATTTTGAAAGACATCATTAATTCTAGGCCTAAAGTGACCTACATTCCACTTCAATTTGGTATACCCTTTTTATTTTAAAAAAGTCTGTACATCAGCTGTAGAGTTAATTACATTTAGAAGAGTCACCCGTATGTTACAGCTTCTTTTATCAACAGCTTTTTCTGATCTTCATTCAGAATCTTTATTATGCTGTGTTTGAGCCCTGAAAAATGAAACCACCTTCTGCAACCTTGGACTACACAAACCCAGTTTTATATGATGAATAAGGGCTGCTGCCATGTGAACGCTGATGGACTGGTAGGTGTGAGAATCACTAGTTCTGTAAGGTGAGTGGTTTCTTATAATGGCAGAGAGCTGCAGCTACATGACTCTAGCCTTAGCAAGCCATAAGTATATGACTATATTTAATTATAACTTGCTATATATTGAGCATGATAGCAAGGTATTTCAAATCAAGAACTCGGCAGGTAAGTGAAGAGGGTAGTAATATTTGGAGAACATGTACCATATATATGGATTTTAACCTTTTGAGCTGGGATGTCAGAATGACATAGGACTAATTAAATGACTTATTAAATCTTTATTTCCCTATAAGCAATAGGATGGTGTGGGGCTGTTTGTCGTCTATCTTGAAGATGCAGGAATCAAGGTGCTGGTCAAACTGTTCATGCAATTAATGGAATGTGCTTAATGGAATGTGCTTTTAGCATCTTTGTTACAAATATATAATTGTATGGGAATCAGAGGATGCAAAGTTGAGAATGACTCAGTAAAAACAGTGTGAGAGAATTATTCTGAAAGGCCTGGAGCTTACTGGTCAAGCCATGTTGATAAGGGAAAATTTCTGACTCTGATAAGAGGAAATCCACAACCAGTTTTCCTCTGTGAGGTACTGCTTGCCCTGTAAGGGCTCTTTTTTGGCATACCTTCTAAAATAAAATCTGATCAGACCTGTGTATTTAAAAATCATCCTTGTTAGCCAAGATAAACTGAAGAGATAAATGGCAAAATTGCATCATTTTCTCAATGAAATTACTCATATTGCTTTACGTGTAATTACAGCAAGACTTGCAAATGCTACATGCTGCTTCTGCTCATTCGATGTATTGGTCTGAGCAGACAGTAGAACAAAATGTCAACACAGTCCGTGCTATTTCACTTGAAGAATTGCTGAATACTCCCATAATGACTGAAACATAGCAAAGCATGAACATCCCTTGTGCTAGAGGAAAAGCTTCTGTGACTGTAATAAATTCCAGTCCTTTCAAAGCCTTACAGAGCTGCTCTTCACTATCTCACAAGACATTAGTATTTCTTCTTAATTTGTTTCCCATTTCTCATAGTTAAGTGGTTGAACTAACAGCCACTTCAGTAAATGAAAGTATTTGGACTGTGTTAGTTCTGAGAGTGACAGAAGTTTCATGCACACCATGTTTAATAGTACTCTTGCTTATACTGTGAAATACTTAGTATTTTCAGATTTTTTTTTTGAGACATATGGTTAGAAGTGTTCATATATATTTAGTCAGATAATAACTCAAACGCTAAAGTATGTTGCTTTTTGATATCTAGAAAATTGTGTATAAGTCTTTACCACCCCAGATAAAGGAAAATAAACTTCTGTACCCACCCCATTGTCTTATACATCAAATGGATAAGTATTAAAATGTTATTGTTCAATATCTATTGCATTTCTTGGTGACCTTGGACTGCTTTATTCTTTTAATGTATGTGTTTTAGCTTAAATTATTTTTATTAATTTGGCTTGTTTATTTCTAAAGACTACTACAAACTTCCAGGCTTTGGTAAATTACAGTTCATGTTAAAAGCTATCTGGTCCCCATTTTCCAGCTGTTTTAAAATGTCCATTTTAAATGCCTATAAGCATTGTTTGTTTTTCCATTTTTCTTTCCAGCAATTCTTTCAAACTCTTGTTCCTGTGCTTGAAATACAAGTAATCAGAGAGAGAGTGGCCAAGTCTGGCCTTTTCAAAGGATCTAAAGCTGAAGTGTTCTTTGTCCTTTGCAAGGTCTCTCTCTCCTTGGCTCTCCTGTTTGTCTGAATTTCCTATTCTCTTCTCCAGTCCTCCCTCACTTAGCACTTCTTCCTTCTCATTGCAGTAGGACTCTCTGAAGTCCTTCATCATGCACTCAGGTTTGCCAGACAGATCTTTAGCCACGTACAGCTTGTTGTCGTCGTGGTGGTACGTGCCAGGGCTGTACCGCTCTGGCTCATAGCAGTTGTCTTCCTCTTCTTCCTGGCATGAGCTTCCCTTGGCACTTTCACCATCTGAATGAAATAAGATTCCCTTCCCTTGGCTTTTCTGGGAAAGATCAAAGGGCTCTTCCTGTTCCAAGCTTCTCAAGACACTTGTCTGGGACAGAGCAATTCTTCCTCTTCCAAAACCTTGTAGCGGTTTGAGGGAAGGAGAAAAGGAACAATTTATATATAGGAAATTTTACTATGTGATACATGGTTAAAAAATAAAACATGAAGCAGCCTTCTACGTCATACTTTACCTTTGTCTTCCACCCAGCTACCTCCAAGTGCTTCGCTGTTTACATCTCATGGCATCTACTTTGAGATGATGTTAAAAGAAATACTATTGTATACACTTCCGAACCAGGTCAGGACACACAAAACATGGTGCTGTACATGCCAAGCACTTGATGAGGGAGCTAGGAATAAAAGTGAAGTGGCCTGGCCTCTTGCAAACTATTTTTGGCAGTGAACCTACCCACTTGCTCCTTCCTATTTTTTTTTAAATGAAAACTTTGATCTAAAGCACCACAGGCCATAATCAAAGTCCCAGGTTTTGTACATTTTTTTTTCCAGAGGACTGGAAGAGATTAAAAATATGTTAATGTGTTTGTTCTATGGACACTTTTGTTCGAAGTTACTACTTTAAAAATGAAAAGACAGTCAAGTCTCAGCAGTCTACGACCTCCACTCTCCTTAGTTTTCCCTCTTTCATCCACTGAGAAGCCACTCATGCCACTGAAAAGCTCTATGCACTAGATAGCGCTTCAGTTTGAAGAAATCATTATAAACAAATGATGACTCTGAGCAGTGCAGTATAAGTCTAAGTATAGTCCTCTATCTGGTTTGTCTTAGCATTTGTCAGAGTGTCTCTTCTCTTGCTGGAAATCCAGACATTACCCAGGAGGCATCTGTGGACTCAAATGATCTCTGAGCACCAGGATGCACTGAAGAAGATTCAGACACTGCAGGCATAGTCCATCTTAATTAAAAGAATAGTGACAGTACTGGGGTGAGGATTTCACCCAATAGCCAATATCTACGAAAGCCGCTATTTTACTTGCTTTGGTTTGGTTTGGTTTTTTCCCTCAGTAATTGAATCCAGTTTCTGCAGGATCTATGCAGCCTCACTAGATACAGCTGTTACTTTGCAACAGGTTGCATTTGTTAAAATGGTTCATGAGCAGGTGGCAGCTCTTACATATTGTCTTGTGTCTGATAAGCCTCAAGGGCTGAAGAATCTTTGTACACTGAAAAGCTCCTAGGCCATCTTCAATTATAAGTAATTGTGTAACTAGCATGTTGCTGTAGGAGATTTACAGGAAAAAAAGAGCCATTTATTTCATTACCTGTTAGGATCTTTGTAAATTTTATGCCAAATGTCATTAGAGTATGTGTTTTACATATGTGCTAGGCTGCCCTAAAGCTTGAATTTGAGGAACACCAAGAAATCTTACCCATGAAAGATTTATTTATCCAGAAAGTCTTAACAAACAAAATATCTTGGATACTCAAACTCTCAAAACAATCCTCCCTTCTTTAGATAGCATTGGCATGTGTGCACACATGAGGCTGACTTGAGGAAGTGTATATGGTAGGTGGCAGATAGGAAATTCTTTGCAGGATACCCTCGGTAGTCAAAAATCCATATACTTTGAGATGGGGGAGGAGTGTCTCCTCCTGTTCACATGCTTCTTTGTAAACTGGGTCTTGAGCCTATGGCCTTTGCCTAACATCAGTTATGTCAGTGTGGTACATAATAACCAAGACTCCTGGACACAGAGTCATTCAGGCTTCCATTCCTATTCCAGACTGGAATCCAACAAGCAGTGAGCAAGACCCAGGAAACCTTCTAGATTTTTTGCTTCTGTCAGTTTTGAATGAATTTGTGATTTATGATGTACCTCAAACATGAGAGAAGAACTATAAACTCCTAACCAGGTGTGCCTAGGGAAAAATGTCTTCTTGTCCATGGCTGCTAGGCTGTGGTCTATCAGCCTCTGGCAATCAAGCCGCTTGAAACTGTAACATTTATTCAAAAATAATGGAACTGCACCTTCAGTCAGGAAGATCATGTCACCCAGTCATTCCCCTGGCCAGCTACATGTGCCACAGCCTCACTAAGGCTGAGTCTCCACTGTCTCACTCCAATTTGTGTCTCAGGGTACCCACATGCTGGGAGAAGCTCTGTGGTGCTGTGGATATTGCACCTTCGCACACTGATGGACGGGGAGCCCTGGACTTTTAGGTACAAGAACATTTGGTATGGCTCGATAAATCCTCTGCTCTCACACTACTGACCATATTCTCCCTAACACCTGATGACAGCAACTTCGTGTGCTACAATTATTTCCTTTGTGTTCATAAATACTGTCTCATTTTGTCTCTATCTATTCCTCCACCTCAGTCTGTACCTCTGTGTCATCAGATATCTAGTCTGAAAGGTCTCTGAGACAAGGGTCACTACCTTGGGAATCTTGGATCTGTAGCACTGGAGTAATATAGATAGTTAATAACAACCTCCCACGCTTATGGGATTCAATCTCTTCCAATAGCATTGGATCTATGGTACAAGATCATGGGTCTGTGGTACAAAGCTCATTTGGGTTTACTGATATGCATCTTCAAATCTCTCAGAGAACAACCTTGCTGAAAAATATTACCTGGAGAATGAAATCCTCTTTCCATGACCCCATGTTTGACTTTCATGTGCCTGGTTAGGTTCCCCTTCAAGGTGAATTTGCTGGGACAGTAGAGGCACTTGAAAGGCTTGCTGTCCGAGTGCAAGTGCATGTGTCCCATTAAGTTGTGCATTCTGTTAAATTCCTTTCCACACAGCTGTAAAAACAGGAAAAATGAAAATTATTAGTTCAAAGGGGTACTTCCAAGGAGAACATTTTAAAATTAAATAGAACCTGCTCTTCTCAACTTGAGCCCTAGCAGCTTCTGGCTGCAATTTGTTTTTCAAAGATATAGGCAAAAATCCTATAATCCAGACAAGAGGTTGAGTCTAAAATCCAGACAAGAGCTTGAGTCTGATCTATCTAGGGCCTTCTGCACTGCTGCCATTTTTTAAATTTGGTGACTAGGACACAGTCAAGGATTCCCCAAAAGCAGGGAATGTTGTTGTAAGGAGGGGAGAGGCTTAAGAGCATAACCTGGAAGGTTCTTAGCTTGAATGAAATTTAAAGTATAACCTTCTGCCCTGATGAACCATTTCATTTGTAGTTTACTAATCTAGCCTTTAATCAAGAACAACGCCAGGCAGAGATGGAGATACAAAATAAAACCAATGAAGGCTTTCTGTGAAACAGTCAAGCAGAATATTACTTCTCCTTAAGTGGAAATGAAACAGCTGCACATTTTGCTTAAAGCTAGAAAAAGTAATTCCTTTTTTTTTCTTGTTTTGTGCTCCCCCATTTTTCTCTGATCCTCTTATCTTCTGTTTACCAGCTTCTGTGTTTCAGTGTCTCTGGTGAGTAAGCTGGAATTTAAACAGTCATGGGGCTGCAAGAATGACTCAGCTTTCCCTGAAGCGTGTTCCTGCCAGCTCAAGCTATTGATCATGCAAGTTTCCCTTTGATGAAACAATAAGGGGTTTTTTTCATTGTTGTTGTTATCTAGATGGGTCCTTTTGTAGTCTGGTCCCTTACAAAGCGAATATATTCTCAAGACATGAGAGTTTGACATCACTGTTACAAGCTTCTAGTCTTCCTTGTCTTCTGGTCTTTCCTTAGCAGGATTTATAATTTTATTCACATTCAAGTGGCTATTTCCATCCTCTGCAAACTGCTGTGTTTGCTTTCTACTTCAGCTCCTTTTTTAGGAATGGTTTTAGACAAATACTTTTACCATCAGCCTTTACTTTTTTAAATGATCTTTATTACTATATGACCCAGAACCACTATTATGGAGTAACTGAAACTTCCACCAAGCAGTGTACTCATCTGGGAGAAAATTACTAAAAAGCAGTTACTGAGATTCCACAAAATCTTTGGTCTAATCTGACTTCTGATTTAATTTATTTTGGTAGTACAGAAGGTCTGCTACCGTACTTTTTGATTCAAATTCACAAAGCCATCACCTGGAATATCTGGATGAAATGGAGACAGTGGAATGATCCTTGGTGAAATAGTACTGTATCCTTTGCATTTTAAACCATCTCTTGAAGGAAAATGGAAGCAGTTCATTAATACAAAAATTTGGAGGGGTATTGTTTTTAAATAAAAACTAGAGCAGAGTCAATGCTGCAAAAAGAAAGAGCCTGGAAATTTTCACTTGCTTTTAAAAAAATATCTGCTTCAGCTGCATAAGTTCTCTTCCGTGATTTGCTCTCTGTGATTTTGCTAAAATGAACATTCTAGCAAATAAATTTATCAGCAAAGTGTTCCCAAGACAGTGGGGAAAAAAAAAAAGAATAGCCACTGAAAATGAGTTATTACTTTGTAAATTAAGATATCTGATTCCAAGGGTCATTCATCCACTTAGCAAAGAGGACTGTCTCTTCTTTGCATTCAAAGAAAGCTAATATGCCAGATGACTTATATTGAGGGAAATGAATGCACCAAAAAACCACTCTGAAAGTGCTGGGAGGAAACAAAGAGGAGAAGAAACACTGATGAGCACAGAAAATTTGCAAGGAAGAACAGCAGCTGATTATGTCTTGACCAGCTGCTGGAAGGACCTATGACATGTCAGTATTTCTCTGGCTGCAAGAATGCCAATAATAATACCTCTCTAATACCTCTTAGCAGAAGGCTTCTTGTTATCTGCTTGTATTGTGGCTGACCTGTATTCTCACCAGCTTTTGCTTTCTGATAGCTAGGTCTTTACTTCTCTATCTAAACTGGTAATCAAGGAAAATCAGGTTGAACAGGTGAATGGCTAGAGTACTTCATGCAAATCTATATCTTTCTAAGGTATTGAGTATTAAAAGTTGATCTAGTAGGAGCATTTATTTTGTTTCTGTCAAGGCAACATTTATTTCTCTTTCTTCATAATGAAAAGACAGGGGACTTCGTAAAGGATAGTTCCTTACAGCATAAAAGTTTTGTGTCTCTAAATAAAGGGACGAGGTTTTCCATTTCCCAAAGTCAAGGACAGTCTTAGGGCTGTGTAATGTGTTCTTGTCCTGAAATCTCCTCTGGGTACATGAGGAAATGGTACTAGAGTGGAGAGGTGTGGCAGGAAAATGAAAGAAATGCAGATATGAAAATTGTTTTTCAGAATGATGGCTCTGTGTGGCATGGTCTCTGGGTAACCTATCCTTTTCAAGAGGCACGAGACAACTTTCAGATGAATATCCATGATCCAGAGGGTGAAGGGAGCAGGTTTGGGGCTCACATGCTGGAAGGCATCAACTCAGACCTAGCTGGGGTTCACAGCTAGTGTTTAAAGAACAGCCTGACACTGCAGACCAAACTAGGAAGGTGTACAAGATTTTCTTTCTCTGTGACAGGGCAGGGGTGTGAGCGCTGATGAGCAGAGTGTGAAAGATGACCCTGAGCCAGTTGCATGGGAGGGAGCTCCAGCAGAACTCACCACAGAGCACCTTAGCACTCAGGGAAATGCAAAGCTCATGCGAGAGATCTTGGGATAGCAGGAACAACATGGTTTACTTGTGGAGCTTTTGTTAGGCGGTCTGTTTTAGACAAAACAAAATTCAAGCCCTGAAGAGAAGGACCTCAGCTGCAAGTCTGCTGAACACACTGTGTTGCACTGGCTGGTGAAATGGACTTCAGTACAGTTTGCTAGAAAAGCTGAATTAGTTCAACACTAGATTTTGTCTTCCTAAGCCACCACACGAAGTATCACCCTTCTGGATTTGTCAGTCTGTTTTGTTTCTTCCCAAAGTACTTGTCTCTCACATTTTCTTTGGTTTTGAATCCTGATCTAAACACATGATTTTAGATGGGAAAAAAATGGAGTTCAAAACATCCGCTGCAAAGTGTGTTTGGCTGGGCTGGAGAAAACTTCATTGCATTCTTTATTGGAGGTCTGAAACATTTTTGACTTCAGCACTAAAAGCAACTGTAAATTTCATAGAAGCTTCCTCTACAAATCAGGATTAGCACTATTGCACCAGTTGGTGCAACTCCTTCAGAACTCTTTAGTGTTGTTTTTTTTAAAACAGAAATAAAAAAGGCAGCACAGGCTCAGGCCTTTACATGCTACAGAGAAGTTCACTCTTCAGAGAAAAATCAAACACAGATCCAGGCTGCAGCTGGATGAGGAAACAGAAGGGACAACTATTTGCTACTCCCTCACTTCAGATAGTCTGTGCTTAGCTGTGATTAGACACATAGGAAAGCCTCATGTTTTCTTTTGCTGTGAGAAAAAGGTAAAGAAAACCATTGCATGTGGTGAAGTAGAAAGGCTACTGCTGTGCTCTCTTTCCCTTGCATTCTTCTTCTTTTTTTTTTTTTTCTTCATAAGAAGGGTGTTCCTTTCCTCAAAGAGAGAGGGAGAGGGAGAAAGACTGTAAACTGTCCAAAAGGACCGTGAGAAAACAGGAAGCTTTGAAAAGTACAAGAGAAAGCAAGATGAAATCTATTTGCAGGCCGTTCCCCGGGGACATGTGAGCCATTGTTAAGCAGGCTGTTCATACAGCTATATCCTTCCTTCTGCTGAGGAGGAGCTTGGTGCCAAAAGGCTGCTATCTGGTCATTGCCTTAACCCTCTGAATACCCACCAGAAATACTTGCTCGAGTCTTTCTAGGGCTCTGCCAGAGAGGCAAGGGATGTTCCTAATGCCAAAGAGCAATTCCTGATTCTCCCTTTGCTTACTGTTACAATCTCTGCCCCGTTCAGGGGCACTGATGTTGATTCATACCCCTTCAGCCATAGGAGAAACTGGTTCACTGTGCTTACTTGTTTCTTTCCTCCTAGGAATATTGGGTGCGGACAGAGAAGTAAAAAAATAAGAAAAACAGGTATTCCTGTAGAGCTTTTGTTACTGGCTGGAAAACACACTGGTGGTACTCCAGTTCCCTGTTCAAACTATTGCCATGTCTAAGTTTTAATAGTCTGTCATCGTCAAACCCTAACCTGAACACAAACTTCCGACTAATCTGCACATACCTAAAAATTAGTGTGGGTCCAGAACAGCTGATCAAACAATTGAGTTTCTTTTCTGAAATTTGAGGGATCAGAGGAGGACTTTGACCAAGTGGGAACAAAAAGACAGGTTTGCAGGTGTTCTCAAAGAATGAAAGTCTCCAGTAGACTTGACATGGAACTACCCAAGCATTTCAGTAACAGAAATTATTTTATCAATATAGAATAACATAAGTCCTAATATACAAAATAACATTTTAATAGGACATAAATTAAAATGAAACAAAATGCTGAAGTTGAAAGACTTTGCTGTTATTTTTTCAAAGTTAAATGCTTCAAAGTTATCAAAGCAAAATGAGGAAGTCAAAAGATTCATTTTGACATTTTCCTATTAAAATTATCACTGAATGCCATATTTTCCTATGACATTTTGGAGTTCTACATTTTTCAAGACAAAATAATTCCATTTAAAATTTTTCATCCAGCTCTGCTTCTTGATGAAATATTCCTTTTAAGAAAATATTTAATTCTGTAAAGATGTTGGATGAAAGAGTTCTAGAAATTGCTTCCAGATCAATCTTCAGTTACTTAGGCATAAACTGGATAATATGCTCCACTCTGTATTTATAGCCCTCTTAGAGCAGATCAAAGTGGGAATAAAACCTACAACCTTTGACTTCACAAGGTATGGCTACAGTAATGAACCAGATAGATAGGCAGCAAAAGGAACAGATGTGTCCAATACTGACTAAGAGTATAAACATGAATAATTCATACGGAAGATATTAGAGATTAACATGGTCAAGAAAGCCAAAGCCTCAAAGGTTTATGGGGAAG
This sequence comes from Mycteria americana, assembly GCF_035582795.1. Classification (NCBI taxonomy): domain Eukaryota; kingdom Metazoa; phylum Chordata; class Aves; order Ciconiiformes; family Ciconiidae; genus Mycteria; species Mycteria americana. Next base: position 21,480,101 of record NC_134396.1, on the reverse strand, counting down.
GAGGAGAAGAGAGGATGGAAAGGGAATGTCAGCCTCCAATGTGCTGGAGGCAGGCAGCAAACTGGAATTCACACAGGATCCTAAAAAGGCCAGATGGTCTCAGAGGCTGTTCTGTTAGGATGCTGATGTCTTGCCCTGAATTTCAGTTTGGTAATTACACTTGGCCCATTCAAATCCCTTCTGCCGTTGTATTTTGCTGTGGCTTTCTCTGAGTCCTTCCCTGACCTGTCGCGTAGCATCACTGTGAGAAGTCATGGCTGCTGCTTTTCTATGGTCCTCTGCGGGGTGCACAACTTGATCTATGTTTTTAGTCAGTGTTTCAAGCTATTAAGCACTTAAACTTCCGTTTGGATGGCTGTACTGAGCAACTGTCAGGTATGCTTATTGTCCTCAAACCGCTGTAGCATTTAAACGCTCATGAAAGAGAAAAAAATATTTGAGGATGAAAGTAATTGATATTGAAGGCAAAAGGAGTAAACCACAAATATTTACCTCCATTATTTTGTGGTGCGTAAGCAGAACTTGGATAAAGAAAGAAACCCAGGCTGGTTTATGCTAATTTAAATGCACCTGCAGTATGTGTTAGCAAGTCTTGTTCTTCTAATTCTACTATATCGCAAGATGATAATATCATAGAAATATCCAGCGCGTTAACGCCTCTGCCACCAAATGCACTTACCTTGCATTTAAAGGGTTTGACATCAGAGTGAACAATCATGTGGGCCTTGAGAGTCTGCTTTTGCACAAAGCTCTTGAAGCACAAATGGCATTGATAGGCTCTGATATTGGTGTGGATCAGCACATGTCGCTTCATATTGGCTAGCAGAGTAAACTCCCTGCCACAAATTCCACATTTGTGCTCTTTCACACCCTGTAAGAAAAGAAAAAATCAGAAAATTCTGTAGATGGAAAATTTTCTAGATCATTTCATCTGCAGTACAGCAATACATGAATTATTCATTCTGCATTAGCAAAGTAAGTAATAAATTATTTCACTTTTAACATCATTTGTTTAAGTAATACATACTTATGTATTTTTTTCCTGGCAAATTCTCATAAGAATCTGACAAGCAGAGAAGGAAAACAAAATGTAAGCTTAATGTAATAATGAGTTTTGTTTCCATCAGTATGTTTACAAATCAATGAGACATAGTCAGGAGCAGAGCTTCTCTGTCTTACTCTGCTGTTTATGTAAAGTATTGGTCAAATGGGTACACTTATTGACCAAAAATAAAATGTTGGTTTTTAGAGTTAAGAGGCTAAAGTAGTGCTTGTCTTTGATAATTGAGTGTCATTAGCTTCTAGAAAGGACATAGCCCTGTTTTGAAGAAAGCTATAGAAAATAATCTGAAGTAACCGAGAAGTAGTCAAGCAATGTCACCAAATAAGAATATACATGTTACGTTCAATGAAGAGAAAAAACTGTTCACTCTTAGTGGGACTTGCACTAACCCTAATGGAGTCATCTCATTTTATCTCATGTTTACAAAGGTTCTAGCACCTTTTATGCCATTCAATCAATTTACTAATGCATAATTCAATATGCATTTGAACACGCACATGGTCTAAATGCCAGCTCCTCAGAAAGTTATTTAGATTTTATGAAAATCAATTCATTTACCACTAACACTTTAAGAGTTTGGGTATAACTTGCTGAAGGTAATGAAGATTTACTAGTGAAGTGCCGAAAGAAATTACTCCTCCTGCAGGCCCCCATTGCAAAGAAGACTTGAAACAATCTCTACTTTTGTGCCAGTCAGTGGTTTTCACAGTTAATTGTGAAACTAAAACTGTGAATACCAACAGTGGCTTTAAGTGTCTGCCTATCTGATGTGAGGCTGCATTTGGACAGCTAAGTACTGTTAATTATGTTCACAGCTGAATCCACCTGCAGCTGTGGACAAAGAAGTAGAAGCTCTCTAAAGGCTCAGGGGCATTGCATTTCCTGTGACAAAAACTACCAAGTCTTAAATTAGTAGAATTTTGCATGGTAAATCCAAAGACCAGGGAATCTCCAAAAAGAGCAGAAATCATAATCATATATTAGGGAAGAAAAAGCAAATGTGGAAGTAGAGGTTGTTGGGTTTTTTTAAAAAAATGTGTCTATAAGACTGAAATGCTGTAGCTTTATGTATTTTGGATATTTTTCATATAAAAGCCAAAATTCAAGTGTTAAAGAAAAATTATGCAAAGCTGGAAGCACATTTTTATAAAATGTGTGGCACTTTGACTTGTCTTAACAACATTTTTGTAAAGGTGGATAAGCCAATTTCAGACATTCTTGAATGGAACAGTTTCATTTTTCCTATTTTTGAAAGCAATCTTTCTGGATGTGTTCCAAAGCCCGCTCCTAGCCTAAACTGACTCTGCTGTCGTTGCTGTCAGCAGTGGCAAGACTGCCACTTGATACAAATTGACTGGGATTATGATCCTGCCTGTCCACTTTCATTAACTGGCATTCTGGATAACTTATGCACAAAGGGGAATTTGTCTTAGGTTGTTTTTTCCCTGAATGTCTCATTATAATGATTCTTCAAAATCTGGTGAGTAATAATATACTTTCTTTTGCTGCATACATAGTGTTTACTGCAAATCCACCTACTTCCCAATTAAGAGAGCACAGCAATAGAACTGGTTTTCAGTAGAAAATTTCTGTAAAATTTCGGGGGAGTTATACAGTTCTACAAAATTATGTTATAGAAGGCCATTCTGAAGATAAAACCCAGAAACAGAGAGATGTGAATACAGTGTTGGGAAGTACAGGTGCTTTAATTGAACTCCTGTTTATAATAAAGCGGGTTTTGTGTGTACTTAAGACTGACAGAGACATCTAGCTTCTACTTTTGCCAGCGCTGCTGGGGTTTTTGCTCTGCATAAAACTCTCCAGCTGGCAAAGGGCCAGCATGAAGTTCTATAGACTGATTACCTTCTTTCCGAGGAGGTACATAAGTGCATTTTTAGTAGCCTGTAATCCTTGTGCTACCTTCTGATGCAAGGTGAGCGTGCCACCCACGCTGGCTTACCTTGTGAGTTAGGGAGTGTTGTTTGAGATGGTGGGGCTGCACAAACTCCATGCCGCATTCAGTGCAGATGTATGGGCGGATGTCTTTGTGCTTCATCATATGGTTTTGTAGCTGACTCGGGTACTGGAAGGTCTTATCACATTCAGTGCAATTGTACTGTATAGGGCCACGGTGGGTTGTTAAGTGTCTCTTCAGCTGAGCTAGGGTTGGGAAGTCCAGGCCACACTCCACACAAATGTTCTCTCGGCCACTCTCGTGCTTAGACTCGTGTGCTTTCAGCTCGCTGGGGTAGGCAAAACCTCTGCCACAGATCCTGCAGTTGTAAGGCTTGATGTCACTGTGTTGCATCATGTGTCTCTTAAGGTGACTGGTTTGAGTGAAAGCCTTGTGGCACACCTGGCACTTATGTGGCCGAGTGCCCTGGTGTGTCAACATATGTGTGTGCAAGTGGCTCAGCTGCTTGAAAAGCTTGCCACATCGGGTGCAAGCATGTGGCTTAATGCCACTATGCCCCAAGATATGGGTGACCAAATTGTACTTGGATGTATAGGACTTCTCACACATAGGACATTGCCAGCGTTTCTGTTCACCTCCCACATCAACGTAGTAACTGTCATCTATCTGAAGGTTGACATCTACTCTTTCCACTTTCTGTTTATTTTCACCACTTTCTCTTACTTCAGCCCTCCTGAAGGGTGGCTCTGGAGGTCTTTTCATTTGAAAGGCATTCCTGAAATGAAAGTTTGGTGGCACAATAAAAGGAAACATTAAGCCAGGGTGGACTTTAGGATAATAAGGATAAGGAGCCTGCATGAATGCTGGGCTACTGGGCCATGCCATGTTAGGCTTCACTGGTTCTTGCTTAATGGGCTTGGCTCCAAAGTGCTCCAGAGTTCTGTAGAACTGAAAACCAAAGTTGCAAAGGTCGATCATCTGGGAGCTGTACTTGGGCTGTGCTGGCTGTTGGAACACCAGGGGGAGACTGGAAGAGCCTATGTCGTTGTGATCTTCAGGTCTGTCTGGTGGTGATGAGGAACCCTCGAGGGCAATAGAAGGAGGCATTTTTGTTGGCATGCTCTTGCGTTTCCGAGACCCTCCTTCCAAGGACCCCTGGAATGTTTCCATGTCTCCAAGAGGAGGAGGGCCATAGCGGAAATGTGAGAGGTGCGGTCTGAATTCTTCACCAAATGCAGTTGCTCTGTGTAGCTTTGTAACAGGGCTCAGCGGCTGCAAGCAGCGGGAGAAGGGAGAGGCTTGGGTACTGTCCACATTAAAACTCGTTTCTTCGTTCTTCATCATATCTGATTTTTTCTGTGTCGCCCAAATTCCTTAAAACAAACAAAAACCCAAATATCTTTATTTCTTCCTGTTCTCCTGGGTTTAACATTTTATTGTCTATTTTATTTTTTTGGAGGTTGTTGGGTTTTTTTAACTAAACGTGACTGAGGATGTCTTAGGCCCATATAAGACAAAGGCCTTTTAAAGCAGAATTAAATTTGTTAGCAAAGAACAAAGAAGCTTTCATCTTCCTCCAGTAGAATTGGTGGTTTAAATCAAGTTTGACCAATACAATATCTTTGCAACATAAACTTGCCGTACCGTGACACACTACTTTGCAGCTGAATGTGTATGGCAATGTTTCTGCTTAATTTAATTCAGCCAGGCTATTTGTGGGCAAAATCCTGTCCTTGGCTGGGCATGCACAGGCTCTAGAAACTGGCGGTGCATCTGAAGGATATGGCAATACAAACAATAATGTGCACATTTATTATGGTTATGACATGAAAAGCCAAAGCCAAAAAATGTTAAACTTCTTTGTATCATTAACATGTGCTGCTGTGAGAGAAAACAATGGCCAAGTGATCTAAGGACACTGTGTACCATCAGGTTTTGTGCCGTGTTTCCTGGCTTCTCTCACTTTGTATTGTAATAAGAAGGTGGAGATTAATTTATTTTCTTTGTTTTAATCCCAGAGATATTTACCTGGCAGATTTGGGGGAGGAAAGACCTTTGACGACTCTCCAAATGACATTCAGTTTTATAGACTTAATCTAGGGGGTTTTTATTTCTAAACAGGTGGGCAAAACCTCCAATGTAAAACTAAATATAGAATTAATGTCAACAACCTTCCAGGTCTCCAGGGTAATTTACACTTAAGAATGCTCCAAGCATTTCTAGTGGTGCAGTGTGACAAGACAGATTAATAATTTTCTTCTGGCAAAATTTTATGTTCCACTGATCATACAGGGAGCTTCTCCTGAATTTTGGGTTCATCTAAAATATTGGTTATGAATTTTGGTTCATCTTCAATAAGTCTGCTACCTTTTGCCTTGGCTCTCTAGAATCATAGAATCATAGAATCATTTACATTGGAAAAGACCTTTAAGGTCATCAGGTCCAACCATAAACCTAACGCTGCCAAGTCCACCATTAAACCATGTCCCTAAGCACCACATCCAAACGTCTTTTAAATACCTCCAGGGATGGTGACTCAACCACTTCGCTGGGCAGCCTGTTCCAATGCTTCACAACCCTTGCCATGAAGAAATTTTTCCTAATATCCAATCTAAACCTCCCCCAGTGCAACTTGAGGCCATTTCCTCTTGACCTATCACTTGTTACTTGGGAGAAGAGACCGACCCCCACCTCTCTACAGCCTCCTTTCAGGTAGCTGTAGAGAGCGATAAGGTCTCCCCTCAGCCTCCTTTTCTCCAGGCTAAACAACCCCAGTTCTCTCAGCCGCTCCTCATAAGACTTCTGCTCCAGACCCTTCACCAGCTTCGTTGCCCTTCTCTGGACACGCTCCAGCACCTCAATGCCTTTCTTGTAGTGAAGGGCCCAAAACCGAACACAGTATTCGAGGTGCGGCCTCACCAGTGCTAAGTACAAGGGCACGATCACTTCCCTAGTCCTGCTGGCCACGCTATTTTTGATACAAGCCAGGATGCCATTGGCCTTCTTGGCCACCTGGGCACACTGCTGGCTCATATTCAGCCAGCTGTTGACCAACACCCCCAGGTCCTTTTCCACCGGGCAGCTTTCCAGCCACTCTTCCCCAAGCCTGTAGCGTTGCATGGGGTTGTTGTGACCCAAGTGCAGGACCCAGCACTTGGCCTTGTTGAATCTCATGCAGTTGGCCTGGGCCCATCGATCCAGCCTGTCCAGGTCCTTCTGTGGAGCTTTCCTACCCTCAAGCAGATCAACACTCCCACCCAACTTGGTGTTGTTTGGTAACTTATTGAGGGTGCACTCGATCCCCTTGTCTAGATCATTGATAAAGATATTAAACAGAACTGGCCCCAACACAGAGCGCTGGGGAACACCACTTGTGACCGGCCACCAACTGGAGTAAACTCCATTCACCGCTACTCTTTGGGCCCAGACATCCAGCCACTTTTTTACCCAGAAAAAGTACACCCGTTCAAACCATGAGCAGCCAGATTCTCGAGGAGGATGCTGTGGGAAACCGTGCCAAAGGCTTTACTGAAGTCTAGATAGACAACATCCGCAGCCTTTCCCTCATCCACCAAGTGGGTCACTGTGTCAGGAGATCAGGTTGGTCAAGCAGGACCTACCCTTCATAATCCCATGCTGACTGGGCCTGATCATCTGATTGTCCTGTACGTGCTGCATGATAGCACTCAGGATGATCTGCTCCATCAGCTTCCCCGGCACCGAGGTCAGGCTGACAGGCCTGTAGTTCCCTGGATCCTCCTTCTGGCCCTTCTTGTAGATGGGCATCACATTTGCTAACCTCCGGTCACCTGGGACCTCCCCGGTTAGCCAGGACTGCTGATAAAGGATGGAAAGGGGCTTGGTGAGCAGTTCTGCCTGCTCCCTCTGTACCCTTGGGTGGATCCCATGTGGCCCCATAGACTCGTGGGTGTCTACGTGGTGTAGCAGGTCACTAACCATTTCCCCCTGGATTATGGGGGCTTCATTCTGCTCCCTGTCCCTGTCTTCCAGCTCAGGGGGCTGGGTACCCCGAGAACAACTGGTCTTACTATTAAAGACTGAGGCAAAGAAGGCATTAGGTACCTCAGCCTTTTCCTCATCCTTTGTCACTGTGTTCCCTCACATCCAATAAAGGATGGAGATTCTCCTTAGCCCTCCTTTTGTTGCTAATGTATTTATAGAAACATTTTTTATTGTCTTTTACAGCTGTAGCCAGATTAAGTTCTAGTTGGGCTTTGGTCCTAATTTTCTCCCTGCATAACCTCACGACATCATGGTAGTCCTCCTAAGGGGTGCACTTATCTGAATGTGTGTGTGTGTGTTTGTGTACATGCGTCTATCCAACCAGGCAGAGGTTAGGTTGGAAAACTAGACATATTTTCCCTCTGTCACTTGTGACATGTTGATGCTATTTATAAGACCGTTCTTGGAAATGCTGGGTGGAGAGCATGAACGTGGTTGGTGTACTAAAGACACTCCTGTTTCTTTTTCAGGAAGCACTGTGCTGGATAAACCTACTTCTAAAGATAGATAAAAGCACATCTCTGTGACCTAGTTAGGACAAGAGAAGGCATCTTAAAAGCCTGCTTGCAAGCAGATTACTTCCTTCTAACAGGGTAGACAGTGGAATTATCTTTGAGATACTGTGTGAAGCCAAGGGCTCAGTGACAAAACTTTAAGATGGAAAATTTAGACAAAGGGATCAATCAATGCACAAAGAAGGAGCAGTAATTGAAGCAAAAATTGTAGGATCTCTAAACTGATGATTCAAAAAACAATTGTGATCGTGGAAAAGGCTAAAAAAATATTGTTTACAACTGGGACTAATACCTAATAATTATACCAGGATGTGCCTTTCAGTGAGATACACTGATTGGAAATAGTGTACATATATATACACACTATATATATGGACTATATTTATGTGTGTATATGCATATATATGTAATATATATAAGTGTGTATGTTCCATCAAAGAGGATTGTTAGGGAGTGTGCATTCTGCTATGTTTCCTTGTGACCTTAACTCCCTGGGCAAAATAAGAAACAGTCAGATCTTGAAGACTTTTTGGGTACAAAGGCTGGGCTTATTAAAAAGGGAGAACGGGAAGGGAATCCTCTGAATACCGAAAAAGACTCCACTTCTTTCCAAAAGGGGAAAAAGGTTCTTTTTCAAAATTCATTTTAAGCAAGGTTAAACTCAGACAATTTGAACATAAAACATGCCTGTAGAGCAAAATCTTCCCTTCAAAGTATGGGCTTGTCCCTCAAATATCTTTCGTCTTGTGTACGTGATTCTTTCCCAGCAATATGGGTATGAAATGCTTCAGAAAGCTTATAGCAATTGAGAACCCAGCTATGTTATTTACTGCTTTTGTTATATTATTGAAATGCTGCCAAAAATACACAGAAGTGACAGTGAGTTGTGTCTAATTGCTCTCTTGTCTCTTGGCTGCTGGTTACTCACTTCTTCCACGGCCTGTTTTATGCAAAATTTCAGTCTTTCTGGAACACGGAGTTATGGCAGAGGCTGTAGAACTGCTTGAAATTGCTAGAAAGAAATAATTTGCTTGCACTACTAACCTTTGGCTGCTTTCACTGAGCATATGGGTTTATTCCACTGTCCACAGCTACACACATCACAGGACCAAGCCTACAAGAGAAAGTGTTTAACCAGTCAGTGACCAGCACAATCAGAGAGGTGGTCCAACAAAAGAGAATCCAATAAAAGAGCACCTAAAAGGGGAGGGGAAGTACAGATTTGCAGTCTAAATATGGATCACCTTGCTGCTTTCTTTTCCCCTTCAATCTGCCAAACCCTATGATGTAGAAATTAGTTGAGGAAAGATTAAGTGTAGCCTCTCTTCTCAGCTCCTTTCATGTTGGTAGCAAACCCTTGCTAATATGAATGGAGGGCACGATCTTCACCTTGACCACAACTTAATTGCATAAAAATGTGAGTCCTGAGGAAACCATAGAAGAGACTACAGATTTGACCACCATGCAAGAAATAGTTAAGGAGCAGTCCTTTCTTCTTTAAATAACTTCAGTAGAGAACTTCAAAGCTTTTAATAGAACAGTTCCTCAATAATTTTGTTCAGTCTGACTCTGGACTAACTGATCTCATTTTAATACTCAACGATAAATAAGGGGGGGTGAAATGAAAAATTTTTGTTTTAAATATCTCCTAGAGACCTTTTGTGTTTCCTGTATAAGCACTTTAAAACTTCTTTCTTTCTTCAGTAGTTAGTGTTTAAAATGTAATGCTATGTAGCACAGCAGTGTGTGATTCCAAACTTTGAGGTTAGTTTAAACCTGGATAAGCATTAAAAATTCTAGCTTTTGTCAGTAGTATTTCAGCTCTTCAGTTTTGAAAACTTGGTCTGGAAAGCTGACCGAGACAGAGGTTTCCACACTGTGTTAGCACCTAAACATATAGCACTCCAGAGCCTATGAAAAAGTTAATTTCTTTAGAACAGACAAGCACCCTCAGTTTCTTTCTTTATGTAAATAGGTATATTTGGAAATACACTATGTTGAAAAATAGAACCACAAATAAGCTCTCTCCTTGCCCTTTCAAAAAAAAGAAAAGAAAGGCTACAGTGAGTTCAGATAGTTGTTGAGGTATTTCCAAAATAGAATATCTACGCAACAGCTAAAAATGTTGTTAACTTCCATGAAAGAGGAAGAGAGTTTAATACAGAATATGAATCAGCATTTACTTTCTCATTTTCACTCATCATATTTCTACAGACAAAGGATTTTAAAAAGTAGGTAAATCATGCTATTCACTCTACAAGCGTATGCATTGTTATAGTCTCCAGTTAATATTCTGTACTGAAGTCAACAGCAAATTTTCTTTGGACTTCAGTAGAATAAAGATTCTGCTTCCTGTATGAAAGTGCCTTCTGTCTATAGATTAATAATAAGCCCAGCCATAAAAATGTGAGGTTATGAAGTTTCTCAAGCTTAAACACTGACTACTACTGTTCTAATATTGTTCTTGGGCAACACAATGGTAAAACCAGAAATGAGACCAAGATGAGCGAAAGTGATATGTACCCTCTCACAAAGGGAAACAAGCTACTTTATTAGGAGGTTTGCACTTGTCTTTGCTATTTCAGAAGAAGATGAAACAGAGGAAAGTGTAGGAAGTCTACAGGTGCCTGAATAGGCTGAACAGCTTCTCTTAGCTGGTAGAGAAATTGCATGCTTAATTGAACATGTATGACTGCAGAAACCGTGCCCTATAAGACTGCATTTCTGTTCCCCTCTTGAGGCCTGAAATATTGGCATCTATAAGGAAAGAATGAAATCCAACAGCTGTTTCTATGTTGGATATGGTGAGTATCAGTGACAAATGATACACTATTACATTTCTTGAGCTAAAGTTGAGCAATTGGAGAGCTTCAGCCTTACTGAACAACCAGCTGTTTTTTTTTCAATTGCTGACTTTTGTAAACTGTTATTATAGAGATGGTTATGGCTATCTTAATAAGTTTAATGGGATCTCCTTCATTCATTTCATACTTCCAAATACGTTTTGGTTTTAAATGTATTTAGTCGTGCAGCTGTTGAACTAAGCACCAAATTCTTTACTTAGTTTTCACTCATTTGCTATTTATGCAAAACTCGCATCAGTCTCAGGATCTGACCAAAGGGGCTTTAAAGGGGCTTTACTATGATGAATTCATCTCATTTCAGCAGCAAAGCAGTGTTCCCTACCAAATCCCACTGCTTTGAGTTATTTGCCAGACTTTGAAAATGCCAGGAACACCTGTACCAACATGAATTTATCCAAGTATTTTCAGTTAGTACATGTCTGATCCCTCCTTATGATTTTCCCTGCTAGTTTCCTTCAATGGCAGCATGAACCCTCCATAAGCCCCTTTTTTCTTTCTCTTCCACTTCTTTTCTGCTGCCTCCAGTGTGTGAGTGAAGTTGTGCAATAATGTTGTCATTCCTCATTTCCTTTTCTATTGGGAATTTCATAATTTGGAGAGTTGGAAGACAATAATGTGGATGTTTGTAACCTGTAATTTTGAAGCGTATCTTGTCTGTTTTGCTGGTTTTATGGCCTGTCTTGAGTAAGAAGTTGGACTACATGATAATAATGTTCCATATCTGTAAAATCCATGTACCTGCTTGTCATGTGTACAATCAGATTTTTGTTTGTAGGTGCTGCCTTGGTGAATGATGCAGAAGTTCTAAATATGCTCAAAAGATTTAGAATTATTTCAGTGCTAGGTTCACTAGATATTGGCTCAAACTGCCATTGTTATTCAATAATGGATTACTTGTATAGTTTTTTTCAAATTAAGTTATTTTATTTACTCTAAGCTTGAGTGACTACAGTCATTAGAGGAGGCCAGAAGGTAAAAGACCATGTTCAAACTCATACCAGAATTTCTTTAAAATCAGTGTCAACCCTACAGCCTTATTCTTCAGAGAAGTCCATGCAAGGTGTGTTTTCCATCCATATTCTCCAGGATAAATATCTACATTTCAAGCACACAAATTTGAAAAAATGGATTCCATTAATATACACTGAGTGTATTTTAATATAATCAAGCTGAGTATATAAACTGAGTACGTGTTATATGTAAACTGAGTATATGCTAATTAACCCAAATCAGACTTGAAGTCCTTATGCTACATTATTTGAAGCTAACCTAAAAGATTATTTACATTTTAAATGAAGAGAGCACTTTTTCTGCCACAGTGTGGAGCCGGGAGAAGACAGAAATTTGGACTACCTTGCAAAAATAAACAAGGATTTAGGGAAAGTATCCAAAATCAATGAGTGCAGATACTGATTAGGGAGACATAAATGTTGGGGAAGCCTTAAAAAAACAGGCCTGAGCTGGGAATAATAGCCGTTGTGGAGTTTAGTCAAATCTTTTCCAATACCACTTCTACAAACACTTGTTTTCTCTCTCTCATATGCATATAGACCTGGTGTTACATGAAGTCCATGATTTAACCATCAGCTTAATTGTCTTCTGATATATGGCTTCTTGTCCTGTGCCTTTTATGAGAAAGATACATCTGCTTAAATGTAGAACACTATCAAGATAAAGATATTGCCGTAAATATTTCTCTTCCCCTTTTGGATTACCATCATTAATAGAATTGGAATTGGAAACAAGTAAACAATTGTTCATGAAAATGATCTGGAATGTCTGAAAGTGAGAAGTGGGCCAGATCAGGTTTTTTCTTCCTACATTAGTATGATAGTACTGAGGAGCTCAGTATCTTTTCACTTCTCCCTGGGAAATTACCTTCATCTGCTGGTATCAAGCTTCAGGATAAAACTTCTTCTTTCCAGCAAAAAATATGGTTTTTTTCTCATCAAATGCTTGGCAAAGGAAAAGTGATAACCTTGGTAACTCTTCCTAGGGCATAATCAGAGCTCACTAGGGCTTATGGAAAGACTTCCAATGAACTCTGAAACTAAGCCTTCACAATTTTCTTTGTTATGTGTTATGAGATCTGTTGTCCAATGAGATATGAATCCACCTATGCCATGATCAAAATTTGATACTTTTGACAAAAGTATTGTATAAATATGAAAAAAAAAAAAAAAGCTTATATCCTGAGACAATATGTTAACAGATGGTAACCTTTGCAGACAAACTTAATGGAAATCATACAATCACACACCTAAGAACCTTAATTGATTAAAAAATCTGACATATTTAAACAGCTTAACGTGAAACAGTAAACAGGTGCAACAAGCAATGAACTTTCAAAGATATCTTATATACTAAACAATCTTTTTTTTTTCCTTCATTGACTCTGTTTTGGCATGTCTTCCTTGCTTCATGTCTGAAGTTTGAACATTTTAGATATTTCTTCTGCTCTAAGGGCTTCCTATGCAGTGTAGCTGCATTAATATTGTCTGGGAGATGACACCAATACAAAAAAATGGGTCATCTCTCAGAAAACTGTGCAATAGAAATACTGTCCCTGCAGTGTCTTCGTTATTCCTAAATTTTAACATTTTAACTTGCATCATTTTTGTTTTATTTTAGCTGGGAAATACAGAACTTTAGGAAATGTACACATTTGCCTGCACTGCCTATAGAGTGGCTTTTGGAATCATCTTGGATATATGTGTAACTTGGTTTTGTACTCAATTTTCAGGGAGAAAGACACTATAAGCACTTTTACAGGAGTATACTTACTTTGGTATTTCTTGTAATAAAGAAAATGCTTAAAATAGTATCAAAATGAATGCACATTCACTTTTCCATAACTTACAGATCATTTTTGTTTTGATAATTATTGGAAGAGTTAAACTAGATTCTGAGATTTTCTCCTCTGAAAGTCTGGAGCTGTCCCACCACCCACCCTGCCAAAGCTGGGGCACTATTTGTGGCATGAGATGTGCTTATAGAGTGGTTTATAGCATAATTTGCTTTTCAATGGTGGCATTGATAAGACTAAAAAAAAGTTTGCCTCATGCTGTAGTGAGGTAGCTGGAGATACTTTTCTTCTCTCCAGTATGAGTGCTGTGTCCTTAGTTTAGCAAAATGGTTTGCTATCCTTCTCACTACTTTTCTGTTGCCTAACAAGACAGTGGGTGGAGGTCACAGAGCAGTATGGCTGGGTTAACCACTGAACATCTGCAACAGGGCCTTACTGGTAATGCCCCTAGCAGTACTTAAGCCTCATGGACCACCTCTAGTCATTTCAATGTATATACAAAGTGTCCTTTGAGTACATTTTAGGCTTGCTGCTGTTTTGGCTCTTTATTTCTCTTTTTCTTATCCTCCTTTCTCCTTTTTTTTCTTTTTTCTTCCTCTTTGTGAGTTTTCTTAGTTCTTCTCTTATGTTTCCTTCCCTCTTCACTTCTCTATTCCATCTGTGGTTCACTCCCTCTCTGCTTCTCTATTCTATCTGCTAAAATGGTCAGCAACACATAGATAACCTGGATAACGAAGTGGATGTTAAGTCCACAGGCTCTGAAGTGTTAGCTCTTTACACAAAGTCACCCCAAACCACAGCTACACATGGTGGGAGCCTACAAGGCACAGCAAATTATCTGATCTAAAAGTGTGTAAGGGGAGAAAGATTCTATGTCCTCAGCTGAACACCTCCACCTGCCTGATCCTCTGGTACCAACAGGGAATTCAAGGCTACTTTGGGGTGGGGAGGAAGGGGAGAGGGAGCAGCTGTTTGCTGGCAGAACTCTACCTCTGGGTCCACAGTGCAGTCCTGCCCCACCTCTGCCCACAGCAGGGTGGGCTCTGGCCCAACCTCTTGCTTTCTCTTTCCCTCCACAGGCTAAGCGTAGCCTGAAACAGAGCTGCTGATGACGTACGGGAGGATGCAAAACCAGCCATATCAGCTCAGGCTAGTAGTGTAGCTAACCCAAGAGACTGGTCTTGTGAAGAATATAAGAAACAGGGGAGAGTGTCATGACAACTTTCCAGCATTGTCTTCAGGCCTCCAGCCGTCTGGGGCTCAGAGCTTTCCTGATCCAAAGGTGTTGCAATCTGATTTTCTTCTTATTCTATGAATGATGGATACGGATAAAAGTTATGTAATATAAAAATCCAAAGACAACTGTTTCCTGTGGGCTGAGAGGCATACAGAGATTGGTACTGTGTCCTGGGGAAGTGAGATAATCTCTGAGTGCTTTGGTGGAGGGTCTTCTACCTCTGGAGATTTAGAGAGGAGCCAGGGCATAAGGAAAGACGCCCATCTACACTATTCTCAATCTACCTCTCCCTGAAACACTTCCATTTCTTCTCCTTAAAGTCCCCTGAAACCCATGTGTACTGTAGGTTATTTCACTCATGCCCCACTTTCCATCTCCCCACCAACTCCCTGAACAGCTGACCATGTCCTGCTTCAATTTCTCCCATCTTTAGAAACCATTATTTTGCCACTGCAAAGCTGGATCATTTTTGCTGATAACACTTTAACTGCATAGTCTTTATTTGTTAGGGTTTTTAAATGTACAATGCCTCTCTTTTTTTTTTTTTTCACCAAAACAGGAAAGTGAAATACATTCATATTCTGAATAGAAGTTTGAAGGATACACGGGGGTGAACTATTGCCTCAAGCAGGCTAACCAGTGTGTGGCACTGGGCTGCTTTTGAAGGCACTCCTGTGTTCATGTCAAGAAGAAATTGATCTAGGTACCCCAGACTAGTTTTGCCTGTTTTGAAAAGAAAACCAGAACGCAAGGCTGGGTGCTGAGAGCTGTTGCCCAGTAAATGAGTACAGGTCTGAGTTTAGGCTGAGGATGTACCTTAACAAATTGCACTTACCCATGCTGGACCCTCAGTCCCTTCTTTTGGAGCTTTGGCACTGCAGAGGAGGGGTTATGAACTGAAAGGAGCCTGACACCGTAGCCAAGCCATAAATGCAATCACTCAGGAGCATGAAGTGCCTTTAACTTTCAATAAACCTGGAGAAGCAACACCTGGAGGGGAGCCCAGACCTATCTCCAGAGTGATGGAGTCTGCAGCCCCTGGCTACCCCATCTGACTTCTCTCTGCTCCCTGCTCCTTGGCACTTGTATTTTTGTCTGTGTAATGGCCCATCTCCAGCCAAAGGAGAGTAGGGTAACCCTCACAGGCTCTAGTTAGGGCACTCCCTTAAGAGGCTAGAGATGTGGGTCCAAACTCCTCAGGGGGGAAGAGGGAAATGAATCAAAGTCTCCCACCTTGTGCCCGTTATATTTGCACTGAATTTGATGTCGTTGGTGTATATTCTGTTTCATATAAATATTCTTACAGGACTGGGTCCCCAAGAGCATTTGGGCATAGGTATCTGAGTTTCCAGACCCTGCCCAGAGTTCAGGGCTGACAAGACCAGACTGGCCATGATGGCCAACAGGAGCACATACGATAGCAGAGCTTCAAATGTGCAAAGCTTAACTGGTGCCAGCAGACTGAGTGGAAATGCAGTTTGATCCTGCCTTCACTAGTTATTGGAATTAACGATGGGTTGGCCAGCTCTGTTAATTACTCAATTAAACAATGGCAGTAATTCATCCTAAGTAACTGTCCTAATTCTCTCCCTGGCATCATCCACGTTGCACTGAAATCAGTATGGAAAATCTGGGATGTAGCTGTGAACAAGATTTGGGATTTGGCTGCTATGAGGTGATGCCAATAAGACAAATTTCTTCCTTTTCTTAAGTGGATAAGGAGCTCTCAAGTCATAGGCTGTAACCATGGATCTGCCCCTGCCTTTATAAAGTATGTGGAGTCACTTGAATCAGTGTTTATAGAAGTCCTATCACTCCATCCCTGTTTCCTGTCTACTTCCATATCTGCCACTGCAAATTAAAATAGTACATTTTTGGCACCATAAGAATCCTACATATTAAATAGTTTTTCCTCTGGAAAATCATCAGGTAACACTAATGCAGTTTTGGTATTTTTTTTCTTGCCATACAGATATTATAAGAGACAGGGTGAACAGAAGGACAAATAAATAATATAAATTTAAAGAAGGATCTGGTAGTAAAATAGTACTTGAATAGAGTGTGGAATCCTTGAAAGAACACTTTGGACATAATCTTTCCACCTACAAAGCACAATCATTAAACATTATAGAGTGAAGTGGAGACAGAGGGGTTTTGAGCTGTACAGTAGCATTATTTTAAAAAAAATAACAGAGCTATGCAAAACACCCAAAATTAGAATGATCAAAAAAGCATGCCCTTCCATAACCCTCACGCTGTCCTGCTTGGGCTGTTGTTTTGAAAGTAAACCTTTCACTGGCATTCATGACCTTTAAAAAGGAAATAGATTGAGCTTTCCTTCCTACTGTAGTCCCAGTGTTGTTATCACCTCCATGGAGGCCAGAGAGATGGTCTGGTCTCCTCCCCCCTCTTTGTTATCTTAAAGGATAGCTAAGGGCCACCTTCAGCCTTGGTTCTTCAAGCCAACCCATTGGCACCCTCCTACATCGTTAGCAGTTAATTGCACCTTCTGGGCGTTGCATGTGTAAAGCAACAGGTACCTCAAAAAAGAAAGTACCAGGTAAAATGTGCACTTATGCTTGGAGAAGGGCCAAGGGAGAAGAGGATTGTGTGGGAGAGTTTTCATATAAGGTCTCCAAAACAGATTAGGTTTTTAATGAAAGTCTAGTGTTACTTAAACATGGAGGAGTATTATTAGTCTTCAGCAGGACCATTGCTTTTTGTATTTATTTTGCATTCAATTCTTTGTCTCACACAATTCAAAACTCATAGTGAAACTGAAGGTTGCTAAGGTGGTAGGTATCGTGTTTTCCAGTAAGACATGCTATGTCCTGCAAGAACTGAAAGAAGAGGATTTCATCCAGAAACTGACAGAATTAGGGAAAATATATCTGCTACTGAATGCTTCTCTTGGTATCCAGTTCATTAAAAGTAATTACCAGATGATGCATTCCTAATCATTTAGGAAAGATGAATAAATTTGATTTCAGCTGAAGTTTGAGCAGACTTGTTGCTGGAAAAGCTGCTTGGATGAAAAGACTGATTTATCCCTATTAACCTCTGTTACTCACTTGCAGTTAAGCTGGCTCAGTAGTGACTTAGACATTTCCCTCTGAACATAAGTTCAATAGGAAACACAGCAAAGGAATTAGAGATGTCAGTGCCATTCCTAGGACACCACTGTGTTTATTCCGTTGATACCCAAATAGAAAAAACTAAGAATCATGAGGAACAAGACAGAGTTAAAAATGGCTCTTAAGGCAAATTACTGGGGCATTGGAGGAAACTACTTTTGATATATCTGCACTGTGATTAGGGGGGTCTGTTTTCCAGACTGCCAGACCATAAAATCTGTGTTAAAGCATTGAAACCATGCAGAATATGTATTTATTATTTAGAAAAATTATCACCTTCACATACATCTCACAATTGCATTCAAAAGAGGGTTCATTTTTTAAAATCAGTTTATTTTTTTTAAAGAGAAATGTGCTTAGTTCTTCAGTTCCAGCATAAAATGGTATTTTTGACTGATCATATGAAGTGCCTGCAAGGAAGTAATTTAAGTTAACTTCCTCTCTGGCTTTGCCCTTCACCTGTGATGCCAAACTTGGATCTTCTCCTTGACTGAACAGCAAAAAGCAATGCTTTCCTTCTCTGATCCTCAAAATGCATCCTGCATATTGCTCTGCATTATTTTGTTAACTTCTAGAAAGTTTTAAAATAAGCATTAGTTTGTTGCCACAACTAAAGAAAATCTGAAATTTAAAACAAATTTTATATTGCTTCTGTGATTTTGATCAACTGGAAGAGAAATCTCTATGTAAATCAACTAACAAGGAAAAATTCTTGAGGTTAATTATTTTAAATGAAACAGATTTAAAGTGCCAGTTTTACTGAATTCAATAAACTAGCATACAGAGTGCGAATGGCAGCTCAGACTTAGCCAAATGTGATCAGCAGATACTGGAATAGAGACTAGACCTACAAACAAATAAGAAATTACTTTTTGCCAAGGAAAAAAAAAAAAAAAGAGGGTGAGAAGAAACTCAACATAGTTTGAAATCTGAAATTCTGAACATTTCCCAAACCACTCTAGTACTAATCCTTCACCATTAGTCATGCCAAAGGCTTGTTCTGGATACTAACTCAGTTCAGATTTTCACCACAAGAAAAAGCTAATAAAAAAACCCATCAAGCCACTGTGACTCTACCCCATGAATAAGAATGGCAAACCAGCAATATAAAATAAAGTTTTGTAAAAAAACACCTTGTATATTAATAAACTCTTTCTCTCAATCCCCTCGCCCCACCCCACCCCACCCCGCCCCAATCATTCTATTCAGGGCTTTTTCCCTGGAAAAATGTTAAGTGCCACATACAAAAACCTGGAAGATTTGATAGAAATTTTTGCTGTGTTTTGGGAGGAAGAATAGCAGGCAAGGCTGTGGGATGGGCCAGGGGACATTACCCAGAGGATAAATAGTTGTGTGAATTCTGTTCCGATTTACTGTCCTAATCACATTCAGTGCCTTCCACTGGGTGCCTGTTCATGCATTTCTTCTGTGTCTAGTAGTGAATGAGCTAGTGAAAATCCTCATTGCAGTGATTAGAGGGAATCCTGAGCCCTGGAGCCTACAGGATCCAGTGACATCTGTTCAATTGCATTTCTTTACCTGTGGCTTAAGCTTAGAGGGGGTTCCCTTTTTGTGGGATATGAAAAAAGAAATTAATGTATTTGGGATCAAAAGGCTTTAATTAGTATTTTGATTTTTCTGGCAGAGGGAAGAGGCAAAACAAAGGAGGAGTCAGCCAGCACCATTTCTCTGATGCATGTGACTGCTTCCATAGCATCCTGACAAAATGTTACCTACAGAGGTATAAAATTATTTTGGAAACCTTGGTGACTTCATATCGTGAGTGCAGCATTATGCAGAAAAACTGTTTGATATAACACTTGTGCTGGTGTGATTCCTTGCTGTGGTGCTGCGGAAAAAATATTTTCCTGCACCTTCATAGATGGATGGGTTTAGTTTCTGGTAAACCTACGAGCACATTGTTGTCAACTTGCTCTTCCAGGAGGTCCTCTACAGTTTTCTGGAATTCCTATCACAAGAGAATAGTTTTGCACAAATGCAGGACACTCTTCATAGCTTCAGAAACCTGCACTAGGGAACCAACCCACCATGGTGCCTACCAGATGGTTCAAACAAGTTCTGGTGTTCCTTAGAAGCTGACAGATGCTCTAAAAACAGGTCACCCCGTTCCTTTTTACCTCCTGATATTGTTTTCATTACACATGTATTCTAAATACTTTTAAGAAAAAGTGGACAGGTAGAAAAATATCATGCTACCTGGAAGTACTGTATGAAAGACATCCCCTTTTCAAATAATGCTTTCAAATAATTTTTACCTGGAGCTGAAACACTAAGCTGAAACACTACTTGCTTTAGAAAGCACTCAGAGAGAGGACTAAACCTGAAACAGTTACTATATTCCAATGTGTTCTTCCTGGATATCTTTAGAGCAGGTATATTTAAGTTTGGTTTGAATCTAGTGTATTGGGTGTTGGTAAGAGCACATACTCTTCCCAATTTACGAAGTCTTTAGTAGCAGATCCAGCACAGAGCCTTCCACAAAACAAAAGGTCTTTCATCACTGCAAAAAGAGTCTAACAAACAGTTACATTGCAACCCTAACCAGAGAAGACTAAAGCATAAATGGCTTTTGCACAGTCAGGAATAGCAACAAACCAGTGAAAAGGAAGACTGGAGGTCATCTTGTCCCTCCCAGCCAACACACTCGTGGCTTATGAGAGGGCCTGGTGTCAGAATACGCTGCTCCCCGAGAAGGGGCAAAGCCACGTGCTCCCATCCGAGAGCAGCCACACCTGCTCCTCCACCCTGGGAACACCACCCTGCAAAATTCTTTCCATGTGGAGAAATTAGGTGGTTTCTATTCTTCATCAGGCCTCCAGACAGAGGACTGCGTGGGTAATGCCTGCTTGCTGTGCATTAGTATTCCCTGTAGTACAGCATTGCCTAAGAATAACAACTGAAAATGTATGACCCTTCACATAGCCTTGCTTTCAATTTCAAATCAGTTGTACCTTTCTCGAATTCATTAGTGAAAAGTGACGTTATCAATGTAGGAGACTCAGTTTATCTTGTAGCGTTTTGTAATTAAATGAACCTTCAGATTCAATGAACATTTGTATTTTTCAGTGTTCTCTGAATTCTAGTGCTGCTAATGAGCATAAGCAGCTGGAAAGTTGGATGTTTCCAGGTTTACTTTTTATGAATATTGGCGAGGGGAAAATAGGTTTTCAGGCAACACACTTTTTGTCCTAATTTTTTTCTTTTAAATCACATGAATTCATGCACACCCACAAAGTAGAAGGAAAGCTCTCATAGTAGAAGAGGAAGGGAAGAGAAAGTAAGAATAATATTTTTTTCATCCTTCATTCAAATAATTAATAATGTGTCTTTCTAACATACAAAGAAGGAAATAAGGAGTGAAAGTAAAAAAAAGGCAAATATTCACATAATTTCTTCCCGTAACCTTCAGAGCACAAAAATATTTTCTTTTAATATATGGTTACTTAGCGTAATTACTCCCAGTGACATTAGAAGTCTTTACAATACATTAAACATTGTTGGTTTAGAAAGTAAATGCTGCATTTTGCTTATCAAGATCAGAGAAACACTAGTATAAAATGATGTGTTTTACAAAAGCAAGTCACAAAGGTATAATGTTTGGAAGGAACTAAAACAAAGATTAAATCATATTTTTCATGGAATCATTAGTATTTTAGAAGCCAGGCAGGAAGGACTAGTCCCTGCTAGATACATATAAAGGAAAATCAGACATCCAGCATGCAGTTTAGTACATGTTTTAAATAACCAATAAGTATTAACTTAGGCTTCTTCATTGGATGAAAATCTGCATATCATCCATAAAATTCCACTGTATTTTAGCAGCAATGGAGAGCTGTGGACTCAGTTTCAGAAATCAGCTTTTCAGCAGAAAGAGGATAATCCCAAGTCATCTTTTTTCCAGACTTGTTTCTTTCTTTTTAGAGGCTTCACATTATTTGTCTCTCTATAATTCTTTCTTCTCCAAGCTGACATGCCTTCCTGTTCAGTGGTCTTCTGAGATGGTAAACTAGAATGGGGAAAACTACTGCATTTAAGAAGACAATGCTCACTTGGTGTTAACAGGTTGACTATTTTTAAAAATCGGTTGGGGTATAAAATTAGTTTGTCAAACAAATAATTTTACAACTATCTGTAGCAGGCTACACAGCACTTGTATGGTCTGTTTGAAGGAGCAGTTTGTTTCATTGGATCAGTTACTACTGGGGAACATGCATTAGTGCTCAGAAGCTGTGGATCATTTCTTATCAACTAATAAGAAGCTACTTTTCCTTACACACCTTTGTCTGACTTGTGTCCTTAAACCATGGCCACAGAAAAACCCTATAACCTTACGCAGCCTTTACTACTTTTGTTTCTCAGGGTGGTATTCTGCTGACATGTCTGACTGAATGGAGTGGTCCATTCAGATAGATGTCTTTCTGTATCATCAAGGCTTTGCAATATCAAAGATTGGAAACAATATAAGTACTATCTGGGGTAATCCATACTCTTCTGCCTCTGTATACAAGGCTTGTCTTGGGTTGCTACCGTGATTCATCCCCCTGTGCTTCTCCCATTCTAAATCCTGCATATCTATCTGGCGCTACTAGAAATAGCACCTAAACAACATGCCAATATGTTAATCTGTGAGATGCATATCATGCCTCTCAGTCCACCAGTATCTGCTCTATATCCAGATAGTCCTAAAGCAAGGCTTTTATTGATGTGCTTGCTTGAAAGAATGTGAAAACAATAAAAAACTTCTTAAAATTAAAAAATTCAAATTATCTCCTGGTCAAAAATCTTTAATGGAGATGTCAAAATGTTACTAAGAATGTACCACAGTGCTACTATTCTGCATCCAAAACTCACATTCTCAATAGTTTTCACCATTAAAGAAACTGGTCCTAAATATAAGAAGAAAATTGACATTTACAGAAAGGCTTCTATCAGTTTCTATGCTTTTTGAATCAGACCTGTTAACTTGGGATTTCCATGGGCTACAGCTTTTTTCTGTAATATCTTTGCCATCATTGGTGTAGGGTTTTTTTCATTTTTCAGAACAAAAGCAAAACTGTCTATATTTTGTTTCATTATAATTGAGAACAAATCAAATTGAAATAATGGCTTTAACTAATTCTCTGGGAAAATATATACACTGACTGGCCATTTACTTATGTATGCTATATACATAAATATGGCTCTTAGCAATAGAAGCAATAAGACTTAAAGCAAAATAAACAGATCCTCTCTCTTTTTATTCTTTGGTTTTTTGCTTCAGTATTATTTTTTTTAATAACGTTGAGGTGAATAACTGAAAATTCATTTCACAAACATTTAATTTGTGCCATAAACTGGTAGTAGATCTGTACTCAATCCAGCCTCAGACTATACCCTTCTCTGCTTGTAAATTTCTCAGCAATGTGGGTTAAGGATAACATATCAGCCAAAAATCTCCTCTTCGTGACACCTCAAGAAAGATATTAGTTGTGTTACAAATTACCATTGTACTAAATCATGTTACAGTTATCCCAGCAATAAATTACACAGTGTGAAAACAAATAAACTCCAAATGATTGCAAAGATGTCTTATTTGATGGAAAAGTAAACCCGATAGGTGAAATCTAAGAATGAAGTTCAAAATTCAAGGCCTATTTTTTACTGTCAAATTATTAAACATTCCTTTAAAAATGCTCTTTCTGTATGCTCATTACTGGAGAATGGGTTTAAAAATAGCATGTACTGCTTTTGGCCACCTACTAGGAATATGAACACACATATTCTTCTTTATGTATTTCAGACAATCTCTCAGAGAAAGAATTTATCGTATACATGGTCCAAATCAAGAATACGTTAATGTTTAGTTTCTTCAGAAACAAAATTGTGTCTAAAGGCTGCAACTTGCTCTTACCTACATGGTAAATTGAATTTCTGTGCTAACCAGGTCAAAACTTGCAGGTGATTGCAATCCAGACTAACAGTCTGCAGTTTGAGCAAAATACCATTACAAAAACAGAGCTTATGTATTTTTTTAATGTTTGGGAGACATTCCCAAACTCTACTTCTCACCTGAAGCAAGAAGTGGTTTTCCAGAAGTTTGACATATAACTGTCAAAATAGCTGTCCAAATCATCTATTTAATTTGAATCAGTATTTAGTCACATAAAACATAAACCCAGGTATCCCGAGCAAAAGTTGTGGCAAGTGGTTTTCATGGCAGTATCTGGCATTTACTTGCTATTAGCAGAGGATTCTTTGTGGGTTAAGTACAACCAAATAAACCTAATAATTGGTATCAAACTAGACCGAGCTGCAACATTAATCTGCAGAGTTCGAGAAACAAGTTATTTCCATCTCCTTTGGCAGAACCCATCTGCTGCTCCTAAAGCGAAGGGAATCTACAACTTACCCAGAAATCAGGCTGAATTTGGGGTAGATCACTCCTTCCTATGGAAAAACTTGCAGAAAGACACCAGATAGAGGGGGAAGAAAATCCTTTCCACTAGTTGGTTCAGCAAGGGGTGGGAGCAGAGGGCTGTCCCGGGGCGGAAGCGCAGCCCAGGTGCCCCGGTGGGAGTGGGAGTGGGAGCGGGAGCGGGAGCAGGAGCGGGGCAGCTCGAGCTGCCTGCCGGCCCTCCGCAATGCCTGCCCGCCATTTGGAGCCGCTCTGTCCAGGCTCCGGGCATCTGCAGAGGACCCTGCACTTCAGAGAGCTGCAGCTTGAAGAAATACTGGATCAGAAGATGACCAAGCTATCCTTCTGCAGGGAAATGGACACCTGTCCTAATTCTCCCCCCACCTCTGCATTCTGCTTTTATAAAAGCATGGGGGGGGATTTTTCTCTTCCAATGCTTGAAACATACTCTTGCATTCAATCACTCATTTTACATGCTACTTCTGATCATTCTGATACATTTACAACCAACACAAAAAATATTATTGCTGTCTATAACAACGCAAACAACAAATAAACATTTGAGTCCATCCTATTACTGATGCTGGTGATCAGCCTTGATGTTCTTATATACTACACAACATGAACTTTTTCTTTTTCTTTTTCAAGTGAGAACCTGGAACTGTCTTACCATGTCTTAAATGTCACTGTTCCTAGACTAATCATATACACAGATGAATAGAGATAAACATGTGTAATCATAAACACAATACGGTTTGAAGAAAAAAAAAAAAAGCCCTAGTAATTCTTCTCCCACTGTAGCACAGGTTGGTGGCTTGGAGCAGACTTCAGTAGTGGCAGATGATATATGAAATACATCAGTTTGCATATGACACAGCTTCTCTCTTCATTTCAGCAATGGCCCAGTGAATCTTGCCGAAAAATTCTGGATAGAGTTAGTGAAGCCTGTAACAAGATTCTGGTAGCAGAAACCATATATGCAAAATTCACAGCAGATTATGTTATGAATATTATCAGCCTCACTGGAAAACACTTTCTTGTCTACATTGGTTAAACCATATACTATTATCACCAGTAGGCAAAAACCAGACTATAGGTATCTATAGCGTAAATATACTGTTTGTCAATGCATTCAGTTATTATGTTTTTATCAGTTAAATGTGTATCTGATTAATACCTTTTCTTTATACAAAAGCATATATATTGCACTTCTAAAGAGTTAACCATAAAAGCATTTTTACTTAACTTACCAGTTGTTGAAGCTGGAAGGAGTCTTGCCCTAAACTCTCTACCTGCTCTCATGTTGGTAATCTCTGTCTCTCTCTCCCTCTCTCTCCCTCCCCCCGTGCAGAGATTGCAGTAAACTTAGAAAACTAGCAGGGACAGTGTTTCAAATGACTTAAGAAAGAGAACAGGAACAATCATTTCGTTCTCTTTTTTTCAGATGAGTACAGTACCTTCAGAAAGAAGGAAGGAAGGGAGGGGAGAGGAAGTCAACAACCCTTTGCTTTCCTGCAAAAAAATAAGGAAACAGCAGATAGCAATCTCGTTTTCTCTCAAACAAAATGTTTGGAAAAATAAATATATCCAAACCAAAAGGAATTCCTCAAGTATTATATCTGCATTATTGGCTTCATAAAACCTACTTTACAGCTTGCTATGTGCATCTACACGAATTTCCAAAGTAGTGGGCAGGAATGAGACACCCATATCTTATGCAGAACAATTAGCCATAAGCTTGCACAGATAATGCAGGCTTTTACTCTAGAGAAGGAGCGATCATAGATGTATACATGTATCTTGTTTCCACGGTGATATAGGTACAAAAATTCCTAAAACCTCTTTTTACTGTGATCACAAGAAAATAGCACATTGGATATTTATAGACTGCTGTGAAATAAAATGGGGGATGAAAGAGGTCACAAAAATGATAAGGATCATAGCTTGATATTGGAGTTGCAGTAACAAGTAATTTATCTCAAATAATTGCATTATAGAAGGCATCCTGATTTATCCAAACAAAACCAATGTGCTATGTTCTAGGACAGATTTTATATTTTATTTTGTTTCTTTCTTTCCCCATTAAACATATTTTGACAAACAGATACTGGCCAGCTGGCTGGAGTTATACGTGGGATAAGTTTAGTCCATTGTGCTCCACTGTGTTTTTGTTTGCTTGTATGTTTTCCCCTAACTTTATCTATCAACTGAAGTCCCCTTATAGTGATTAGGTGCTCCCTTTTCTTTCCCACCAATTTTTTTTCATTCTAATATTCTTGCCAGTAAACACCGTCACACTGTCACTGGGGCTGCATTTTCAGTTAGCCTTGTGATGTGGTACCGAAGATGGGGCTGCTCATTGACGAGCAATTCAGGGTTGAGTTCTGTGAAAGACATAAAACAAAAAACCATTTCAAATGGCCCTCTCCTATAAACTCTTCATCCAGGCTTTGCTCTGGGAGCAATAGCTAGATGAATGTTGCTGAAGTAAATTGAGTTATTGCTGTAAATCCAGTGTTAATGGGAGGACAAATCGGTACGCTATCCCATAAAGATTATTATTTCTTTTATTGTACAATAATGAGAATTGATAAGCTGCAAACCAACATAGGAAGTAGCTCTTTGGCACCTGTGTTCCTTCGTGCAGTTCCTGGTGCTATTTCAGAAGATGTCTAGCAATGATTTGACTGGGGAGGCTTTTATTTTAATATGCAGAAACTGAAAGCTTTGATAATGGACATCAGTAGTTGACACAGCAGTGCAGGTGCTACAAGTGGTCTCTGGCCTTACAGCATCACCAGTATTTCCTGGAATGGGCAAAAGCTTAACAGGAGGGTGAATTTTAAAAGCAAAAGAATGCCATACACTTAGGGTATATACTGCAAATGAAGTCCTTGATACTCCTCAGGGAATGGAGGTGCTGATCAAACAGATCTCTAGTGCATACCAAGCACAAGGAAAGTAAAGAGGCACGGGAAGCCACCAAATGAATGTATTGTCCTGTGGGGTCAGTCTAATAGCTCAAAAAATTTTATTTTGTTTTGAAATTGTTTTTCAAGATCTCAAAGATGGTAGCAGCTTCCAGGCTTTCTAAGTTTGTTTTATTTATTTATTTGCCAGGCGTGCCAGGTTAATGAGACCCTGAAGCCTCCCATTACGTATCATTTTGTTTCTCTCCATTGGGAATACATTGCAGAAGTTTAGTTGAACACCTATACTGACCAAGTTAGGATCATTCTTATGTAAGTCACTGAGGGTATGTGATAGTCTGTGTAACCCTCTGTGAAGGACTTACTTGATTGTTACAGATGTCCTGTACTTCTTCAAACAGCAGGTTTCCCTTTCTTGAGGATTGCAAAGCTAAGAAGCTGGCCACAAACATCCATGTGGCAGCTTCAACAGGTTATAAGACTTTGCTGTTCTGATTGATGGAGACTGTGAGAGCCTCTTACTTCAGCAAGGAGAGCAGGAGATGTAAGGTCTTTGCTAATCCTACCTCAGGTCCCATTGTCAGCCTTTCCACCACCCAAGCGCTCAGGACTTACTTAGTTGCCCCATCCAAGGCCAGGTAGAGTAATCTTGCTTCCCAGCATGCAGCCACTGTAGTACTTGACTTGCTCTTACTTCTGCCAATATCTCCCAACTGGTGCCAGAAAATCACAACCCAAGGAAGAAGAGGCACTGAAACTGTGATTTTTGTGCCAGAAAAATACCTTGCAAGGTTATTGCTTGTGCAATTAGTGACTGTGGAGAAATAAAAGCATGGACAAAATGATTGGTATCTAGGGTCATGCAAACCAAGTCACAACAGATGACACTATTTATGATATTTACCCAAGTTTTAAGGGACATGTTCATCTGTTTTTCAGAACATATTTCTGGAAGAAGTGTTAGCCTTCTTTCTTTTTTTACTTTTTCTCACTGTGCTGTTACCAAAATGAAGCCATGGATACGAAGTCAGAAAGATACAATGGCAGCCTCAATGCAGATAAGTGAACAACTTCAGGTATAAGTGCTTCCTGGGTCCAGTACATAGTCTCTTGTAAGGAGTGGCCAGGAAAAAAACATTCTTATGGTCATGGTCAGGGTAAGTACTGAGGATCAGGAAGATTCCTCTAGCACCAGTCTGTATGATCAGACTAGATGTTCAACCAGACTGACATCTATGATGTTAAGGTCTTGATTTCTTTTTTTTTCTTTTTTTTTTTTTTTTAAACTCCAGTAGGGAATAAATTGTGTTTCACAGGCCCTTTCCAATGACAGCAGGAATGTTTTCCTATATGCTTAAAATAAGAATGAAATAAGTTCAGCATGCTAAAAGTAATTTGAGCCTCTATCCAGCATAGGTAGGAGAGAACACAGAGGTAACTGCAGCAGCAATAGTATTCCACTTCATCCTGAGAAAATGAGACCAGAGGCAAAAACCAGATACATTTACTGGTTTGCTTGATTGCTTTAGGAAAATAACCATATACATCTGAACTGTCTGTGAAAAAATAAGATTAATATCTTCCTTCCGGTCTACAGTATACCTGTGGCATTTTAACGGAGTAAAAATAATACACTTCTCACTTAGAGACAAAAAACTGAAGGACATCTAATTGTTTTCCATAAGTCACTCTCTGCTCTGCTTTCCTGGTTTCTTTTCTGCATTGCATGTTTACTGTAGACTGTTCAGGAACGAGCTGGCAGAATGCTAATGTGACCAGAGACAAGCGGAGCTGAGTCTAAAGGACTCCCTTTCTGTGCTGCAGCATGTGGAGAATGTGGCTCTAGGTACCAATATTTGGTTATGTATGGCAATTTGTTGTATTGCTACACATTACGCCTGCATACATTGTTACACAATAATATATCTTCAGGGTTTTTTTTTTAACTATTGCAGTCATACTATAAGTATTTCATTTAGTTTCTCAGATTAGAAAATATTAGAATATTAGAAAATATTCCAAAGATTTTACACTACTATCTGTCTTTCATGATCATAGTATGTTCAGAGTATTCTCACGACTATGTGCTTGTATAGCTAGATTGACTACTCTGTCATCTACATATTTTTTACTTTCAAGTCAGGTAATATCTAATCACCACTTTACTTAAACTATTAGCATTTGCAGACTATAAGCTTTGGACCAACCATATTTGTCAATTGTTTTGGGGAGAGAAAAGTGGGAATTTGTGTTAAAAAGAGGAGTTTTTCTGGCAATAAACACCTTATTATAATTTAAAGTGGCCTTTATAACTCATCCTGGGCCAAACTAATTTCTGGTAAATGACATTGGCTGCAGTCATTTAAAGACAGGCTTTTCCTGTACCCTGTATGTAATCATCACAACTACCTTTATTAAAACAATACCATCAAAAGCTATTTTAAAATAAGATGGTATGATTAAGAGGATGTGTTTTCATCTTTCAACATACATAAATTTATGTGAGCAGGACTGTGAGCCCTATTCAGGTCAGAGGTGGACAAGAACTTGGCTTTGGTCAGCATGTTTGAATTTGGTGTCACGTTTGAAGATCTGTAACGTGGAAAATTGCCAAAAGTATCCACCAAGTTTTTTGGTGGTTTCTCAAAGCTGGCCATCTGACAGCACTAAAGGCTGCACTTTTACCTCTACTTAGACTGGGAAATTAATCCAGCATTTGTGCTGGTGACCTTACTTGATTAAGAGTGTGTACTCTAATGTCCACTAAGTGTACTATAACACCTGAAATTACTTAACATGTTTACAGGCTTAGGCTGGGCATCTAACATTGTAAAATGTGTCACTCTTCAGCAAATATCAGCAAAAGGGATGGTTGCATATTCTTCCCTGTGCAGCGATGTTTCTTACCTTGTTAGCTCTGATAATATGACAGTATTTCTTCTGGAAGGCTGACAGTATATTTCAAGATGAACTTGAAATGAATATGAATTTATCTAATTTTTGTAATCAGCCTGCAATTGCCATCATTTTCATTTTCATTTTCATTTAGTCACTTAACTTAGCTAAAGTAGTCTCTGTCTTATATGAAGTAAATAGTAGTGATGATTTTTGAGATATGCTTTTGTCCTTTAGTTTGTGGTATTTTTCCAAAGTATTCAGTGATTGTGGTTGAAGTGCTGTGGGCACTTAAAAAAGGCCCTTTCTTGGATCAAAACAAAGATAGTGAAAACCCACCACCGCTGCTACCAAGTAGTGCACCTCTGATTTATAGCTGCTAGGCTGTAAAGCCAAGAAAACTCTTGGGAAATCAGTACTCCACACCTGTGTGAATGATGATAAATTGTGTCTCTAAGGCTTTTTTAAACTCTCTGTGCTTTCGAGAAAGAAAGAAAGAAAGAAAGAATCCTTCTACTTGTGTTTAGGTTGGGGTTTGGGGGTGTTTGTTTCTTTATTTTGGGTTTGGATTTGGATTTTCTTGTATTTTGGGGTTTGTTTTGTACCTTGACACTTGGGAAATACTAGGCAGAGCAAACACTGTACTCCTGCAGTCCTCATTCATTTGATGCTCCTACTGTCTGCTCTAAGACTTCCCCGTAACTGGAGATGATTGTGTTAGATCCCACACATATTAAAAGCTACAGCCAGTAGTCAGATAATGTAAACTAATTGACTGCATGTGACAGAGCATGTGGATTGACACATAAGCTCACGGGAGTTCAAAGCAGTTATCAATATATAAAAAGTGAGTGTTAAGCCATCTAGCCAAGAATAATTAGGGGAAAAGAAAAGCAGAGCTCTTAGATCTGTTAGATTTCCTCTGTTCTTCAAAAAGTTTAAACGGGTTTTGGTTTTGGTCCTTGTTTTTTTTATTTTAACAAAACACTTTTGCTGAGACTGCTATTGTTTTGTAGAAAAGTATTTGCTTATAACTTAAAGCACAGGAAAAAAACCCATTTACAGGAAAAACCTCAGACTACACTAGAAGTCTTGCCACTAGGATTTCTTCAGCTGTACATTTCCCTTTTGCTCATCAGGGCTGCTCACTTCAGCTCATACACCAAAAGCATACTTTGACACTGCTGGTGATCATTCTGTATATGCATAATGACAGAATATCCCTTCTAAGAAGTTACTACTCAGTAAACAGTGTTGCATTGTTCCTGAATATTTCTGGAGAAGCTGTCTGTGTGTGTGTGTGTGTGTAGTGACTGACAACAACGCTATTTTGTGGGGCAGTTTTAATTATTTTTTGAAGTCCCTTGAGATTTTTGACTGGCAACACTTGGTCCTAGGCAACAGTCATTAACAAGGAGGATGGAAGAACAACGTAGGGCAGAACTGAAGACTGCAGTTACAGAACAAGTATTAACTCTGGGCTGTTAGGCTTGCATGATTGTGTTGCATTTTCTGCAGGTTTTTTGTCTCCTGTCAACCACAGACTTTAAATGCTAGACATTTTCTCTTTCTGCTTGAGGTAGAGCATTGGAAATCACCTGCATGCAGCTAGAAGCACTGTTCACAGTGACTGTCTGCATACTGTTTGCTGCCTTTTGTCATCTCCTTCCAAGAAGAAATCTTTCATAAAAGTTGCTATTAGGTCTGATTACTTTACGCTGTTCCAAGTCTCCTAACTTCATTGGACTGGTTCTTCCTTTCTCACTAAAGTATATCACAACCATATCACACTCTTTTCACAGGGATAGATTAGCCCACTAAAGCATCGCTAGTGGTACTGTATGGTTTCCTCCTTACTGGACTGTCGCCTTGAGACACTTTCTCAGTCTATACCACTATCATACCTAGACAACAATGTCTGATCATAATTCCCTTTCTTGTGGTTGGTGGGGTTTTTTTCAGTAAGACCGAAATCTCAGATCAAAAGAAAATCAAATTCTTTGGCTGCAGAAGTTCTCTAGCCTCCACCCTCAGCTGCCCAGGCTGCTCCCCAGGCCCTGGCACACCCTGCCTGTACTGCTTTTCTGTTTAGGAGTGAGACCCAACAACACAGCAGTAAAGTGAACCCAGACACATGCCCTGGACAGAAACTGCAGCGAGCTCCAGTGGGTGCCAGCTTGGGGAAAGCTACCTAGAAGCTGAACAGTCAGTCTACATATGGCGTTGTCCTTTTTGGTTTATCATAAGGCGTCTGACAATGAGTAGATTAGTAAGCTGGGGAAAGAGAAAAGAAACCCAAATGAGCTCCTGAATCATCCCTCAGCGTGGGATTGCCATCAGACAAGCCTGTTGTTCCCTTCTCAGACATGCTGTTTGCCTTTCTTCTATTTGTCTGAAATCACCTACATTGCAAAGGTTGTTAGCTTGCATAATGCAGCAACCTACATTCACCAGGCAGTGAGCATGAAAAGGGGAGAAGGAGAGATTGCATGTTGTCTGCTTGGCAGCCATCCCATCCTCAGAGTTTACACCCGCACAGTACGTGCGCAGGTGGCTCCAAATCAGATGGTTAACAAAGAGCAATAACGTAAGGAGCGGGTTTCTTCTCTGTTCTTTTTCTTAATAGCTTGAACACCACAGTTCAGGCTGTGGGAGTGAATCAGCACTTTCAAGACAATACTGTAAATAGCTGTCAACGGGGTGCAACTGGTAGTGACATAACTCTCGTGCTCAACTGCAATATTGCTTTAGCTAATTTTCCACATGTAAAGTTACAAGGTGGATTAAAATTTTTGTAATGCATGGCAAGATTGGTTCCAGCCTGCCCTGTATAACTGTGAAGATGATCTTAATCTCTTACATCTTACATCAGCATGAATCCTGTGAAGTCCACCAAAGTATTTCGGATTTACTGAGTATTTTTGGATTTACTGTGCTGCTAGAGCATTGCAAAAACTGTCACCAATTGTTTTCCTGGTAATGATTGTTTTTCTTCCACATTTTACGAAAATAAAATTACAGATATTAGAAACCTATTTTATACTTCAGAAATAATGTAACGATAAATCCAGGTTTTCTTTGGCTCCTGAATTAATTGCTTTCTAATTGAAAATTGTTAGATCACTTATGACATTGTTCCTGTTTATTATTTTTGCCTCTAAGTCTAAGATGAAAAAAAGTTTAAACTTAAACTGCTAAAACATAAAATGCTAAAATTTCAGAGTTATTACATAGGCTTCATCTCCTAAATCATGTATATTCCCAACCAACAGCCCGAGTTTTGATTTTGTGTGCAAGAGGAATGTATATGCAGGCTTAGG
This sequence comes from Mycteria americana, assembly GCF_035582795.1. NCBI lineage: Eukaryota > Metazoa > Chordata > Aves > Ciconiiformes > Ciconiidae > Mycteria > Mycteria americana. The sequence goes on along the minus strand of NC_134396.1, from coordinate 21,446,984 downwards.
ACACCTCTGCTTGGCCAGTCTGGATGTCTATTTTTCACGGTGGTTGAGCTCACTGAAAAGTGAGCTCTCTGCAATTCTGAGTATCTTCCAGTTCATGTGTGCACTAGGAACTACTCAGAGCAACACTCCTGGCTTTTCCAACTGCTAGCCTAGGCAGAGAGTATGTCGAAAAAGCTAGCTGGATTTACTGAAATGGTTGATTTTCATGCAAAGTCTGCTTCCAATATGAAACCAAATCAGAAACTGAATGCCTGATTCTGGTTATATTGTGATTTTCTTTGCTTCAAGTAAACAGAACAATTCTGGAGTCACGCTGGAAAAAACCTGGAGCCTTACATGTCCCACATGTGGGAGAGGGAAGGTCCGAGGAGGGGAGTGAGAGGTTTCTGCTAAGAACAGAAATAAAAGGCAGATTCTTTAGGGTGGGTCTGATTCTGGCTCAGAACCTAGGAAACAGATTCTCCACAGGTGAAAATTGTCACGCAGCAACTTAGAACAGCAGGGAATATACCCTGAATCTGAGTGAAGGAGAACAAGATAAAAATTAAATTTCCACAATACCATCTGAATAGCTGCAGGATCAATGTAGCTAAAGAAAACTATCAGAATTTGATCTTTAAATCAGACACAGATCAAGTCATACTGCAAGGGCGGGGGGCGGGAGCTAAAATCAGGCAAGTTTTTGCAAGAGAAAGAGGGACTGTCCTAAGAGCACATGATTTGGATCTCTTAGGGTCTGGAGCAGAAGTCTTATGAGGAGCGGCTGAGGGAGCTGGGACTGTTTAGCCTGGAGAAAAGGAGGCTGAGGGGAGACCTTATTGCTCTCTACAACTACCTGAAAGGAGGTTGTAGAGAGGTGGGGGTCGGTCTCTTCTCCCAGGTAACAAGTGATAGGACAAGAGGAAATGGCCTCAAGTTGCACTGGGGGAGGTTTAGACTGGATATTAGGAAATTTTACTTCACTGAGAGGGTTATCAAGCATTGGACCAGGCTGCCCAGGGAAGTGGTTGAGTCGCCATCCCTGGAGGTATTTAAAGGACGTTTGGATGAGGTGCTTAGGGACATGGTGTAGTGGTGGTCTTGGTAGTGTTAGGTTTATGGTTGGACTCGATGATCTTAAAGGTCTTTTCCAAACTATACGATTCTGTGATTCTGTGATTCTGTGATTCTTTCCACAGGATGGCATTTTCAGGAATGTACACTGAATGTGATTCAGCACAGGATTAAGAAAAAAACACTCAGACAAGGTGATTTTTTTTCCAGCGGCTAGAATCACTGACAAGCTCTGTGCCACGCTGGGCAGGGTGGGTGGGGCACGAAGGGTCGTAGTTGCGGACAGACGGCTGCCCACCCCACGCCGATTCCTTGCATCCACTTTGTACAATGGCTGCACCACTCCTTTAGCACGCATGGCCAGGGGTGGAAAGCAGCCCGCTCAGGCGTCACAGGAATGCCACCGCGCGTCTGTGCAAATGAGGATCCCTGCTCCCTAGCGAGGGACAGTCAGATATTTTCATAGCAAATTCAGTTAACCATTTTTGCATTGGTAGATCTAGAATTTGATTCCTGCATTTCAGTAGTATTTTTTCAAGTCCATATATTTTTCATTATTTCTCATGTTTGCTCGGTGTTTGCCTTCATTAGGTCAGAAAAATAAGATTAATCAGATATACCATTCTTATAAATAAAGTTTGGTATTATTGGTTTTTACAAAATTCAAAGTAAAAATTATCTTTTGGTAACGCATTCATCTGAAAGACATTTCAATAACCTTTAGGTTTTGTAAACCTTTATTTTATTGCTTTTGGGAGCAGTAAAATTTGGCCTTGAACTACTTATTGGTTACTTTTAGTATTTTTATTGTGACTAGCAAATAGCACACTCCTAAAACTTCTTTAATGCACTAATAAAAAAACAGCTCACAGACTATGAAGACATTTTTCTTTTCTTTTCATTCCCCATGGCCACCTGTAACATACATTCCCTTTTCATCTTCTTTGCCACCAGCTGTCACTAAACTAGATACACGGAGAGATCAACCACATAAAGATCCTGTGTGTGTTAGCACTAATAATTTGCTCCTGTAATCCACTAAGCAAACAGTCCTCAGTCTCTGGTATGTCTCATCGTTTTCACAAGCTTCATAAAATGCAATGTCACTAAAGGATAAGATTTGAAGCACTTTGCAGCTGCAAGACAGATCACACCCTATTAGAGAATAAAGTGGGAGCTAAGCACTTCATAAAAATATCACCCATCCTTGGAAAAGACTAAAAATGCTGGTTTGCTAGGCTTTTTGTTGTGTTCTGTGTGCCTTCGCTATAACAGCCCTAGCCTCATGGGTCCCTGGGCCATTCCCTTGGAAGACGGAGGAAGCTCAAGCGTGGGGAAGGGGTCTGACCAGGTGAGCACCACAGAGAACATGTGGGTGCAAACGCTCCGCAGTGCTCGCTGACGGGGAGACCTCCTCGCACCTGCTTCCCTCCCGTGCATGGCAGGGGCTGGTCCATCAGGAGAAGAAATGCTGAGGGCATTCTGCTTCATGCACCAGCGAGCAGCTCCTGACGCTTGAGCTCAGGAAAGCGGAGGTGTGGCTTGTGCAGCTGTGTGGTCTCAATATTTTGGGCCACTTTGGGCTTGTAACAGTGGGAGACGATGCAGAAGAGGGGAGCCTGGATGCCTGAGCTCTCAACAGAGTTAGTGGAGAGCGAGACAGAGCTGTTCAGAAGACAAGTCAGAGCACATACATTAGATGTCTAAAATTAGATAGTGCAAATACATCTCTTGGGTGTTAATGCTGCCTGAGATAAGCTCTAATTGTCTTATGAAGCATCGCAGAGGTTGATCACAGTTCAAAGAGAAACTGGGCCCACAAAGATCCCCGCTTTTCTCATGGCTGCCTCACTTCTCTTTTCATCTGGCCATAAAATGTCTCCATGCCCTGGGACCCCCTGGAATATGAGGAAGAGCATGAGAGAACATGCTGTACACACACTTGTGACCTTCCTAGCAGGCTCCCCAATGCTGGCAGTCGTTCTTCCAGCTGGGCTGCAGAGGGGCAGGAACAAGCTACTGGTGGTGGAAGGACTGGAAAGCCAGGACAGAGCTGCAGTACTTAGGGCAAGAAAGGTCCCACAGGCAGTGCTGAGGTGTAGAGACCCTGTGAGTAAACAGTCGCACCTGGCACAATGATTCATCCATCCCAAAGTAAAGGAATAGTCTCTGTTTGCCAGATCACTTAGAAACCACAGCATTTTACCATGTGGCGTGCATGTAGGGTGGGGGATTGGGGGCAGCAGCACCTTGAGCAGGTTCCATCACCAGAATGTCATGTCAGAAAGCCACAGACTCATGAATCAACCGCATTCTGCAAGGTAGGTGGGGAAGCAAGGGGAAAGGTGACGTTTTAGCCCCTCATCCAAAGGCCACCTTGCAGTCCTGCAGAGCTCTCGGATCGACAGCTCCTCTGCCTTCAGCGAAGAGAGCTCCAGGGACAGCCAGAGACCCCCACCCTCTCTCTCCTTTAGGCAACGCTAGAGTGAACTGGTCTTTATTTATCCCTGTCCTGAGCTTTCTTCCTAGTTTGTTGTTATGTGTCTTGGCACAGCCCATAGAAATGTAGGGACTTCCCCTCCCTGCCTGCTTGTATTTTGAGACCTCATTTTTTCAGGGTCTTTATTTTCAGATCTTGAAAATAAAGAAAAGCTTCGTTATCTATTATATATATTTATATACATTATCCATTATGTATCCCTTATTTTGGATTCCTGCTACCTTTATGGGCTTTCTTGCAAGCCAAAACAGATTTAAATTCCACACCATATTTTGTATGATGTGTATTTAAGAAAAGGGGGAAAAAAGCAATGGATATTCACCTTTCATCTAGTTTTGTCCAGATGAAGACTAAACATGATAGCTGGAAATGATAAAAGAAAACAACCTGAGGATGGTGGGGTCCAGCCTTTGCAGGCTAGGTGGGGTCTCCTAGTTTTAGGAGAGATAAGTATTATTTCAAGAAGATATATGGTGTTCTGAGAGGGTAGATTTCAGGTAAAGTATTCTAAAACCAGTGCCCACTACATGGCATGACCATTGCCTGAGCCGTATGACAGGAACAGCACAGTCTGGAAACTGTGCTTTGAATTCTCCTGATTTCATCTCACCAAAGTTACAGCTCTCCACTCAATCTATTTTGACAACTCATTTCTTTTACAATAGCCATAAAACTGGAAGTTAATTGCAATAACTCAAATTAGTTATTTTAATATCTTCATTCCTTTCTGTCATGTCTGTTCTTTGCTATGTTGGCTCAAAGATATCAAAATATGATTTTATTTGCTATTGCAGAGCAGCAAGCACACTGTCAACATTAAACAAATAGTTACGATGATTACATTTTTAAAAGCGTGGCTTTAAGTGAACACTGTCATATTCACATATTGCAGTCTTTGCCTTTTATATCCTTGTTTGCTAAAGCAAAACAATTACATTTTGTCAAGATGTACTTGTGGGGCATTGTGCATTGTGGTGCATTCCCTAATGAATCAGTAAATTTTGTTAATGTGTTTTGGATAAAACTCCAGAAAAATAGGTTGCAGGAAATAGTCCTAGTGCTTACAGCATAAAAAGTTTGACTTGCAGTATGCTTAAATAATTCTCCAACTACAATTTACTAAAGGAATGTTTTCTCAGCTTTACAGCAAATTACAGCAAAACATGACACTGTGGTTCCCTAAACATTACCCGGTTCTTGCAAGGTGCTGAATTCCCCAGTCGTCATTGAAAAGAAGAAGTGAGGATATTCAGCCACATGCTTGGCAGGGGCCCCTGCTGCTCCCAAGCAGGGAGACTGTTACTTGAAAAGTCAACTACTGAAGTTAGTACCCCAAAGACAAGCCACTGCCTTCATCTCCACAGCAAATGCCCATGCTTGAGTGTTTTGCATAAGCTGTGGTTCCCAAGCTAAGTCCTTCTCACCAGCTTTTGACACGTGTCCAGCTTGTGGTTTGAAATGCTAAATTCAACATTTAAGCATGCAGATGGCGTTTAGGTGATTACCTATTGGAATACAAAAACATACTAGGTAGAGGTGATCTGTGTAAGACTCCTGTGCTAATTCTTCCAGCCTCTGACCTGCCCCTGATGAGTTGCCCCATCTGCATTACTTTAATACATCAGGTGTTTCTTTTGTCTCAAAGTTACATAGTGCTCTGTGGCTACTGGATAGAAACTCTGTAGCTTAATATTTACCCTTCCCTTATAGTCCATCTGATTTTAGGAATAGATTATGCTAAAATAAACATAATTGCTCATTCAAAATAATTTTCTATATAGTATGAGAGAGGGCGAAAAAAATCCTCCTGTTAAAAGTCTGGTTCTGAGGCTAGAAAGTAACAAAACATAGAACTTCTGACAGTCTGTAAAACTTTCCCCTTTCCAGGATGATATTTTACAGAATTAATAGGGCATCCCTTATGATTTGAAATGGGACATAATGATAGACTGTAATAAATTGTTTAAAACCTACCAGCATGGAAATACTACCAGTAAAGCTTTCTGAAAACTCACCTGAGAGGCCAGTTTGTTCCAGCTACTAACCTCAGCCTTTACACACTTCCCTTGTCATGGCGCACCCAAGGAAGAAAAAAAATATTACTGTTTTGCATATATACCTGTTTTGCATGCAAACTGTCTGTAGGGCCTCAGAGAAACCAGACCTTTTTTCTTTCCATTTCCCTGCCTGCTTTGCTTTTCTCCAGACAAGGCCCTTTCCATTACACAGGCAAAGCAGGGAGCAGGCTTTCCACCTGCAGTCCACCGAAGTGCCCCAGCCCATCCCCAGGGACCATGAGCTGGACCTGTGCTCTCCCCACCCACCCTGAAATCAGGGTCAGCATCTCGTTACTGCCCGTCCCCAGATCAAATCCGCCCTGTTGAGGTGAGCCAGGGGAGGTAGTTATCCAGCGCTCCTTGGTGTGCCTCAGTGCTAGAAACAAACCCACAAATCCAGCCATGCACAGAGTAGGAAAAGCCCTGTTTGCCTGGGCTCTCAGCTGTGTGGTGCTTCTCTGTACCGAGCAGGAAAAAGCATGAAAGTAACACAATTTTTTGGTATCCCAGTTAACAGACCTAAGTCTCAGTATTCGGTATTTGGTGAGCTTTGGTCACAAAGCCAAGCCATTTTTAAAGCCAAGCCATTTCTTAAGACAAGCTGATCTCTTCCCAGAGATCTTAAAGAAAATGAGAATATTTTAAATGTAGGTTGTTTCATTTGAATTGGACTATTCTTTAAAGTTCCTTTTTATTTCTGTAGGGTTTGGACTGCTAGAAGTTGGTTTAGTCCTTTTGGGTCTCAGTTGATACTGTTCTGACTTTTCTGAAATCAGACCAGATAAACTTGATATATGCAAGGAAAAACATGTGTTACTAAAGAGCAAAGTTTGTGAACAGCTATGCATTTTAACAAAAAAGGTCCATACTGCTAAATTTCTACATGGATAGAGCTTTTTGTTCTCCTGCAGAATATTTAGAGGTTGGAGTATCTCACCAGTTATTCCACTCAGTGTTGAGGCTCAGTGTCTGAGATAGATGTAACGAAAGCAGCCACTGTGTACTAGCAATGTTGTGCAACCATTTTTGAGAACGGAAATTAAAACCAGTACACTCAGTTTGAAACTACAGGAGAACTAAATGTCAGCACAAGAGAGGTAAATCAGAATTTAACCAGGACAGCGTGGACTTAATCTCTTATTATTGCCTACAATGCTGATGAGTCTTAGTCAAATCTATGAATCCAGGGTTTTGCCTGGATCAGGCATCACTATGCCTGATCATGAATCCCTGCTTTGAGGGATAACCTGTTACTACTAAGTTACAAGCAATAAGGCTTTGGAGTAACTTTCTAAGCACTTAAGAAAGAGTTGTTGTAGTGGTCAGGGAGTTTCACAAGAAGCTCCACAAAACAGTGGGGATACTTAACTGTGGCAATACGTTTTCAAAGAAAGATTGACAGATATACATGCGACAACATATCTTTAGTATGAAATAGCAGTAAATGTTCTTAAAAAAGCTTTAGGTCAGTGAAAATCCACTACACCTTCTATGTGTCTTGAACTGCTTATTTATTTTCAGTTCTGATTCACATTTTCTACAGCATCCGAGTTCAAACTAGCTGTATGTATGAATATGTTCATCACTTCAAATTTGAAAGAATATTCTTTAGAGAGTCACTTGGTGCTGGTTCTGCATTTACCTCACAGGGCAGGGGTAATTTCAGGTTCTCTTTTCCTTCTTCAGCTTGCATGTACATGAAAGAACAGCTGCAATCTGGCTCTAGTTGTGGGAAGGAATTCTTTACATGGGTGTTTAATTAGGAATAATGAGATGAAATTAAGAGAAGGAAATTTTAGGATGAATGTCAGGAAAACCTTCTTGACAGCAAGGCATTTCAAATTGTGAAATAGTCTCCTAAAGGAAATGGTGGAAACTCCAGTACTTAGCACTCTTAAAGGTGACTGGACAACGGAGTGGAAACTATAACGTAGGAAACAAGCAAGCCATGCGGACAGAAAGGCATTAGGCACGAGCTAATGTTTATTTTCTATGTCTGCATTTCATTGTATGGAACTGCAGCAGCACAATGCTGCAAGCTGACATCAACCCAGAATTATGACAATCCGTAACAGCATGAGCACGCGAGCCCTCTGCAGCCACTGGGGAACCATGGTACAGCTGGGGATAGTGGAAATGCAAAGACATCCACCAGGCCACTTCTGGCATTTCTTGTTTGGCGTAAGGGAACACATCTGTCTCTCAGCACCGGTAGAGCTGCTCTTCCACAAAAGCACGTATCTCCTTGCAGTCTCCTTCCACTACTGTAAGAATCGTGACAAATTAATGTTACGCTATGGCTGTTCCTCACTAGGGCATTATCTGGGCTTCCAGGACTCTATGTAATGTCAAGGTACTTTGCTTGGAGTCAGCTCTCTTCTTTGTGGGGATTATGGGTGGTGAAAGTTAACCTCAAGAAATGTGTAAGTATACAAAAGCTTAGTAAAACTGATGAAACAACTGCTGTTGCTGCCTCTGAATCTGGCTCCTACATGAACTTTCTGGGTTTCCCAAGAGCACTTTGGCTCAACAGCAAAAACGTTGTGCCCCACTTTTCCTGAACTGGAATTGTTGTGGCACCAAAAAAACAAAAGGGAGAGAGCACAAATCCTGAGACATCTGTGCAGGCTTATTCCCCTTTAGGGGAAAAGATAGAGCTCATCTGATGCTGTGAGCATGTTGTGAGCCTTCCCACTTTGTTTCCAAACTCCTGCTGAAAGCACAGATATACAGGAGTCAACCCAGCACTTCGTAGCAAACCAGCATTTGCACTGTATACTATGAAAATCACTGCTGTTCCTCTGTGAATTATTAAACATTCATGGGTCATTGGTGAGTGTGTGGTTATTTCTTCTCCTGGATGTTCTCTGCAGTATGTCAGTGGTTATCTAAATATGACCCCTAGTGTTCAACTTGGATGGCAATAATTTAAGAAAATTAAAGCCCTTACTAGGCTTCCCTTAAGAAGAGGGTCATCTTTTCTGGTTATCCCAATCTCCTACCCCAAATATTAATACTAAATTATTCCTGCTTGTGCAGTAAAAATTGTTGAAGACATACTGTTTTCAAAGCATAAAACACTGAATAATCACATGAGGATTTTAGAGATAATTGTTGCAGGCAGGGAATAATCTACACTGAAAAAATTTATTGCAACATTTTCCCATCTACAGAAAAAGAAAATGTTAAGCAATGAAACTGCTAATGGTAGAGCACCAGTGGAAGCAGTCGTACACTGCTATGCATTGCATTACAAGGACAGTGATGAAGACTCTATGGTACAATGGCTGCTACAAGAAATGGTGAGATAGGGCTTTTTAATTTTTGTTTCATTCTTGATGCTGCCACTAATTTTCTGGTATGCTTTTCAATAGGTCATTTAACCTCTCTGTTCTTGTGTTTCCATCTTGACAAAATGCACAGGCACATTTTTTTGTTTGAAGTTTGTGAGATTTAAAAAATGTCTGTAAAGCTGCATGAAATTTTGGATAAAAAGCAAAATAAAATTGACTTGCTACCTGCTGTTTTCTAACTATGGGACAAGGCAGAGAGAAAATCTACATATATTTTATCTGGTTTAAACAATCAGAGGCACGATGTGGGACCATAGGCCACAGAAGTGTGCAAGGCCCTTAGGTAATGCTGCAAGCTGCGTGATGTTAAGGGAGGAAGGGGAAAGGTGCAGTGCTTTAGCATCCAGGATCCAGACGTCTAACATCAGCTCTGCTTTGAGAAAGGGTGGACTCAATCAAACTACTGCTTTAGCCATGTTCCTTTCTTCCTGCTTTGATACTTGCTATATTGCCACATTTTTTTTAAAAGGACAAACAGTAACGATATGGATAACATATCATTAAACATAACGTAAAACAGTGGTCACTGAAAGCTTAGAGAATCAGCAGTGACAAGCTGGTTTGCAATGCAGTCCTTTTCTGATTGTTTTAAAGTATGTCAGGTTGTGGATACAAACGAATAATTTATCACATCATGATGTAAAGCAATGTGTATGACATGTATTGTTAAAACACATAATCCTGCTTCCTGATTGTGTTTGTTAGCTCTGTGCACACAAGCGTCTTGCAAACTCTACTACTTTGCACCTTGTTCAAATATGGAATAGCTCCAACAGACTCATTTCTGCTCTCATGTGAATGCCTTAAGCATTAATGTGTATCTCTGATGTGCTCTCAAAGCCCTGTGGTTTATTCGCTTGAGTATTGCTATCACTGAAAAATCGCTGCCTCTTCAGCTCTGGCCTACAGATCTCTTTTACAGTATACTGCTTCTTACAGTCTTGTTATGTAAATGTTTCTTTGTGCCTGTTCAAATTTGATCTCCCTGGTAGGAAACCATGCATCTCCTGGCAGCAGAAATCAGATATTATTTTTAATTTCAGTGCCATACTCCTCTTAATGCTTTTGAGCTTAAAGATGGAGTGCTACAACTTTCCATTGCTCCCATCTTACTTGCCCATGGCAGTGAGACAGGAACCAGGTCCAGACTATTGCTTCAAAAAGTAGATTGTAGACATTGTAAAGGCTTTCTTCTTTACTCATCTTTACAGCGTCTTCCTTGATCCCTCCTGCCGCAAGCGGGTAGGAACCACAGAAGTGTGCACACACCTTGCATATCAGCGTGAACCAGTTTGTGCCTACAGCCAGAGTGAGCATGGTGTTCAAGGCTGGAGATTATGTCAAGGACACATAACCAGTGTCTTTTCTGTCTGAGGATAAAACTCACTCTGGTTGTACATGGTGTGGGAATCCTTTGCCTCCCTAGGGCGTGCAGCTCAAGGGCACATCTCTGAAACTACACCCGCTGGAACCATTGCCTGTGGCACCAGAACCAGAGCAGCAACCTGTCACCGAGGACACCATTTGTGGTGGCTTCCCCTGAAAGGCAACGCTCTGCTTCAGGATCAGAACTGAGGGGACTGCAAGGAAGATAATCCACCCTGGTGATCTCTCCTGACCTGACGAAGTGCTAATACGGCCTGTGCTGGTGCCCCAGTGTGAGTGCGAGTCAGAAAGTGAAAACCAAGAAGGGTCTTTATGGCTTTAGGGGAAGGCACGGCCCCACAGAAAACAGGGAGGGCGTTGCCACCAATAGGGCACGCAGGGTTCTGTATGGAGAGCGACACTTAAGTGAAGGAGCATCATCTGCACTGGTACCTGCTCCAGGGCCAAAATCTGTCCTTATGGAGCCGTGGGATTCTGGCTGGGAACCACGGCTCAGATCAAGCACTTTTAGGGAAATGCAATCAGTTGCAGAAACACAAAATTATTTGGTCAGGTACAGATCCTGGCACTTTGCCGTTGAAGGGAAACCTGCCGCGGGCTTCAAAGGGAGCAGGAAAACCCCCTTCCTGTCTACCTCTTGCTTTGGACAAGGATAATGAAAAACACTCAAAGCAGCAGCAAAATTAACACATTTGGACAATATCAGCAGAATCTGCAGTTCTGTGCACTGGCTCCCAGGCAGGTCGGCAGGCAGCCAGCAGGGGTTTTCTGCATGCCAAAGGTTCCCAAACATTGTGGAAAAATCTTCCTATCGTTTCCCAAAGCTGCTTAGTTTCCAAACAGTGATGGAACATTGGCAATGCGGTTCTCACTGCCTGGGTGTGGGCAGCCCCGTTTGTGCTGCTGCTCTGCAGGTTGAATGGAAAGCTATTTTAATTCCAGAGGATGAAAATGGCAGAGCTTCAGCTTTCACCTTCTCTCAGTCCAGAACTTTGAGTGTCAAACAGACTGTGGGTGTATCTGCAACTATTGCTGTATCTTTCCAAAAGGTCCTAGATCAGTTTTTTCCCATAAAAATGCTGGGGTGTTTATCTTTTCCAATTTGCTATAAAGTGTAGAGTTTAGTAAAGTTTCGAAGTGTATAAAGTGCTATAAAGTGTAGAGTTTGGTAAAGCTTAAAGCTGTGCTGCTGTCTTCTCACGTGCTGCTTATCTCTTACTTGTCTGTGCCTTTGCCCAAGCGCTGAGCTGTTCTGAGGTTCTTGTCTTTACCATGTCACGGGCAGTACAGTCACATTGTGCTTACTCTTGCCAATGCCTGATAAGGACGATAGTTGTGACTCCACATGATTTTAAGTCAGGGTGAAAAATGTTACAGCAAAGACAAGTCATGTAACATCCTCTGGTTACTGGTTACACGGCACTGCAAAGCCACGTTCTCTCTTGTCCAATGGCTGGAAGTGCCTCTAGCATTTACCAAAATTTCGGTTCCCCCATCACATGTCTGGTGCAAATCTGATCACATAACATCTCCATCATTGGAGGGGATGTGACGCTGTCTGTGGGCTGTCCAAACAATTTGTCTGCCCACAGCAACCTGCCCACCTGTACCTGACGATCCCTAGCACAGAGGGCAGTGGCGGGCAGGTTGCAGAGTAGAGGAGGTGTTTTGGCAGCTAGCCCCAGTCAGTGCCCCCTTCTTGAGATTTATGTCTCACAAGTGCCTTTTTTAGCGACTGACGATAGGCCCATAATAAATAGCACAGAGTAGCCATTTTATTGTGACATTCTGCCCTCACTGAAAAACAAAGGTGATTGCTCCAGACAGGCTGCTGCAGGCACTTGATCTACCTCAGGTATTTGTGCAAGAATAATATAATAAAATCAGAAAGCCTATTTGTTATTGTACTGGTGAAAGAGCCAAGATATGACTGTGCTTTGGACCCAGTAAATTATCCACTTTCACAAGGAAAAAACAGTGACCTTAGACACCAACAAATGGAAAGGCTCAATTAATGCATTAATTTTTGAGGACTGGTGATAAAAATTCTGCTATAGACTGACCAGTTTAATGTTTAGAGGCAGACAGAACACAATAATATGTATTTTTAAGATATATGTGAACTTCTTCTAAAAAGGATTGGTTTGATTTGTTTGTTTGTTTGCTTTCCTGCTGTAGTGCTCTCACATTCCTAGAGGCTGTAATACAGCTTCTGAAATCTGCACTTTGGCTCTGGAATTAGAAGAAGAGAAAGATCATTTGGATGGATGAATTTGTTATTTCAAGTTTTATTGAAAGGCTCTGCTGATGTAAATTAAGCTGTGCTGACTTATACCAGAAGAATATTTGGCCCAACACCTTAGTATAACATCACAGATGGCATATTATCTGTGATTTGACAGTAGCTTGTAATTCCATTACGGTGCAAACCACAGTTCATTAAATAAGACATAAAACCTACATGTTTCTCAAGTTCCAGAAAAATGGACAGATGAATTCAGAAAATAATGACTACAAAGCTGAAGTGGTTATGTTCAGCATTAATAATAATAAAAAAGATTTGTGCGGTCCCATAAGCAGAGCGTCTGTATGTCTTTCTGCTAGAGATGGATGGTGCAGATAAAGCTAATGTCACAGAGAGCAGGATTTCCTTGAGCAGTACAAATGAGAAAGACACGTTATTAGAGCAGCATTGCATTCAGTCAGAAGGTCAAGTTCAGTGTAATGTTTTCCATTAAACAAGATCAGAAATTGTATTGTCCCAAGCTCATACATTTCACAAACAATTTCAAACTTCATCAGCATGCATTACCCTGTGTATCCTTATAATGTACAGCCTAGCAACAGGCCATATGCAGATCTTAGGAGTTTGAGGACTTTGTGGTAAAGCTTCTGAGATGGTGTCAAACCAGGCTCTGAGCCCAGTGAATACCTGGGTAGGTAAAAGTGCTGGAGACTAACATAACATAACTCCATGGAAGGACTCCTAAAGGTAAGGAAAAGAATTGGGAAAATGAAGGAAAGGAGCTCAGGCAGTTGGTGAAACTCCAATGCAACCACGTCTCCCAGCAGGTCACAACATGAGATAAGCAGTGGGGGCAGAAACCCAGGCTCTTCACCTGGAGGAATAAGAGGCTACTGCAGTGTCTGGCTACTGTTGCCGCTGTCCCAGGTCCCAGCAGTGGTTATATTAACCATAATTATTATCAGGCAGGCCACCACAAAGTTCCCCTTTCTCACTTGGATGTTAAAGAACACTTTGGTCAACAAACCTCTGCAACGAAATACAGACACAAGCTAAAACAAGTGT